>NC_071531.1:60119022-60475401 GCF_026979565.1 Vidua chalybeata | reverse complement strand
CAGTGTCCTTGACATGACAGCAAATCCCATTTCTTGGCAAATCGGGGAAGGTGGCAGTGCTGGTAGGCTTTCTCCTTTGAAATGCAGCGGAAAAGTTTTTCGCTAAGATGTAGACGACTAGAGAAGCAGAAGACGGTGCTCCGGAGCTGGCCGAAGGGAAGCGCCGGTTGCCGGCGTCTTTCGGCAGAAGCGGCGCTCCGGAAGGCACCGCTGCCGTTCCAGTCTTCTGTGCGCGAAGTAGCCGCTTCTCCGCCTCCGGCAGCCAGAGATCGCGGTAGCTTGCAAGAGGCGAAGAACGAAGCCGCAAAGAAGCCGGCTTGTGTGCGAAGCTGGCAGACTGCTGGAGGACGGTGGCTGCCACTCTCCTGCCTGCTGAATTCACTCTTGGCAAGCGGATGGAAGGCGTTCCAGGACAACTTGCCTGGGTTTTTACGTAGTCCTGACGCATCCCTCCTGGGAAAATCCTGCTCGTCCCCTGAGGCTCCCAGATGCAGGGAACACGATGGCAACTGCTGAAAAGAAGGGCAGCAGTGAGTTTGTCAAGAAAGAAGAACATAGGCAGCTGACTGTGCTTGGCAAGGAGCAGCAGCTGCATGCTTGCCATTGCCTTCAGTGCGCACAGAAGCCCGCTGTTCTGCTGCTTCGTTTTTTCCCATTCAGGCAATTGCACCGTATTGAAGCTGAGCCCGGCTGTTCAGCTTTGCTGCTTTTCAGCATCTCAGCTCTCCTAATGCTGCGTGAAAGCTCTCGAGGTTTTTTGCCTTCGCCGGGCTGGAATGTGCCCGCTACTACCCAGAGCTGGGCAGGAGAGGGCAGAGAGCGCGGCCATCTGCCAGCAGTTTGCAACTTGGCCAGGAAAGTGCAGTGTCCTTGACATGAGCAGCAAATCCCATTTCTTGGCAAGATCGGGGAAGGTGAGCAGTGCTGGTAGGCTTTCTCCTTGCGAAATGCAGCGGAAAAGTTTTTCGCTAAGATGTAGACGACTAGAGAAGCAGAAGACGGTGCTCCGGAGCTGGCCGAAGGGAAGCGCCGGTTGCCGGCGTCTTTCGGCAGAAGCGGCGCTCCGGAAGGCACCGCTGCCGTTCCAGTCTTCTGTGCGCGAAGTAGCCGCTTCTCCGCCTCCGGCAGCCAGAGATCGCGGTAGCTTGCAAGAGGCGAAGAACGAAGCCGCAAAGAAGCCGGCTTGTGTGCGAAGCTGGCAGACTGCTGGAGGACGGTGGCTGCCACTCTCCTGCCTGCTGAATTCACTCTTGGCAAGCGGATGGAAGGCGTTCCAGGACAACTTGCCTGGGTTTTTACGTAGTCCTGACGCATCCCTCCTGGGAAAATCCTGCTCGTCCCCTGAGGCTCCCAGATGCAGGGAACACGATGGCAACTGCTGAAAAGAAGGGCAGCAGTGAGTTTGTCAAGAAAGAAGAACATAGGCAGCTGACTGTGCTTGGCAAGGAGCAGCAGCTGCATGCTTGCCATTGCCTTCAGTGCGCACAGAAGCCCGCTGTTCTGCTGCTTCGTTTTTCCCATTCAGGCAATTGCACCGTATTGAAGCTGAGCCCGGCTGTTCAGCTTTGCTGCTTTTCAGCATCTCAGCTCTCCTAATGCTGCGTGAAAGCTCTCGAGGTTTTTTGCCTTCGCCGGGCTGGAATGTGCCCGCTACTACCCAGAGCTGGGCAGGAGAGGGCAGAGAGCGCGGCCATCTGCCAGCAGTTTGCAACTTGGCCAGGAAAGTGCAGTGTCCTTGACATGAGCAGCAAATCCCATTTCTTGGCAAGATCGGGGAAGGTGAGCAGTGCTGGTAGGCTTTCTCCTTGCGAAATGCAGCGGAAAAGTTTTTCGCTAAGATGTAGACGACTAGAGAAGCAGAAGACGGTGCTCCGGAGCTGGCCGAAGGGAAGCGCCGGTTGCCGGCGTCTTTCGGCAGAAGCGGCGCTCCGGAAGGCACCGCTGCCGTTCCAGTCTTCTGTGCGCGAAGTAGCCGCTTCTCCGCCTCCGGCAGCCAGAGATCGCGGTAGCTTGCAAGAGGCGAAGAACGAAGCCGCAAAGAAGCCGGCTTGTGTGCGAAGCTGGCAGACTGCTGGAGGACGGTGGCTGCCACTCTCCTGCCTGCTGAATTCACTCTTGGCAAGCGGATGGAAGGCGTTCCAGGACAACTTGCCTGGGTTTTTACGTAGTCCTGACGCATCCCTCCTGGGAAAATCCTGCTCGTCCCCTGAGGCTCCCAGATGCAGGGAACACGATGGCAACTGCTGAAAAGAAGGGCAGCAGTGAGTTTGTCAAGAAAGAAGAACATAGGCAGCTGACTGTGCTTGGCAAGGAGCAGCAGCTGCATGCTTGCCATTGCCTTCAGTGCGCACAGAAGCCCGCTGTTCTGCTGCTTCGTTTTTCCCATTCAGGCAATTGCACCGTATTGAAGCTGAGCCCGGCTGTTCAGCTTTGCTGCTTTTCAGCATCTCAGCTCTCCTAATGCTGCGTGAAAGCTCTCGAGGTTTTTTGCCTTCGCCGGGCTGGAATGTGCCCGCTACTACCCAGAGCTGGGCAGGAGAGGGCAGAGAGCGCGGCCATCTGCCAGCAGTTTGCAACTTGGCCAGGAAAGTGCAGTGTCCTTGACATGAGCAGCAAATCCCATTTCTTGGCAAGATCGGGGAAGGTGAGCAGTGCTGGTAGGCTTTCTCCTTGCGAAATGCAGCGGAAAAGTTTTTCGCTAAGATGTAGACGACTAGAGAAGCAGAAGACGGTGCTCCGGAGCTGGCCGAAGGGAAGCGCCGGTTGCCGGCGTCTTTCGGCAGAAGCGGCGCTCCGGAAGGCACCGCTGCCGTTCCAGTCTTCTGTGCGCGAAGTAGCCGCTTCTCCGCCTCCGGCAGCCAGAGATCGCGGTAGCTTGCAAGAGGCGAAGAACGAAGCCGCAAAGAAGCCGGCTTGTGTGCGAAGCTGGCAGACTGCTGGAGGACGGTGGCTGCCACTCTCCTGCCTGCTGAATTCACTCTTGGCAAGCGGATGGAAGGCGTTCCAGGACAACTTGCCTGGGTTTTTACGTAGTCCTGACGCATCCCTCCTGGGAAAATCCTGCTCGTCCCCTGAGGCTCCCAGATGCAGGGAACACGATGGCAACTGCTGAAAAGAAGGGCAGCAGTGAGTTTGTCAAGAAAGAAGAACATAGGCAGCTGACTGTGCTTGGCAAGGAGCAGCAGCTGCATGCTTGCCATTGCCTTCAGTGCGCACAGAAGCCCGCTGTTCTGCTGCTTCGTTTTTCCCATTCAGGCAATTGCACCGTATTGAAGCTGAGCCCGGCTGTTCAGCTTTGCTGCTTTTCAGCATCTCAGCTCTCCTAATGCTGCGTGAAAGCTCTCGAGGTTTTTTGCCTTCGCCGGGCTGGAATGTGCCCGCTACTACCCAGAGCTGGGCAGGAGAGGGCAGAGAGCGCGGCCATCTGCCAGCAGTTTGCAACTTGGCCAGGAAAGTGCAGTGTCCTTGACATGAGCAGCAAATCCCATTTCTTGGCAAGATCGGGGAAGGTGAGCAGTGCTGGTAGGCTTTCTCCTTGCGAAATGCAGCGGAAAAGTTTTTCGCTAAGATGTAGACGACTAGAGAAGCAGAAGACGGTGCTCCGGAGCTGGCCGAAGGGAAGCGCCGGTTGCCGGCGTCTTTCGGCAGAAGCGGCGCTCCGGAAGGCACCGCTGCCGTTCCAGTCTTCTGTGCGCGAAGTAGCCGCTTCTCCGCCTCCGGCAGCCAGAGATCGCGGTAGCTTGCAAGAGGCGAAGAACGAAGCCGCAAAGAAGCCGGCTTGTGTGCGAAGCTGGCAGACTGCTGGAGGACGGTGGCTGCCACTCTCCTGCCTGCTGAATTCACTCTTGGCAAGCGGATGGAAGGCGTTCCAGGACAACTTGCCTGGGTTTTTACGTAGTCCTGACGCATCCCTCCTGGGAAAATCCTGCTCGTCCCCTGAGGCTCCCAGATGCAGGGAACACGATGGCAACTGCTGAAAAGAAGGGCAGCAGTGAGTTTGTCAAGAAAGAAGAACATAGGCAGCTGACTGTGCTTGGCAAGGAGCAGCAGCTGCATGCTTGCCATTGCCTTCAGTGCGCACAGAAGCCCGCTGTTCTGCTGCTTCGTTTTTCCCATTCAGGCAATTGCACCGTATTGAAGCTGAGCCCGGCTGTTCAGCTTTGCTGCTTTTCAGCATCTCAGCTCTCCTAATGCTGCGTGAAAGCTCTCGAGGTTTTTTGCCTTCGCCGGGCTGGAATGTGCCCGCTACTACCCAGAGCTGGGCAGGAGAGGGCAGAGAGCGCGGCCATCTGCCAGCAGTTTGCAACTTGGCCAGGAAAGTGCAGTGTCCTTGACATGAGCAGCAAATCCCATTTCTTGGCAAGATCGGGGAAGGTGAGCAGTGCTGGTAGGCTTTCTCCTTGCGAAATGCAGCGGAAAAGTTTTTCGCTAAGATGTAGACGACTAGAGAAGCAGAAGACGGTGCTCCGGAGCTGGCCGAAGGGAAGCGCCGGTTGCCGGCGTCTTTCGGCAGAAGCGGCGCTCCGGAAGGCACCGCTGCCGTTCCAGTCTTCTGTGCGCGAAGTAGCCGCTTCTCCGCCTCCGGCAGCCAGAGATCGCGGTAGCTTGCAAGAGGCGAAGAACGAAGCCGCAAAGAAGCCGGCTTGTGTGCGAAGCTGGCAGACTGCTGGAGGACGGTGGCTGCCACTCTCCTGCCTGCTGAATTCACTCTTGGCAAGCGGATGGAAGGCGTTCCAGGACAACTTGCCTGGGTTTTTACGTAGTCCTGACGCATCCCTCCTGGGAAAATCCTGCTCGTCCCCTGAGGCTCCCAGATGCAGGGAACACGATGGCAACTGCTGAAAAGAAGGGCAGCAGTGAGTTTGTCAAGAAAGAAGAACATAGGCAGCTGACTGTGCTTGGCAAGGAGCAGCAGCTGCATGCTTGCCATTGCCTTCAGTGCGCACAGAAGCCCGCTGTTCTGCTGCTTCGTTTTTCCCATTCAGGCAATTGCACCGTATTGAAGCTGAGCCCGGCTGTTCAGCTTTGCTGCTTTTCAGCATCTCAGCTCTCCTAATGCTGCGTGAAAGCTCTCGAGGTTTTTTGCCTTCGCCGGGCTGGAATGTGCCCGCTACTACCCAGAGCTGGGCAGGAGAGGGCAGAGAGCGCGGCCATCTGCCAGCAGTTTGCAACTTGGCCAGGAAAGTGCAGTGTCCTTGACATGAGCAGCAAATCCCATTTCTTGGCAAGATCGGGGAAGGTGAGCAGTGCTGGTAGGCTTTCTCCTTGCGAAATGCAGCGGAAAAGTTTTTCGCTAAGATGTAGACGACTAGAGAAGCAGAAGACGGTGCTCCGGAGCTGGCCGAAGGGAAGCGCCGGTTGCCGGCGTCTTTCGGCAGAAGCGGCGCTCCGGAAGGCACCGCTGCCGTTCCAGTCTTCTGTGCGCGAAGTAGCCGCTTCTCCGCCTCCGGCAGCCAGAGATCGCGGTAGCTTGCAAGAGGCGAAGAACGAAGCCGCAAAGAAGCCGGCTTGTGTGCGAAGCTGGCAGACTGCTGGAGGACGGTGGCTGCCACTCTCCTGCCTGCTGAATTCACTCTTGGCAAGCGGATGGAAGGCGTTCCAGGACAACTTGCCTGGGTTTTTACGTAGTCCTGACGCATCCCTCCTGGGAAAATCCTGCTCGTCCCCTGAGGCTCCCAGATGCAGGGAACACGATGGCAACTGCTGAAAAGAAGGGCAGCAGTGAGTTTGTCAAGAAAGAAGAACATAGGCAGCTGACTGTGCTTGGCAAGGAGCAGCAGCTGCATGCTTGCCATTGCCTTCAGTGCGCACAGAAGCCCGCTGTTCTGCTGCTTCGTTTTTCCCATTCAGGCAATTGCACCGTATTGAAGCTGAGCCCGGCTGTTCAGCTTTGCTGCTTTTCAGCATCTCAGCTCTCCTAATGCTGCGTGAAAGCTCTCGAGGTTTTTTGCCTTCGCCGGGCTGGAATGTGCCCGCTACTACCCAGAGCTGGGCAGGAGAGGGCAGAGAGCGCGGCCATCTGCCAGCAGTTTGCAACTTGGCCAGGAAAGTGCAGTGTCCTTGACATGAGCAGCAAATCCCATTTCTTGGCAAGATCGGGGAAGGTGAGCAGTGCTGGTAGGCTTTCTCCTTGCGAAATGCAGCGGAAAAGTTTTTCGCTAAGATGTAGACGACTAGAGAAGCAGAAGACGGTGCTCCGGAGCTGGCCGAAGGGAAGCGCCGGTTGCCGGCGTCTTTCGGCAGAAGCGGCGCTCCGGAAGGCACCGCTGCCGTTCCAGTCTTCTGTGCGCGAAGTAGCCGCTTCTCCGCCTCCGGCAGCCAGAGATCGCGGTAGCTTGCAAGAGGCGAAGAACGAAGCCGCAAAGAAGCCGGCTTGTGTGCGAAGCTGGCAGACTGCTGGAGGACGGTGGCTGCCACTCTCCTGCCTGCTGAATTCACTCTTGGCAAGCGGATGGAAGGCGTTCCAGGACAACTTGCCTGGGTTTTTACGTAGTCCTGACGCATCCCTCCTGGGAAAATCCTGCTCGTCCCCTGAGGCTCCCAGATGCAGGGAACACGATGGCAACTGCTGAAAAGAAGGGCAGCAGTGAGTTTGTCAAGAAAGAAGAACATAGGCAGCTGACTGTGCTTGGCAAGGAGCAGCAGCTGCATGCTTGCCATTGCCTTCAGTGCGCACAGAAGCCCGCTGTTCTGCTGCTTCGTTTTTCCCATTCAGGCAATTGCACCGTATTGAAGCTGAGCCCGGCTGTTCAGCTTTGCTGCTTTTCAGCATCTCAGCTCTCCTAATGCTGCGTGAAAGCTCTCGAGGTTTTTTGCCTTCGCCGGGCTGGAATGTGCCCGCTACTACCCAGAGCTGGGCAGGAGAGGGCAGAGAGCGCGGCCATCTGCCAGCAGTTTGCAACTTGGCCAGGAAAGTGCAGTGTCCTTGACATGAGCAGCAAATCCCATTTCTTGGCAAGATCGGGGAAGGTGAGCAGTGCTGGTAGGCTTTCTCCTTGCGAAATGCAGCGGAAAAGTTTTTCGCTAAGATGTAGACGACTAGAGAAGCAGAAGACGGTGCTCCGGAGCTGGCCGAAGGGAAGCGCCGGTTGCCGGCGTCTTTCGGCAGAAGCGGCGCTCCGGAAGGCACCGCTGCCGTTCCAGTCTTCTGTGCGCGAAGTAGCCGCTTCTCCGCCTCCGGCAGCCAGAGATCGCGGTAGCTTGCAAGAGGCGAAGAACGAAGCCGCAAAGAAGCCGGCTTGTGTGCGAAGCTGGCAGACTGCTGGAGGACGGTGGCTGCCACTCTCCTGCCTGCTGAATTCACTCTTGGCAAGCGGATGGAAGGCGTTCCAGGACAACTTGCCTGGGTTTTTACGTAGTCCTGACGCATCCCTCCTGGGAAAATCCTGCTCGTCCCCTGAGGCTCCCAGATGCAGGGAACACGATGGCAACTGCTGAAAAGAAGGGCAGCAGTGAGTTTGTCAAGAAAGAAGAACATAGGCAGCTGACTGTGCTTGGCAAGGAGCAGCAGCTGCATGCTTGCCATTGCCTTCAGTGCGCACAGAAGCCCGCTGTTCTGCTGCTTCGTTTTTCCCATTCAGGCAATTGCACCGTATTGAAGCTGAGCCCGGCTGTTCAGCTTTGCTGCTTTTCAGCATCTCAGCTCTCCTAATGCTGCGTGAAAGCTCTCGAGGTTTTTTGCCTTCGCCGGGCTGGAATGTGCCCGCTACTACCCAGAGCTGGGCAGGAGAGGGCAGAGAGCGCGGCCATCTGCCAGCAGTTTGCAACTTGGCCAGGAAAGTGCAGTGTCCTTGACATGAGCAGCAAATCCCATTTCTTGGCAAGATCGGGGAAGGTGAGCAGTGCTGGTAGGCTTTCTCCTTGCGAAATGCAGCGGAAAAGTTTTTCGCTAAGATGTAGACGACTAGAGAAGCAGAAGACGGTGCTCCGGAGCTGGCCGAAGGGAAGCGCCGGTTGCCGGCGTCTTTCGGCAGAAGCGGCGCTCCGGAAGGCACCGCTGCCGTTCCAGTCTTCTGTGCGCGAAGTAGCCGCTTCTCCGCCTCCGGCAGCCAGAGATCGCGGTAGCTTGCAAGAGGCGAAGAACGAAGCCGCAAAGAAGCCGGCTTGTGTGCGAAGCTGGCAGACTGCTGGAGGACGGTGGCTGCCACTCTCCTGCCTGCTGAATTCACTCTTGGCAAGCGGATGGAAGGCGTTCCAGGACAACTTGCCTGGGTTTTTACGTAGTCCTGACGCATCCCTCCTGGGAAAATCCTGCTCGTCCCCTGAGGCTCCCAGATGCAGGGAACACGATGGCAACTGCTGAAAAGAAGGGCAGCAGTGAGTTTGTCAAGAAAGAAGAACATAGGCAGCTGACTGTGCTTGGCAAGGAGCAGCAGCTGCATGCTTGCCATTGCCTTCAGTGCGCACAGAAGCCCGCTGTTCTGCTGCTTCGTTTTTCCCATTCAGGCAATTGCACCGTATTGAAGCTGAGCCCGGCTGTTCAGCTTTGCTGCTTTTCAGCATCTCAGCTCTCCTAATGCTGCGTGAAAGCTCTCGAGGTTTTTTGCCTTCGCCGGGCTGGAATGTGCCCGCTACTACCCAGAGCTGGGCAGGAGAGGGCAGAGAGCGCGGCCATCTGCCAGCAGTTTGCAACTTGGCCAGGAAAGTGCAGTGTCCTTGACATGAGCAGCAAATCCCATTTCTTGGCAAGATCGGGGAAGGTGAGCAGTGCTGGTAGGCTTTCTCCTTGCGAAATGCAGCGGAAAAGTTTTTCGCTAAGATGTAGACGACTAGAGAAGCAGAAGACGGTGCTCCGGAGCTGGCCGAAGGGAAGCGCCGGTTGCCGGCGTCTTTCGGCAGAAGCGGCGCTCCGGAAGGCACCGCTGCCGTTCCAGTCTTCTGTGCGCGAAGTAGCCGCTTCTCCGCCTCCGGCAGCCAGAGATCGCGGTAGCTTGCAAGAGGCGAAGAACGAAGCCGCAAAGAAGCCGGCTTGTGTGCGAAGCTGGCAGACTGCTGGAGGACGGTGGCTGCCACTCTCCTGCCTGCTGAATTCACTCTTGGCAAGCGGATGGAAGGCGTTCCAGGACAACTTGCCTGGGTTTTTACGTAGTCCTGACGCATCCCTCCTGGGAAAATCCTGCTCGTCCCCTGAGGCTCCCAGATGCAGGGAACACGATGGCAACTGCTGAAAAGAAGGGCAGCAGTGAGTTTGTCAAGAAAGAAGAACATAGGCAGCTGACTGTGCTTGGCAAGGAGCAGCAGCTGCATGCTTGCCATTGCCTTCAGTGCGCACAGAAGCCCGCTGTTCTGCTGCTTCGTTTTTCCCATTCAGGCAATTGCACCGTATTGAAGCTGAGCCCGGCTGTTCAGCTTTGCTGCTTTTCAGCATCTCAGCTCTCCTAATGCTGCGTGAAAGCTCTCGAGGTTTTTTGCCTTCGCCGGGCTGGAATGTGCCCGCTACTACCCAGAGCTGGGCAGGAGAGGGCAGAGAGCGCGGCCATCTGCCAGCAGTTTGCAACTTGGCCAGGAAAGTGCAGTGTCCTTGACATGAGCAGCAAATCCCATTTCTTGGCAAGATCGGGGAAGGTGAGCAGTGCTGGTAGGCTTTCTCCTTGCGAAATGCAGCGGAAAAGTTTTTCGCTAAGATGTAGACGACTAGAGAAGCAGAAGACGGTGCTCCGGAGCTGGCCGAAGGGAAGCGCCGGTTGCCGGCGTCTTTCGGCAGAAGCGGCGCTCCGGAAGGCACCGCTGCCGTTCCAGTCTTCTGTGCGCGAAGTAGCCGCTTCTCCGCCTCCGGCAGCCAGAGATCGCGGTAGCTTGCAAGAGGCGAAGAACGAAGCCGCAAAGAAGCCGGCTTGTGTGCGAAGCTGGCAGACTGCTGGAGGACGGTGGCTGCCACTCTCCTGCCTGCTGAATTCACTCTTGGCAAGCGGATGGAAGGCGTTCCAGGACAACTTGCCTGGGTTTTTACGTAGTCCTGACGCATCCCTCCTGGGAAAATCCTGCTCGTCCCCTGAGGCTCCCAGATGCAGGGAACACGATGGCAACTGCTGAAAAGAAGGGCAGCAGTGAGTTTGTCAAGAAAGAAGAACATAGGCAGCTGACTGTGCTTGGCAAGGAGCAGCAGCTGCATGCTTGCCATTGCCTTCAGTGCGCACAGAAGCCCGCTGTTCTGCTGCTTCGTTTTTCCCATTCAGGCAATTGCACCGTATTGAAGCTGAGCCCGGCTGTTCAGCTTTGCTGCTTTTCAGCATCTCAGCTCTCCTAATGCTGCGTGAAAGCTCTCGAGGTTTTTTGCCTTCGCCGGGCTGGAATGTGCCCGCTACTACCCAGAGCTGGGCAGGAGAGGGCAGAGAGCGCGGCCATCTGCCAGCAGTTTGCAACTTGGCCAGGAAAGTGCAGTGTCCTTGACATGAGCAGCAAATCCCATTTCTTGGCAAGATCGGGGAAGGTGAGCAGTGCTGGTAGGCTTTCTCCTTGCGAAATGCAGCGGAAAAGTTTTTCGCTAAGATGTAGACGACTAGAGAAGCAGAAGACGGTGCTCCGGAGCTGGCCGAAGGGAAGCGCCGGTTGCCGGCGTCTTTCGGCAGAAGCGGCGCTCCGGAAGGCACCGCTGCCGTTCCAGTCTTCTGTGCGCGAAGTAGCCGCTTCTCCGCCTCCGGCAGCCAGAGATCGCGGTAGCTTGCAAGAGGCGAAGAACGAAGCCGCAAAGAAGCCGGCTTGTGTGCGAAGCTGGCAGACTGCTGGAGGACGGTGGCTGCCACTCTCCTGCCTGCTGAATTCACTCTTGGCAAGCGGATGGAAGGCGTTCCAGGACAACTTGCCTGGGTTTTTACGTAGTCCTGACGCATCCCTCCTGGGAAAATCCTGCTCGTCCCCTGAGGCTCCCAGATGCAGGGAACACGATGGCAACTGCTGAAAAGAAGGGCAGCAGTGAGTTTGTCAAGAAAGAAGAACATAGGCAGCTGACTGTGCTTGGCAAGGAGCAGCAGCTGCATGCTTGCCATTGCCTTCAGTGCGCACAGAAGCCCGCTGTTCTGCTGCTTCGTTTTTCCCATTCAGGCAATTGCACCGTATTGAAGCTGAGCCCGGCTGTTCAGCTTTGCTGCTTTTCAGCATCTCAGCTCTCCTAATGCTGCGTGAAAGCTCTCGAGGTTTTTTGCCTTCGCCGGGCTGGAATGTGCCCGCTACTACCCAGAGCTGGGCAGGAGAGGGCAGAGAGCGCGGCCATCTGCCAGCAGTTTGCAACTTGGCCAGGAAAGTGCAGTGTCCTTGACATGAGCAGCAAATCCCATTTCTTGGCAAGATCGGGGAAGGTGAGCAGTGCTGGTAGGCTTTCTCCTTGCGAAATGCAGCGGAAAAGTTTTTCGCTAAGATGTAGACGACTAGAGAAGCAGAAGACGGTGCTCCGGAGCTGGCCGAAGGGAAGCGCCGGTTGCCGGCGTCTTTCGGCAGAAGCGGCGCTCCGGAAGGCACCGCTGCCGTTCCAGTCTTCTGTGCGCGAAGTAGCCGCTTCTCCGCCTCCGGCAGCCAGAGATCGCGGTAGCTTGCAAGAGGCGAAGAACGAAGCCGCAAAGAAGCCGGCTTGTGTGCGAAGCTGGCAGACTGCTGGAGGACGGTGGCTGCCACTCTCCTGCCTGCTGAATTCACTCTTGGCAAGCGGATGGAAGGCGTTCCAGGACAACTTGCCTGGGTTTTTACGTAGTCCTGACGCATCCCTCCTGGGAAAATCCTGCTCGTCCCCTGAGGCTCCCAGATGCAGGGAACACGATGGCAACTGCTGAAAAGAAGGGCAGCAGTGAGTTTGTCAAGAAAGAAGAACATAGGCAGCTGACTGTGCTTGGCAAGGAGCAGCAGCTGCATGCTTGCCATTGCCTTCAGTGCGCACAGAAGCCCGCTGTTCTGCTGCTTCGTTTTTCCCATTCAGGCAATTGCACCGTATTGAAGCTGAGCCCGGCTGTTCAGCTTTGCTGCTTTTCAGCATCTCAGCTCTCCTAATGCTGCGTGAAAGCTCTCGAGGTTTTTTGCCTTCGCCGGGCTGGAATGTGCCCGCTACTACCCAGAGCTGGGCAGGAGAGGGCAGAGAGCGCGGCCATCTGCCAGCAGTTTGCAACTTGGCCAGGAAAGTGCAGTGTCCTTGACATGAGCAGCAAATCCCATTTCTTGGCAAGATCGGGGAAGGTGAGCAGTGCTGGTAGGCTTTCTCCTTGCGAAATGCAGCGGAAAAGTTTTTCGCTAAGATGTAGACGACTAGAGAAGCAGAAGACGGTGCTCCGGAGCTGGCCGAAGGGAAGCGCCGGTTGCCGGCGTCTTTCGGCAGAAGCGGCGCTCCGGAAGGCACCGCTGCCGTTCCAGTCTTCTGTGCGCGAAGTAGCCGCTTCTCCGCCTCCGGCAGCCAGAGATCGCGGTAGCTTGCAAGAGGCGAAGAACGAAGCCGCAAAGAAGCCGGCTTGTGTGCGAAGCTGGCAGACTGCTGGAGGACGGTGGCTGCCACTCTCCTGCCTGCTGAATTCACTCTTGGCAAGCGGATGGAAGGCGTTCCAGGACAACTTGCCTGGGTTTTTACGTAGTCCTGACGCATCCCTCCTGGGAAAATCCTGCTCGTCCCCTGAGGCTCCCAGATGCAGGGAACACGATGGCAACTGCTGAAAAGAAGGGCAGCAGTGAGTTTGTCAAGAAAGAAGAACATAGGCAGCTGACTGTGCTTGGCAAGGAGCAGCAGCTGCATGCTTGCCATTGCCTTCAGTGCGCACAGAAGCCCGCTGTTCTGCTGCTTCGTTTTTCCCATTCAGGCAATTGCACCGTATTGAAGCTGAGCCCGGCTGTTCAGCTTTGCTGCTTTTCAGCATCTCAGCTCTCCTAATGCTGCGTGAAAGCTCTCGAGGTTTTTTGCCTTCGCCGGGCTGGAATGTGCCCGCTACTACCCAGAGCTGGGCAGGAGAGGGCAGAGAGCGCGGCCATCTGCCAGCAGTTTGCAACTTGGCCAGGAAAGTGCAGTGTCCTTGACATGAGCAGCAAATCCCATTTCTTGGCAAGATCGGGGAAGGTGAGCAGTGCTGGTAGGCTTTCTCCTTGCGAAATGCAGCGGAAAAGTTTTTCGCTAAGATGTAGACGACTAGAGAAGCAGAAGACGGTGCTCCGGAGCTGGCCGAAGGGAAGCGCCGGTTGCCGGCGTCTTTCGGCAGAAGCGGCGCTCCGGAAGGCACCGCTGCCGTTCCAGTCTTCTGTGCGCGAAGTAGCCGCTTCTCCGCCTCCGGCAGCCAGAGATCGCGGTAGCTTGCAAGAGGCGAAGAACGAAGCCGCAAAGAAGCCGGCTTGTGTGCGAAGCTGGCAGACTGCTGGAGGACGGTGGCTGCCACTCTCCTGCCTGCTGAATTCACTCTTGGCAAGCGGATGGAAGGCGTTCCAGGACAACTTGCCTGGGTTTTTACGTAGTCCTGACGCATCCCTCCTGGGAAAATCCTGCTCGTCCCCTGAGGCTCCCAGATGCAGGGAACACGATGGCAACTGCTGAAAAGAAGGGCAGCAGTGAGTTTGTCAAGAAAGAAGAACATAGGCAGCTGACTGTGCTTGGCAAGGAGCAGCAGCTGCATGCTTGCCATTGCCTTCAGTGCGCACAGAAGCCCGCTGTTCTGCTGCTTCGTTTTTCCCATTCAGGCAATTGCACCGTATTGAAGCTGAGCCCGGCTGTTCAGCTTTGCTGCTTTTCAGCATCTCAGCTCTCCTAATGCTGCGTGAAAGCTCTCGAGGTTTTTTGCCTTCGCCGGGCTGGAATGTGCCCGCTACTACCCAGAGCTGGGCAGGAGAGGGCAGAGAGCGCGGCCATCTGCCAGCAGTTTGCAACTTGGCCAGGAAAGTGCAGTGTCCTTGACATGAGCAGCAAATCCCATTTCTTGGCAAGATCGGGGAAGGTGAGCAGTGCTGGTAGGCTTTCTCCTTGCGAAATGCAGCGGAAAAGTTTTTCGCTAAGATGTAGACGACTAGAGAAGCAGAAGACGGTGCTCCGGAGCTGGCCGAAGGGAAGCGCCGGTTGCCGGCGTCTTTCGGCAGAAGCGGCGCTCCGGAAGGCACCGCTGCCGTTCCAGTCTTCTGTGCGCGAAGTAGCCGCTTCTCCGCCTCCGGCAGCCAGAGATCGCGGTAGCTTGCAAGAGGCGAAGAACGAAGCCGCAAAGAAGCCGGCTTGTGTGCGAAGCTGGCAGACTGCTGGAGGACGGTGGCTGCCACTCTCCTGCCTGCTGAATTCACTCTTGGCAAGCGGATGGAAGGCGTTCCAGGACAACTTGCCTGGGTTTTTACGTAGTCCTGACGCATCCCTCCTGGGAAAATCCTGCTCGTCCCCTGAGGCTCCCAGATGCAGGGAACACGATGGCAACTGCTGAAAAGAAGGGCAGCAGTGAGTTTGTCAAGAAAGAAGAACATAGGCAGCTGACTGTGCTTGGCAAGGAGCAGCAGCTGCATGCTTGCCATTGCCTTCAGTGCGCACAGAAGCCCGCTGTTCTGCTGCTTCGTTTTTCCCATTCAGGCAATTGCACCGTATTGAAGCTGAGCCCGGCTGTTCAGCTTTGCTGCTTTTCAGCATCTCAGCTCTCCTAATGCTGCGTGAAAGCTCTCGAGGTTTTTTGCCTTCGCCGGGCTGGAATGTGCCCGCTACTACCCAGAGCTGGGCAGGAGAGGGCAGAGAGCGCGGCCATCTGCCAGCAGTTTGCAACTTGGCCAGGAAAGTGCAGTGTCCTTGACATGAGCAGCAAATCCCATTTCTTGGCAAGATCGGGGAAGGTGAGCAGTGCTGGTAGGCTTTCTCCTTGCGAAATGCAGCGGAAAAGTTTTTCGCTAAGATGTAGACGACTAGAGAAGCAGAAGACGGTGCTCCGGAGCTGGCCGAAGGGAAGCGCCGGTTGCCGGCGTCTTTCGGCAGAAGCGGCGCTCCGGAAGGCACCGCTGCCGTTCCAGTCTTCTGTGCGCGAAGTAGCCGCTTCTCCGCCTCCGGCAGCCAGAGATCGCGGTAGCTTGCAAGAGGCGAAGAACGAAGCCGCAAAGAAGCCGGCTTGTGTGCGAAGCTGGCAGACTGCTGGAGGACGGTGGCTGCCACTCTCCTGCCTGCTGAATTCACTCTTGGCAAGCGGATGGAAGGCGTTCCAGGACAACTTGCCTGGGTTTTTACGTAGTCCTGACGCATCCCTCCTGGGAAAATCCTGCTCGTCCCCTGAGGCTCCCAGATGCAGGGAACACGATGGCAACTGCTGAAAAGAAGGGCAGCAGTGAGTTTGTCAAGAAAGAAGAACATAGGCAGCTGACTGTGCTTGGCAAGGAGCAGCAGCTGCATGCTTGCCATTGCCTTCAGTGCGCACAGAAGCCCGCTGTTCTGCTGCTTCGTTTTTCCCATTCAGGCAATTGCACCGTATTGAAGCTGAGCCCGGCTGTTCAGCTTTGCTGCTTTTCAGCATCTCAGCTCTCCTAATGCTGCGTGAAAGCTCTCGAGGTTTTTTGCCTTCGCCGGGCTGGAATGTGCCCGCTACTACCCAGAGCTGGGCAGGAGAGGGCAGAGAGCGCGGCCATCTGCCAGCAGTTTGCAACTTGGCCAGGAAAGTGCAGTGTCCTTGACATGAGCAGCAAATCCCATTTCTTGGCAAGATCGGGGAAGGTGAGCAGTGCTGGTAGGCTTTCTCCTTGCGAAATGCAGCGGAAAAGTTTTTCGCTAAGATGTAGACGACTAGAGAAGCAGAAGACGGTGCTCCGGAGCTGGCCGAAGGGAAGCGCCGGTTGCCGGCGTCTTTCGGCAGAAGCGGCGCTCCGGAAGGCACCGCTGCCGTTCCAGTCTTCTGTGCGCGAAGTAGCCGCTTCTCCGCCTCCGGCAGCCAGAGATCGCGGTAGCTTGCAAGAGGCGAAGAACGAAGCCGCAAAGAAGCCGGCTTGTGTGCGAAGCTGGCAGACTGCTGGAGGACGGTGGCTGCCACTCTCCTGCCTGCTGAATTCACTCTTGGCAAGCGGATGGAAGGCGTTCCAGGACAACTTGCCTGGGTTTTTACGTAGTCCTGACGCATCCCTCCTGGGAAAATCCTGCTCGTCCCCTGAGGCTCCCAGATGCAGGGAACACGATGGCAACTGCTGAAAAGAAGGGCAGCAGTGAGTTTGTCAAGAAAGAAGAACATAGGCAGCTGACTGTGCTTGGCAAGGAGCAGCAGCTGCATGCTTGCCATTGCCTTCAGTGCGCACAGAAGCCCGCTGTTCTGCTGCTTCGTTTTTCCCATTCAGGCAATTGCACCGTATTGAAGCTGAGCCCGGCTGTTCAGCTTTGCTGCTTTTCAGCATCTCAGCTCTCCTAATGCTGCGTGAAAGCTCTCGAGGTTTTTTGCCTTCGCCGGGCTGGAATGTGCCCGCTACTACCCAGAGCTGGGCAGGAGAGGGCAGAGAGCGCGGCCATCTGCCAGCAGTTTGCAACTTGGCCAGGAAAGTGCAGTGTCCTTGACATGAGCAGCAAATCCCATTTCTTGGCAAGATCGGGGAAGGTGAGCAGTGCTGGTAGGCTTTCTCCTTGCGAAATGCAGCGGAAAAGTTTTTCGCTAAGATGTAGACGACTAGAGAAGCAGAAGACGGTGCTCCGGAGCTGGCCGAAGGGAAGCGCCGGTTGCCGGCGTCTTTCGGCAGAAGCGGCGCTCCGGAAGGCACCGCTGCCGTTCCAGTCTTCTGTGCGCGAAGTAGCCGCTTCTCCGCCTCCGGCAGCCAGAGATCGCGGTAGCTTGCAAGAGGCGAAGAACGAAGCCGCAAAGAAGCCGGCTTGTGTGCGAAGCTGGCAGACTGCTGGAGGACGGTGGCTGCCACTCTCCTGCCTGCTGAATTCACTCTTGGCAAGCGGATGGAAGGCGTTCCAGGACAACTTGCCTGGGTTTTTACGTAGTCCTGACGCATCCCTCCTGGGAAAATCCTGCTCGTCCCCTGAGGCTCCCAGATGCAGGGAACACGATGGCAACTGCTGAAAAGAAGGGCAGCAGTGAGTTTGTCAAGAAAGAAGAACATAGGCAGCTGACTGTGCTTGGCAAGGAGCAGCAGCTGCATGCTTGCCATTGCCTTCAGTGCGCACAGAAGCCCGCTGTTCTGCTGCTTCGTTTTTCCCATTCAGGCAATTGCACCGTATTGAAGCTGAGCCCGGCTGTTCAGCTTTGCTGCTTTTCAGCATCTCAGCTCTCCTAATGCTGCGTGAAAGCTCTCGAGGTTTTTTGCCTTCGCCGGGCTGGAATGTGCCCGCTACTACCCAGAGCTGGGCAGGAGAGGGCAGAGAGCGCGGCCATCTGCCAGCAGTTTGCAACTTGGCCAGGAAAGTGCAGTGTCCTTGACATGAGCAGCAAATCCCATTTCTTGGCAAGATCGGGGAAGGTGAGCAGTGCTGGTAGGCTTTCTCCTTGCGAAATGCAGCGGAAAAGTTTTTCGCTAAGATGTAGACGACTAGAGAAGCAGAAGACGGTGCTCCGGAGCTGGCCGAAGGGAAGCGCCGGTTGCCGGCGTCTTTCGGCAGAAGCGGCGCTCCGGAAGGCACCGCTGCCGTTCCAGTCTTCTGTGCGCGAAGTAGCCGCTTCTCCGCCTCCGGCAGCCAGAGATCGCGGTAGCTTGCAAGAGGCGAAGAACGAAGCCGCAAAGAAGCCGGCTTGTGTGCGAAGCTGGCAGACTGCTGGAGGACGGTGGCTGCCACTCTCCTGCCTGCTGAATTCACTCTTGGCAAGCGGATGGAAGGCGTTCCAGGACAACTTGCCTGGGTTTTTACGTAGTCCTGACGCATCCCTCCTGGGAAAATCCTGCTCGTCCCCTGAGGCTCCCAGATGCAGGGAACACGATGGCAACTGCTGAAAAGAAGGGCAGCAGTGAGTTTGTCAAGAAAGAAGAACATAGGCAGCTGACTGTGCTTGGCAAGGAGCAGCAGCTGCATGCTTGCCATTGCCTTCAGTGCGCACAGAAGCCCGCTGTTCTGCTGCTTCGTTTTTCCCATTCAGGCAATTGCACCGTATTGAAGCTGAGCCCGGCTGTTCAGCTTTGCTGCTTTTCAGCATCTCAGCTCTCCTAATGCTGCGTGAAAGCTCTCGAGGTTTTTTGCCTTCGCCGGGCTGGAATGTGCCCGCTACTACCCAGAGCTGGGCAGGAGAGGGCAGAGAGCGCGGCCATCTGCCAGCAGTTTGCAACTTGGCCAGGAAAGTGCAGTGTCCTTGACATGAGCAGCAAATCCCATTTCTTGGCAAGATCGGGGAAGGTGAGCAGTGCTGGTAGGCTTTCTCCTTGCGAAATGCAGCGGAAAAGTTTTTCGCTAAGATGTAGACGACTAGAGAAGCAGAAGACGGTGCTCCGGAGCTGGCCGAAGGGAAGCGCCGGTTGCCGGCGTCTTTCGGCAGAAGCGGCGCTCCGGAAGGCACCGCTGCCGTTCCAGTCTTCTGTGCGCGAAGTAGCCGCTTCTCCGCCTCCGGCAGCCAGAGATCGCGGTAGCTTGCAAGAGGCGAAGAACGAAGCCGCAAAGAAGCCGGCTTGTGTGCGAAGCTGGCAGACTGCTGGAGGACGGTGGCTGCCACTCTCCTGCCTGCTGAATTCACTCTTGGCAAGCGGATGGAAGGCGTTCCAGGACAACTTGCCTGGGTTTTTACGTAGTCCTGACGCATCCCTCCTGGGAAAATCCTGCTCGTCCCCTGAGGCTCCCAGATGCAGGGAACACGATGGCAACTGCTGAAAAGAAGGGCAGCAGTGAGTTTGTCAAGAAAGAAGAACATAGGCAGCTGACTGTGCTTGGCAAGGAGCAGCAGCTGCATGCTTGCCATTGCCTTCAGTGCGCACAGAAGCCCGCTGTTCTGCTGCTTCGTTTTTCCCATTCAGGCAATTGCACCGTATTGAAGCTGAGCCCGGCTGTTCAGCTTTGCTGCTTTTCAGCATCTCAGCTCTCCTAATGCTGCGTGAAAGCTCTCGAGGTTTTTTGCCTTCGCCGGGCTGGAATGTGCCCGCTACTACCCAGAGCTGGGCAGGAGAGGGCAGAGAGCGCGGCCATCTGCCAGCAGTTTGCAACTTGGCCAGGAAAGTGCAGTGTCCTTGACATGAGCAGCAAATCCCATTTCTTGGCAAGATCGGGGAAGGTGAGCAGTGCTGGTAGGCTTTCTCCTTGCGAAATGCAGCGGAAAAGTTTTTCGCTAAGATGTAGACGACTAGAGAAGCAGAAGACGGTGCTCCGGAGCTGGCCGAAGGGAAGCGCCGGTTGCCGGCGTCTTTCGGCAGAAGCGGCGCTCCGGAAGGCACCGCTGCCGTTCCAGTCTTCTGTGCGCGAAGTAGCCGCTTCTCCGCCTCCGGCAGCCAGAGATCGCGGTAGCTTGCAAGAGGCGAAGAACGAAGCCGCAAAGAAGCCGGCTTGTGTGCGAAGCTGGCAGACTGCTGGAGGACGGTGGCTGCCACTCTCCTGCCTGCTGAATTCACTCTTGGCAAGCGGATGGAAGGCGTTCCAGGACAACTTGCCTGGGTTTTTACGTAGTCCTGACGCATCCCTCCTGGGAAAATCCTGCTCGTCCCCTGAGGCTCCCAGATGCAGGGAACACGATGGCAACTGCTGAAAAGAAGGGCAGCAGTGAGTTTGTCAAGAAAGAAGAACATAGGCAGCTGACTGTGCTTGGCAAGGAGCAGCAGCTGCATGCTTGCCATTGCCTTCAGTGCGCACAGAAGCCCGCTGTTCTGCTGCTTCGTTTTTCCCATTCAGGCAATTGCACCGTATTGAAGCTGAGCCCGGCTGTTCAGCTTTGCTGCTTTTCAGCATCTCAGCTCTCCTAATGCTGCGTGAAAGCTCTCGAGGTTTTTTGCCTTCGCCGGGCTGGAATGTGCCCGCTACTACCCAGAGCTGGGCAGGAGAGGGCAGAGAGCGCGGCCATCTGCCAGCAGTTTGCAACTTGGCCAGGAAAGTGCAGTGTCCTTGACATGAGCAGCAAATCCCATTTCTTGGCAAGATCGGGGAAGGTGAGCAGTGCTGGTAGGCTTTCTCCTTGCGAAATGCAGCGGAAAAGTTTTTCGCTAAGATGTAGACGACTAGAGAAGCAGAAGACGGTGCTCCGGAGCTGGCCGAAGGGAAGCGCCGGTTGCCGGCGTCTTTCGGCAGAAGCGGCGCTCCGGAAGGCACCGCTGCCGTTCCAGTCTTCTGTGCGCGAAGTAGCCGCTTCTCCGCCTCCGGCAGCCAGAGATCGCGGTAGCTTGCAAGAGGCGAAGAACGAAGCCGCAAAGAAGCCGGCTTGTGTGCGAAGCTGGCAGACTGCTGGAGGACGGTGGCTGCCACTCTCCTGCCTGCTGAATTCACTCTTGGCAAGCGGATGGAAGGCGTTCCAGGACAACTTGCCTGGGTTTTTACGTAGTCCTGACGCATCCCTCCTGGGAAAATCCTGCTCGTCCCCTGAGGCTCCCAGATGCAGGGAACACGATGGCAACTGCTGAAAAGAAGGGCAGCAGTGAGTTTGTCAAGAAAGAAGAACATAGGCAGCTGACTGTGCTTGGCAAGGAGCAGCAGCTGCATGCTTGCCATTGCCTTCAGTGCGCACAGAAGCCCGCTGTTCTGCTGCTTCGTTTTTCCCATTCAGGCAATTGCACCGTATTGAAGCTGAGCCCGGCTGTTCAGCTTTGCTGCTTTTCAGCATCTCAGCTCTCCTAATGCTGCGTGAAAGCTCTCGAGGTTTTTTGCCTTCGCCGGGCTGGAATGTGCCCGCTACTACCCAGAGCTGGGCAGGAGAGGGCAGAGAGCGCGGCCATCTGCCAGCAGTTTGCAACTTGGCCAGGAAAGTGCAGTGTCCTTGACATGAGCAGCAAATCCCATTTCTTGGCAAGATCGGGGAAGGTGAGCAGTGCTGGTAGGCTTTCTCCTTGCGAAATGCAGCGGAAAAGTTTTTCGCTAAGATGTAGACGACTAGAGAAGCAGAAGACGGTGCTCCGGAGCTGGCCGAAGGGAAGCGCCGGTTGCCGGCGTCTTTCGGCAGAAGCGGCGCTCCGGAAGGCACCGCTGCCGTTCCAGTCTTCTGTGCGCGAAGTAGCCGCTTCTCCGCCTCCGGCAGCCAGAGATCGCGGTAGCTTGCAAGAGGCGAAGAACGAAGCCGCAAAGAAGCCGGCTTGTGTGCGAAGCTGGCAGACTGCTGGAGGACGGTGGCTGCCACTCTCCTGCCTGCTGAATTCACTCTTGGCAAGCGGATGGAAGGCGTTCCAGGACAACTTGCCTGGGTTTTTACGTAGTCCTGACGCATCCCTCCTGGGAAAATCCTGCTCGTCCCCTGAGGCTCCCAGATGCAGGGAACACGATGGCAACTGCTGAAAAGAAGGGCAGCAGTGAGTTTGTCAAGAAAGAAGAACATAGGCAGCTGACTGTGCTTGGCAAGGAGCAGCAGCTGCATGCTTGCCATTGCCTTCAGTGCGCACAGAAGCCCGCTGTTCTGCTGCTTCGTTTTTCCCATTCAGGCAATTGCACCGTATTGAAGCTGAGCCCGGCTGTTCAGCTTTGCTGCTTTTCAGCATCTCAGCTCTCCTAATGCTGCGTGAAAGCTCTCGAGGTTTTTTGCCTTCGCCGGGCTGGAATGTGCCCGCTACTACCCAGAGCTGGGCAGGAGAGGGCAGAGAGCGCGGCCATCTGCCAGCAGTTTGCAACTTGGCCAGGAAAGTGCAGTGTCCTTGACATGAGCAGCAAATCCCATTTCTTGGCAAGATCGGGGAAGGTGAGCAGTGCTGGTAGGCTTTCTCCTTGCGAAATGCAGCGGAAAAGTTTTTCGCTAAGATGTAGACGACTAGAGAAGCAGAAGACGGTGCTCCGGAGCTGGCCGAAGGGAAGCGCCGGTTGCCGGCGTCTTTCGGCAGAAGCGGCGCTCCGGAAGGCACCGCTGCCGTTCCAGTCTTCTGTGCGCGAAGTAGCCGCTTCTCCGCCTCCGGCAGCCAGAGATCGCGGTAGCTTGCAAGAGGCGAAGAACGAAGCCGCAAAGAAGCCGGCTTGTGTGCGAAGCTGGCAGACTGCTGGAGGACGGTGGCTGCCACTCTCCTGCCTGCTGAATTCACTCTTGGCAAGCGGATGGAAGGCGTTCCAGGACAACTTGCCTGGGTTTTTACGTAGTCCTGACGCATCCCTCCTGGGAAAATCCTGCTCGTCCCCTGAGGCTCCCAGATGCAGGGAACACGATGGCAACTGCTGAAAAGAAGGGCAGCAGTGAGTTTGTCAAGAAAGAAGAACATAGGCAGCTGACTGTGCTTGGCAAGGAGCAGCAGCTGCATGCTTGCCATTGCCTTCAGTGCGCACAGAAGCCCGCTGTTCTGCTGCTTCGTTTTTCCCATTCAGGCAATTGCACCGTATTGAAGCTGAGCCCGGCTGTTCAGCTTTGCTGCTTTTCAGCATCTCAGCTCTCCTAATGCTGCGTGAAAGCTCTCGAGGTTTTTTGCCTTCGCCGGGCTGGAATGTGCCCGCTACTACCCAGAGCTGGGCAGGAGAGGGCAGAGAGCGCGGCCATCTGCCAGCAGTTTGCAACTTGGCCAGGAAAGTGCAGTGTCCTTGACATGAGCAGCAAATCCCATTTCTTGGCAAGATCGGGGAAGGTGAGCAGTGCTGGTAGGCTTTCTCCTTGCGAAATGCAGCGGAAAAGTTTTTCGCTAAGATGTAGACGACTAGAGAAGCAGAAGACGGTGCTCCGGAGCTGGCCGAAGGGAAGCGCCGGTTGCCGGCGTCTTTCGGCAGAAGCGGCGCTCCGGAAGGCACCGCTGCCGTTCCAGTCTTCTGTGCGCGAAGTAGCCGCTTCTCCGCCTCCGGCAGCCAGAGATCGCGGTAGCTTGCAAGAGGCGAAGAACGAAGCCGCAAAGAAGCCGGCTTGTGTGCGAAGCTGGCAGACTGCTGGAGGACGGTGGCTGCCACTCTCCTGCCTGCTGAATTCACTCTTGGCAAGCGGATGGAAGGCGTTCCAGGACAACTTGCCTGGGTTTTTACGTAGTCCTGACGCATCCCTCCTGGGAAAATCCTGCTCGTCCCCTGAGGCTCCCAGATGCAGGGAACACGATGGCAACTGCTGAAAAGAAGGGCAGCAGTGAGTTTGTCAAGAAAGAAGAACATAGGCAGCTGACTGTGCTTGGCAAGGAGCAGCAGCTGCATGCTTGCCATTGCCTTCAGTGCGCACAGAAGCCCGCTGTTCTGCTGCTTCGTTTTTCCCATTCAGGCAATTGCACCGTATTGAAGCTGAGCCCGGCTGTTCAGCTTTGCTGCTTTTCAGCATCTCAGCTCTCCTAATGCTGCGTGAAAGCTCTCGAGGTTTTTTGCCTTCGCCGGGCTGGAATGTGCCCGCTACTACCCAGAGCTGGGCAGGAGAGGGCAGAGAGCGCGGCCATCTGCCAGCAGTTTGCAACTTGGCCAGGAAAGTGCAGTGTCCTTGACATGAGCAGCAAATCCCATTTCTTGGCAAGATCGGGGAAGGTGAGCAGTGCTGGTAGGCTTTCTCCTTGCGAAATGCAGCGGAAAAGTTTTTCGCTAAGATGTAGACGACTAGAGAAGCAGAAGACGGTGCTCCGGAGCTGGCCGAAGGGAAGCGCCGGTTGCCGGCGTCTTTCGGCAGAAGCGGCGCTCCGGAAGGCACCGCTGCCGTTCCAGTCTTCTGTGCGCGAAGTAGCCGCTTCTCCGCCTCCGGCAGCCAGAGATCGCGGTAGCTTGCAAGAGGCGAAGAACGAAGCCGCAAAGAAGCCGGCTTGTGTGCGAAGCTGGCAGACTGCTGGAGGACGGTGGCTGCCACTCTCCTGCCTGCTGAATTCACTCTTGGCAAGCGGATGGAAGGCGTTCCAGGACAACTTGCCTGGGTTTTTACGTAGTCCTGACGCATCCCTCCTGGGAAAATCCTGCTCGTCCCCTGAGGCTCCCAGATGCAGGGAACACGATGGCAACTGCTGAAAAGAAGGGCAGCAGTGAGTTTGTCAAGAAAGAAGAACATAGGCAGCTGACTGTGCTTGGCAAGGAGCAGCAGCTGCATGCTTGCCATTGCCTTCAGTGCGCACAGAAGCCCGCTGTTCTGCTGCTTCGTTTTTCCCATTCAGGCAATTGCACCGTATTGAAGCTGAGCCCGGCTGTTCAGCTTTGCTGCTTTTCAGCATCTCAGCTCTCCTAATGCTGCGTGAAAGCTCTCGAGGTTTTTTGCCTTCGCCGGGCTGGAATGTGCCCGCTACTACCCAGAGCTGGGCAGGAGAGGGCAGAGAGCGCGGCCATCTGCCAGCAGTTTGCAACTTGGCCAGGAAAGTGCAGTGTCCTTGACATGAGCAGCAAATCCCATTTCTTGGCAAGATCGGGGAAGGTGAGCAGTGCTGGTAGGCTTTCTCCTTGCGAAATGCAGCGGAAAAGTTTTTCGCTAAGATGTAGACGACTAGAGAAGCAGAAGACGGTGCTCCGGAGCTGGCCGAAGGGAAGCGCCGGTTGCCGGCGTCTTTCGGCAGAAGCGGCGCTCCGGAAGGCACCGCTGCCGTTCCAGTCTTCTGTGCGCGAAGTAGCCGCTTCTCCGCCTCCGGCAGCCAGAGATCGCGGTAGCTTGCAAGAGGCGAAGAACGAAGCCGCAAAGAAGCCGGCTTGTGTGCGAAGCTGGCAGACTGCTGGAGGACGGTGGCTGCCACTCTCCTGCCTGCTGAATTCACTCTTGGCAAGCGGATGGAAGGCGTTCCAGGACAACTTGCCTGGGTTTTTACGTAGTCCTGACGCATCCCTCCTGGGAAAATCCTGCTCGTCCCCTGAGGCTCCCAGATGCAGGGAACACGATGGCAACTGCTGAAAAGAAGGGCAGCAGTGAGTTTGTCAAGAAAGAAGAACATAGGCAGCTGACTGTGCTTGGCAAGGAGCAGCAGCTGCATGCTTGCCATTGCCTTCAGTGCGCACAGAAGCCCGCTGTTCTGCTGCTTCGTTTTTCCCATTCAGGCAATTGCACCGTATTGAAGCTGAGCCCGGCTGTTCAGCTTTGCTGCTTTTCAGCATCTCAGCTCTCCTAATGCTGCGTGAAAGCTCTCGAGGTTTTTTGCCTTCGCCGGGCTGGAATGTGCCCGCTACTACCCAGAGCTGGGCAGGAGAGGGCAGAGAGCGCGGCCATCTGCCAGCAGTTTGCAACTTGGCCAGGAAAGTGCAGTGTCCTTGACATGAGCAGCAAATCCCATTTCTTGGCAAGATCGGGGAAGGTGAGCAGTGCTGGTAGGCTTTCTCCTTGCGAAATGCAGCGGAAAAGTTTTTCGCTAAGATGTAGACGACTAGAGAAGCAGAAGACGGTGCTCCGGAGCTGGCCGAAGGGAAGCGCCGGTTGCCGGCGTCTTTCGGCAGAAGCGGCGCTCCGGAAGGCACCGCTGCCGTTCCAGTCTTCTGTGCGCGAAGTAGCCGCTTCTCCGCCTCCGGCAGCCAGAGATCGCGGTAGCTTGCAAGAGGCGAAGAACGAAGCCGCAAAGAAGCCGGCTTGTGTGCGAAGCTGGCAGACTGCTGGAGGACGGTGGCTGCCACTCTCCTGCCTGCTGAATTCACTCTTGGCAAGCGGATGGAAGGCGTTCCAGGACAACTTGCCTGGGTTTTTACGTAGTCCTGACGCATCCCTCCTGGGAAAATCCTGCTCGTCCCCTGAGGCTCCCAGATGCAGGGAACACGATGGCAACTGCTGAAAAGAAGGGCAGCAGTGAGTTTGTCAAGAAAGAAGAACATAGGCAGCTGACTGTGCTTGGCAAGGAGCAGCAGCTGCATGCTTGCCATTGCCTTCAGTGCGCACAGAAGCCCGCTGTTCTGCTGCTTCGTTTTTCCCATTCAGGCAATTGCACCGTATTGAAGCTGAGCCCGGCTGTTCAGCTTTGCTGCTTTTCAGCATCTCAGCTCTCCTAATGCTGCGTGAAAGCTCTCGAGGTTTTTTGCCTTCGCCGGGCTGGAATGTGCCCGCTACTACCCAGAGCTGGGCAGGAGAGGGCAGAGAGCGCGGCCATCTGCCAGCAGTTTGCAACTTGGCCAGGAAAGTGCAGTGTCCTTGACATGAGCAGCAAATCCCATTTCTTGGCAAGATCGGGGAAGGTGAGCAGTGCTGGTAGGCTTTCTCCTTGCGAAATGCAGCGGAAAAGTTTTTCGCTAAGATGTAGACGACTAGAGAAGCAGAAGACGGTGCTCCGGAGCTGGCCGAAGGGAAGCGCCGGTTGCCGGCGTCTTTCGGCAGAAGCGGCGCTCCGGAAGGCACCGCTGCCGTTCCAGTCTTCTGTGCGCGAAGTAGCCGCTTCTCCGCCTCCGGCAGCCAGAGATCGCGGTAGCTTGCAAGAGGCGAAGAACGAAGCCGCAAAGAAGCCGGCTTGTGTGCGAAGCTGGCAGACTGCTGGAGGACGGTGGCTGCCACTCTCCTGCCTGCTGAATTCACTCTTGGCAAGCGGATGGAAGGCGTTCCAGGACAACTTGCCTGGGTTTTTACGTAGTCCTGACGCATCCCTCCTGGGAAAATCCTGCTCGTCCCCTGAGGCTCCCAGATGCAGGGAACACGATGGCAACTGCTGAAAAGAAGGGCAGCAGTGAGTTTGTCAAGAAAGAAGAACATAGGCAGCTGACTGTGCTTGGCAAGGAGCAGCAGCTGCATGCTTGCCATTGCCTTCAGTGCGCACAGAAGCCCGCTGTTCTGCTGCTTCGTTTTTCCCATTCAGGCAATTGCACCGTATTGAAGCTGAGCCCGGCTGTTCAGCTTTGCTGCTTTTCAGCATCTCAGCTCTCCTAATGCTGCGTGAAAGCTCTCGAGGTTTTTTGCCTTCGCCGGGCTGGAATGTGCCCGCTACTACCCAGAGCTGGGCAGGAGAGGGCAGAGAGCGCGGCCATCTGCCAGCAGTTTGCAACTTGGCCAGGAAAGTGCAGTGTCCTTGACATGAGCAGCAAATCCCATTTCTTGGCAAGATCGGGGAAGGTGAGCAGTGCTGGTAGGCTTTCTCCTTGCGAAATGCAGCGGAAAAGTTTTTCGCTAAGATGTAGACGACTAGAGAAGCAGAAGACGGTGCTCCGGAGCTGGCCGAAGGGAAGCGCCGGTTGCCGGCGTCTTTCGGCAGAAGCGGCGCTCCGGAAGGCACCGCTGCCGTTCCAGTCTTCTGTGCGCGAAGTAGCCGCTTCTCCGCCTCCGGCAGCCAGAGATCGCGGTAGCTTGCAAGAGGCGAAGAACGAAGCCGCAAAGAAGCCGGCTTGTGTGCGAAGCTGGCAGACTGCTGGAGGACGGTGGCTGCCACTCTCCTGCCTGCTGAATTCACTCTTGGCAAGCGGATGGAAGGCGTTCCAGGACAACTTGCCTGGGTTTTTACGTAGTCCTGACGCATCCCTCCTGGGAAAATCCTGCTCGTCCCCTGAGGCTCCCAGATGCAGGGAACACGATGGCAACTGCTGAAAAGAAGGGCAGCAGTGAGTTTGTCAAGAAAGAAGAACATAGGCAGCTGACTGTGCTTGGCAAGGAGCAGCAGCTGCATGCTTGCCATTGCCTTCAGTGCGCACAGAAGCCCGCTGTTCTGCTGCTTCGTTTTTCCCATTCAGGCAATTGCACCGTATTGAAGCTGAGCCCGGCTGTTCAGCTTTGCTGCTTTTCAGCATCTCAGCTCTCCTAATGCTGCGTGAAAGCTCTCGAGGTTTTTTGCCTTCGCCGGGCTGGAATGTGCCCGCTACTACCCAGAGCTGGGCAGGAGAGGGCAGAGAGCGCGGCCATCTGCCAGCAGTTTGCAACTTGGCCAGGAAAGTGCAGTGTCCTTGACATGAGCAGCAAATCCCATTTCTTGGCAAGATCGGGGAAGGTGAGCAGTGCTGGTAGGCTTTCTCCTTGCGAAATGCAGCGGAAAAGTTTTTCGCTAAGATGTAGACGACTAGAGAAGCAGAAGACGGTGCTCCGGAGCTGGCCGAAGGGAAGCGCCGGTTGCCGGCGTCTTTCGGCAGAAGCGGCGCTCCGGAAGGCACCGCTGCCGTTCCAGTCTTCTGTGCGCGAAGTAGCCGCTTCTCCGCCTCCGGCAGCCAGAGATCGCGGTAGCTTGCAAGAGGCGAAGAACGAAGCCGCAAAGAAGCCGGCTTGTGTGCGAAGCTGGCAGACTGCTGGAGGACGGTGGCTGCCACTCTCCTGCCTGCTGAATTCACTCTTGGCAAGCGGATGGAAGGCGTTCCAGGACAACTTGCCTGGGTTTTTACGTAGTCCTGACGCATCCCTCCTGGGAAAATCCTGCTCGTCCCCTGAGGCTCCCAGATGCAGGGAACACGATGGCAACTGCTGAAAAGAAGGGCAGCAGTGAGTTTGTCAAGAAAGAAGAACATAGGCAGCTGACTGTGCTTGGCAAGGAGCAGCAGCTGCATGCTTGCCATTGCCTTCAGTGCGCACAGAAGCCCGCTGTTCTGCTGCTTCGTTTTTCCCATTCAGGCAATTGCACCGTATTGAAGCTGAGCCCGGCTGTTCAGCTTTGCTGCTTTTCAGCATCTCAGCTCTCCTAATGCTGCGTGAAAGCTCTCGAGGTTTTTTGCCTTCGCCGGGCTGGAATGTGCCCGCTACTACCCAGAGCTGGGCAGGAGAGGGCAGAGAGCGCGGCCATCTGCCAGCAGTTTGCAACTTGGCCAGGAAAGTGCAGTGTCCTTGACATGAGCAGCAAATCCCATTTCTTGGCAAGATCGGGGAAGGTGAGCAGTGCTGGTAGGCTTTCTCCTTGCGAAATGCAGCGGAAAAGTTTTTCGCTAAGATGTAGACGACTAGAGAAGCAGAAGACGGTGCTCCGGAGCTGGCCGAAGGGAAGCGCCGGTTGCCGGCGTCTTTCGGCAGAAGCGGCGCTCCGGAAGGCACCGCTGCCGTTCCAGTCTTCTGTGCGCGAAGTAGCCGCTTCTCCGCCTCCGGCAGCCAGAGATCGCGGTAGCTTGCAAGAGGCGAAGAACGAAGCCGCAAAGAAGCCGGCTTGTGTGCGAAGCTGGCAGACTGCTGGAGGACGGTGGCTGCCACTCTCCTGCCTGCTGAATTCACTCTTGGCAAGCGGATGGAAGGCGTTCCAGGACAACTTGCCTGGGTTTTTACGTAGTCCTGACGCATCCCTCCTGGGAAAATCCTGCTCGTCCCCTGAGGCTCCCAGATGCAGGGAACACGATGGCAACTGCTGAAAAGAAGGGCAGCAGTGAGTTTGTCAAGAAAGAAGAACATAGGCAGCTGACTGTGCTTGGCAAGGAGCAGCAGCTGCATGCTTGCCATTGCCTTCAGTGCGCACAGAAGCCCGCTGTTCTGCTGCTTCGTTTTTCCCATTCAGGCAATTGCACCGTATTGAAGCTGAGCCCGGCTGTTCAGCTTTGCTGCTTTTCAGCATCTCAGCTCTCCTAATGCTGCGTGAAAGCTCTCGAGGTTTTTTGCCTTCGCCGGGCTGGAATGTGCCCGCTACTACCCAGAGCTGGGCAGGAGAGGGCAGAGAGCGCGGCCATCTGCCAGCAGTTTGCAACTTGGCCAGGAAAGTGCAGTGTCCTTGACATGAGCAGCAAATCCCATTTCTTGGCAAGATCGGGGAAGGTGAGCAGTGCTGGTAGGCTTTCTCCTTGCGAAATGCAGCGGAAAAGTTTTTCGCTAAGATGTAGACGACTAGAGAAGCAGAAGACGGTGCTCCGGAGCTGGCCGAAGGGAAGCGCCGGTTGCCGGCGTCTTTCGGCAGAAGCGGCGCTCCGGAAGGCACCGCTGCCGTTCCAGTCTTCTGTGCGCGAAGTAGCCGCTTCTCCGCCTCCGGCAGCCAGAGATCGCGGTAGCTTGCAAGAGGCGAAGAACGAAGCCGCAAAGAAGCCGGCTTGTGTGCGAAGCTGGCAGACTGCTGGAGGACGGTGGCTGCCACTCTCCTGCCTGCTGAATTCACTCTTGGCAAGCGGATGGAAGGCGTTCCAGGACAACTTGCCTGGGTTTTTACGTAGTCCTGACGCATCCCTCCTGGGAAAATCCTGCTCGTCCCCTGAGGCTCCCAGATGCAGGGAACACGATGGCAACTGCTGAAAAGAAGGGCAGCAGTGAGTTTGTCAAGAAAGAAGAACATAGGCAGCTGACTGTGCTTGGCAAGGAGCAGCAGCTGCATGCTTGCCATTGCCTTCAGTGCGCACAGAAGCCCGCTGTTCTGCTGCTTCGTTTTTCCCATTCAGGCAATTGCACCGTATTGAAGCTGAGCCCGGCTGTTCAGCTTTGCTGCTTTTCAGCATCTCAGCTCTCCTAATGCTGCGTGAAAGCTCTCGAGGTTTTTTGCCTTCGCCGGGCTGGAATGTGCCCGCTACTACCCAGAGCTGGGCAGGAGAGGGCAGAGAGCGCGGCCATCTGCCAGCAGTTTGCAACTTGGCCAGGAAAGTGCAGTGTCCTTGACATGAGCAGCAAATCCCATTTCTTGGCAAGATCGGGGAAGGTGAGCAGTGCTGGTAGGCTTTCTCCTTGCGAAATGCAGCGGAAAAGTTTTTCGCTAAGATGTAGACGACTAGAGAAGCAGAAGACGGTGCTCCGGAGCTGGCCGAAGGGAAGCGCCGGTTGCCGGCGTCTTTCGGCAGAAGCGGCGCTCCGGAAGGCACCGCTGCCGTTCCAGTCTTCTGTGCGCGAAGTAGCCGCTTCTCCGCCTCCGGCAGCCAGAGATCGCGGTAGCTTGCAAGAGGCGAAGAACGAAGCCGCAAAGAAGCCGGCTTGTGTGCGAAGCTGGCAGACTGCTGGAGGACGGTGGCTGCCACTCTCCTGCCTGCTGAATTCACTCTTGGCAAGCGGATGGAAGGCGTTCCAGGACAACTTGCCTGGGTTTTTACGTAGTCCTGACGCATCCCTCCTGGGAAAATCCTGCTCGTCCCCTGAGGCTCCCAGATGCAGGGAACACGATGGCAACTGCTGAAAAGAAGGGCAGCAGTGAGTTTGTCAAGAAAGAAGAACATAGGCAGCTGACTGTGCTTGGCAAGGAGCAGCAGCTGCATGCTTGCCATTGCCTTCAGTGCGCACAGAAGCCCGCTGTTCTGCTGCTTCGTTTTTCCCATTCAGGCAATTGCACCGTATTGAAGCTGAGCCCGGCTGTTCAGCTTTGCTGCTTTTCAGCATCTCAGCTCTCCTAATGCTGCGTGAAAGCTCTCGAGGTTTTTTGCCTTCGCCGGGCTGGAATGTGCCCGCTACTACCCAGAGCTGGGCAGGAGAGGGCAGAGAGCGCGGCCATCTGCCAGCAGTTTGCAACTTGGCCAGGAAAGTGCAGTGTCCTTGACATGAGCAGCAAATCCCATTTCTTGGCAAGATCGGGGAAGGTGAGCAGTGCTGGTAGGCTTTCTCCTTGCGAAATGCAGCGGAAAAGTTTTTCGCTAAGATGTAGACGACTAGAGAAGCAGAAGACGGTGCTCCGGAGCTGGCCGAAGGGAAGCGCCGGTTGCCGGCGTCTTTCGGCAGAAGCGGCGCTCCGGAAGGCACCGCTGCCGTTCCAGTCTTCTGTGCGCGAAGTAGCCGCTTCTCCGCCTCCGGCAGCCAGAGATCGCGGTAGCTTGCAAGAGGCGAAGAACGAAGCCGCAAAGAAGCCGGCTTGTGTGCGAAGCTGGCAGACTGCTGGAGGACGGTGGCTGCCACTCTCCTGCCTGCTGAATTCACTCTTGGCAAGCGGATGGAAGGCGTTCCAGGACAACTTGCCTGGGTTTTTACGTAGTCCTGACGCATCCCTCCTGGGAAAATCCTGCTCGTCCCCTGAGGCTCCCAGATGCAGGGAACACGATGGCAACTGCTGAAAAGAAGGGCAGCAGTGAGTTTGTCAAGAAAGAAGAACATAGGCAGCTGACTGTGCTTGGCAAGGAGCAGCAGCTGCATGCTTGCCATTGCCTTCAGTGCGCACAGAAGCCCGCTGTTCTGCTGCTTCGTTTTTCCCATTCAGGCAATTGCACCGTATTGAAGCTGAGCCCGGCTGTTCAGCTTTGCTGCTTTTCAGCATCTCAGCTCTCCTAATGCTGCGTGAAAGCTCTCGAGGTTTTTTGCCTTCGCCGGGCTGGAATGTGCCCGCTACTACCCAGAGCTGGGCAGGAGAGGGCAGAGAGCGCGGCCATCTGCCAGCAGTTTGCAACTTGGCCAGGAAAGTGCAGTGTCCTTGACATGAGCAGCAAATCCCATTTCTTGGCAAGATCGGGGAAGGTGAGCAGTGCTGGTAGGCTTTCTCCTTGCGAAATGCAGCGGAAAAGTTTTTCGCTAAGATGTAGACGACTAGAGAAGCAGAAGACGGTGCTCCGGAGCTGGCCGAAGGGAAGCGCCGGTTGCCGGCGTCTTTCGGCAGAAGCGGCGCTCCGGAAGGCACCGCTGCCGTTCCAGTCTTCTGTGCGCGAAGTAGCCGCTTCTCCGCCTCCGGCAGCCAGAGATCGCGGTAGCTTGCAAGAGGCGAAGAACGAAGCCGCAAAGAAGCCGGCTTGTGTGCGAAGCTGGCAGACTGCTGGAGGACGGTGGCTGCCACTCTCCTGCCTGCTGAATTCACTCTTGGCAAGCGGATGGAAGGCGTTCCAGGACAACTTGCCTGGGTTTTTACGTAGTCCTGACGCATCCCTCCTGGGAAAATCCTGCTCGTCCCCTGAGGCTCCCAGATGCAGGGAACACGATGGCAACTGCTGAAAAGAAGGGCAGCAGTGAGTTTGTCAAGAAAGAAGAACATAGGCAGCTGACTGTGCTTGGCAAGGAGCAGCAGCTGCATGCTTGCCATTGCCTTCAGTGCGCACAGAAGCCCGCTGTTCTGCTGCTTCGTTTTTCCCATTCAGGCAATTGCACCGTATTGAAGCTGAGCCCGGCTGTTCAGCTTTGCTGCTTTTCAGCATCTCAGCTCTCCTAATGCTGCGTGAAAGCTCTCGAGGTTTTTTGCCTTCGCCGGGCTGGAATGTGCCCGCTACTACCCAGAGCTGGGCAGGAGAGGGCAGAGAGCGCGGCCATCTGCCAGCAGTTTGCAACTTGGCCAGGAAAGTGCAGTGTCCTTGACATGAGCAGCAAATCCCATTTCTTGGCAAGATCGGGGAAGGTGAGCAGTGCTGGTAGGCTTTCTCCTTGCGAAATGCAGCGGAAAAGTTTTTCGCTAAGATGTAGACGACTAGAGAAGCAGAAGACGGTGCTCCGGAGCTGGCCGAAGGGAAGCGCCGGTTGCCGGCGTCTTTCGGCAGAAGCGGCGCTCCGGAAGGCACCGCTGCCGTTCCAGTCTTCTGTGCGCGAAGTAGCCGCTTCTCCGCCTCCGGCAGCCAGAGATCGCGGTAGCTTGCAAGAGGCGAAGAACGAAGCCGCAAAGAAGCCGGCTTGTGTGCGAAGCTGGCAGACTGCTGGAGGACGGTGGCTGCCACTCTCCTGCCTGCTGAATTCACTCTTGGCAAGCGGATGGAAGGCGTTCCAGGACAACTTGCCTGGGTTTTTACGTAGTCCTGACGCATCCCTCCTGGGAAAATCCTGCTCGTCCCCTGAGGCTCCCAGATGCAGGGAACACGATGGCAACTGCTGAAAAGAAGGGCAGCAGTGAGTTTGTCAAGAAAGAAGAACATAGGCAGCTGACTGTGCTTGGCAAGGAGCAGCAGCTGCATGCTTGCCATTGCCTTCAGTGCGCACAGAAGCCCGCTGTTCTGCTGCTTCGTTTTTCCCATTCAGGCAATTGCACCGTATTGAAGCTGAGCCCGGCTGTTCAGCTTTGCTGCTTTTCAGCATCTCAGCTCTCCTAATGCTGCGTGAAAGCTCTCGAGGTTTTTTGCCTTCGCCGGGCTGGAATGTGCCCGCTACTACCCAGAGCTGGGCAGGAGAGGGCAGAGAGCGCGGCCATCTGCCAGCAGTTTGCAACTTGGCCAGGAAAGTGCAGTGTCCTTGACATGAGCAGCAAATCCCATTTCTTGGCAAGATCGGGGAAGGTGAGCAGTGCTGGTAGGCTTTCTCCTTGCGAAATGCAGCGGAAAAGTTTTTCGCTAAGATGTAGACGACTAGAGAAGCAGAAGACGGTGCTCCGGAGCTGGCCGAAGGGAAGCGCCGGTTGCCGGCGTCTTTCGGCAGAAGCGGCGCTCCGGAAGGCACCGCTGCCGTTCCAGTCTTCTGTGCGCGAAGTAGCCGCTTCTCCGCCTCCGGCAGCCAGAGATCGCGGTAGCTTGCAAGAGGCGAAGAACGAAGCCGCAAAGAAGCCGGCTTGTGTGCGAAGCTGGCAGACTGCTGGAGGACGGTGGCTGCCACTCTCCTGCCTGCTGAATTCACTCTTGGCAAGCGGATGGAAGGCGTTCCAGGACAACTTGCCTGGGTTTTTACGTAGTCCTGACGCATCCCTCCTGGGAAAATCCTGCTCGTCCCCTGAGGCTCCCAGATGCAGGGAACACGATGGCAACTGCTGAAAAGAAGGGCAGCAGTGAGTTTGTCAAGAAAGAAGAACATAGGCAGCTGACTGTGCTTGGCAAGGAGCAGCAGCTGCATGCTTGCCATTGCCTTCAGTGCGCACAGAAGCCCGCTGTTCTGCTGCTTCGTTTTTCCCATTCAGGCAATTGCACCGTATTGAAGCTGAGCCCGGCTGTTCAGCTTTGCTGCTTTTCAGCATCTCAGCTCTCCTAATGCTGCGTGAAAGCTCTCGAGGTTTTTTGCCTTCGCCGGGCTGGAATGTGCCCGCTACTACCCAGAGCTGGGCAGGAGAGGGCAGAGAGCGCGGCCATCTGCCAGCAGTTTGCAACTTGGCCAGGAAAGTGCAGTGTCCTTGACATGAGCAGCAAATCCCATTTCTTGGCAAGATCGGGGAAGGTGAGCAGTGCTGGTAGGCTTTCTCCTTGCGAAATGCAGCGGAAAAGTTTTTCGCTAAGATGTAGACGACTAGAGAAGCAGAAGACGGTGCTCCGGAGCTGGCCGAAGGGAAGCGCCGGTTGCCGGCGTCTTTCGGCAGAAGCGGCGCTCCGGAAGGCACCGCTGCCGTTCCAGTCTTCTGTGCGCGAAGTAGCCGCTTCTCCGCCTCCGGCAGCCAGAGATCGCGGTAGCTTGCAAGAGGCGAAGAACGAAGCCGCAAAGAAGCCGGCTTGTGTGCGAAGCTGGCAGACTGCTGGAGGACGGTGGCTGCCACTCTCCTGCCTGCTGAATTCACTCTTGGCAAGCGGATGGAAGGCGTTCCAGGACAACTTGCCTGGGTTTTTACGTAGTCCTGACGCATCCCTCCTGGGAAAATCCTGCTCGTCCCCTGAGGCTCCCAGATGCAGGGAACACGATGGCAACTGCTGAAAAGAAGGGCAGCAGTGAGTTTGTCAAGAAAGAAGAACATAGGCAGCTGACTGTGCTTGGCAAGGAGCAGCAGCTGCATGCTTGCCATTGCCTTCAGTGCGCACAGAAGCCCGCTGTTCTGCTGCTTCGTTTTTCCCATTCAGGCAATTGCACCGTATTGAAGCTGAGCCCGGCTGTTCAGCTTTGCTGCTTTTCAGCATCTCAGCTCTCCTAATGCTGCGTGAAAGCTCTCGAGGTTTTTTGCCTTCGCCGGGCTGGAATGTGCCCGCTACTACCCAGAGCTGGGCAGGAGAGGGCAGAGAGCGCGGCCATCTGCCAGCAGTTTGCAACTTGGCCAGGAAAGTGCAGTGTCCTTGACATGAGCAGCAAATCCCATTTCTTGGCAAGATCGGGGAAGGTGAGCAGTGCTGGTAGGCTTTCTCCTTGCGAAATGCAGCGGAAAAGTTTTTCGCTAAGATGTAGACGACTAGAGAAGCAGAAGACGGTGCTCCGGAGCTGGCCGAAGGGAAGCGCCGGTTGCCGGCGTCTTTCGGCAGAAGCGGCGCTCCGGAAGGCACCGCTGCCGTTCCAGTCTTCTGTGCGCGAAGTAGCCGCTTCTCCGCCTCCGGCAGCCAGAGATCGCGGTAGCTTGCAAGAGGCGAAGAACGAAGCCGCAAAGAAGCCGGCTTGTGTGCGAAGCTGGCAGACTGCTGGAGGACGGTGGCTGCCACTCTCCTGCCTGCTGAATTCACTCTTGGCAAGCGGATGGAAGGCGTTCCAGGACAACTTGCCTGGGTTTTTACGTAGTCCTGACGCATCCCTCCTGGGAAAATCCTGCTCGTCCCCTGAGGCTCCCAGATGCAGGGAACACGATGGCAACTGCTGAAAAGAAGGGCAGCAGTGAGTTTGTCAAGAAAGAAGAACATAGGCAGCTGACTGTGCTTGGCAAGGAGCAGCAGCTGCATGCTTGCCATTGCCTTCAGTGCGCACAGAAGCCCGCTGTTCTGCTGCTTCGTTTTTCCCATTCAGGCAATTGCACCGTATTGAAGCTGAGCCCGGCTGTTCAGCTTTGCTGCTTTTCAGCATCTCAGCTCTCCTAATGCTGCGTGAAAGCTCTCGAGGTTTTTTGCCTTCGCCGGGCTGGAATGTGCCCGCTACTACCCAGAGCTGGGCAGGAGAGGGCAGAGAGCGCGGCCATCTGCCAGCAGTTTGCAACTTGGCCAGGAAAGTGCAGTGTCCTTGACATGAGCAGCAAATCCCATTTCTTGGCAAGATCGGGGAAGGTGAGCAGTGCTGGTAGGCTTTCTCCTTGCGAAATGCAGCGGAAAAGTTTTTCGCTAAGATGTAGACGACTAGAGAAGCAGAAGACGGTGCTCCGGAGCTGGCCGAAGGGAAGCGCCGGTTGCCGGCGTCTTTCGGCAGAAGCGGCGCTCCGGAAGGCACCGCTGCCGTTCCAGTCTTCTGTGCGCGAAGTAGCCGCTTCTCCGCCTCCGGCAGCCAGAGATCGCGGTAGCTTGCAAGAGGCGAAGAACGAAGCCGCAAAGAAGCCGGCTTGTGTGCGAAGCTGGCAGACTGCTGGAGGACGGTGGCTGCCACTCTCCTGCCTGCTGAATTCACTCTTGGCAAGCGGATGGAAGGCGTTCCAGGACAACTTGCCTGGGTTTTTACGTAGTCCTGACGCATCCCTCCTGGAAAATCCTGCTCGTCCCCTGAGGCTCCCAGATGCAGGGAACACGATGGCAACTGCTGAAAGAAGGGCAGCAGTGAGTTTGTCAGAAAGAAGAACATAGGCAGCTGACTGTGCTTGGCAAGGAGCAGCAGCTGCATGCTTGCCATTGCCTTCAGTGCGCACAGAAGCCCGCTGTTCTGCTGCTTCGTTTTTCCCATTCAGGCAATTGCACCGTATTGAAGCTGAGCCCGGCTGTTCAGCTTTGCTGCTTTTCAGCATCTCAGCTCTCCTAATGCTGCGTGAAAGCTCTCGAGGTTTTTTGCCTTCGCCGGGCTGGAATGTGCCCGCTACTACCCAGAGCTGGGCAGGAGAGGGTCAGAGAGCGCGGCCATCTGCCAGCAGTTTGCAACTTGGCCAGGAAAGTGCAGTGTCCTTGACATGAGCAGCAAATCCCATTTCTTGGCAAGATCGGGGAAGGTGAGCAGTGCTGGTAGGCTTTCTCCTTGCGAAATGCAGCGGAAAAGTTTTTCGCTAAGATGTAGACGACTAGAGAAGCAGAAGACGGTGCTCCGGAGCTGGCCGAAGGGAAGCGCCGGTTGCCGGCGTCTTTCGGCAGAAGCGGAGCTCCGGAAGGCACCGCTGCCGTTCCAGTCTTCTGTGCGCGAAGTAGCCGCTTCTCCGCCTCCGGCAGCCAGAGATCGCGGTAGCTTGCAAGAGGCGAAGAACGAAGCCGCAAAGAAGCCGGCTTGTGTGCGAAGCTGGCAGACTGCTGGAGGACGGTGGCTGCCACTCTCCTGCCTGCTGAATTCACTCTTGGCAAGCGGATGGAAGGCGTTCCAGGACAACTTGCCTGGGTTTTTACGTAGTCCTGACGCATCCCTCCTGGGAAAATCCTGCTCGTCCCCTGAGGCTCCCAGATGCAGGGAACACGATGGCAACTGCTGAAAAGAAGGGCAGCAGTGAGTTTGTCAAGAAAGAAGAACATAGGCAGCTGACTGTGCTTGGCAAGGAGCAGCAGCTGCATGCTTGCCATTGCCTTCAGTGCGCACAGAAGCCCGCTGTTCTGCTGCTTCGTTTTTCCCATTCAGGCAATTGCACCGTATTGAAGCTGAGCCCGGCTGTTCAGCTTTGCTGCTTTTCAGCATCTCAGCTCTCCTAATGCTGCGTGAAAGCTCTCGAGGTTTTTTGCCTTCGCCGGGCTGGAATGTGCCCGCTACTACCCAGAGCTGGGCAGGAGAGGGTCAGAGAGCGCGGCCATCTGCCAGCAGTTTGCAACTTGGCCAGGAAAGTGCAGTGTCCTTGACATGAGCAGCAAATCCCATTTCTTGGCAAGATCGGGGAAGGTGAGCAGTGCTGGTAGGCTTTCTCCTTGCGAAATGCAGCGGAAAAGTTTTTCGCTAAGATGTAGACGACTAGAGAAGCAGAAGACGGTGCTCCGGAGCTGGCCGAAGGGAAGCGCCGGTTGCCGGCGTCTTTCGGCAGAAGCGGCGCTCCGGAAGGCACCGCTGCCGTTCCAGTCTTCTGTGCGCGAAGTAGCCGCTTCTCCGCCTCCGGCAGCCAGAGATGGCGGTAGCTTGCAAGAGGCGAAGAACGAAGCCGCAAAGAAGCCGGCTTGTGTGCGAAGCTGGCAGACTGCTGGAGGACGGTGGCTGCCACTCTCCTGCCTGCTGAATTCACTCTTGGCAAGCGGATGGAAGGCGTTCCAGGACAACTTGCCTGGGTTTTTACGTAGTCCTGACGCATCCCTCCTGGGAAAATCCTGCTCGTCCCCTGAGGCTCCCAGATGCAGGGAACACGATGGCAACTGCTGAAAAGAAGGGCAGCAGTGAGTTTGTCAAGAAAGAAGAACATAGGCAGCTGACTGTGCTTGGCAAGGAGCAGCAGCTGCATGCTTGCCATTGCCTTCAGTGCGCACAGAAGCCCGCTGTTCTGCTGCTTCGTTTTTCCCATTCAGGCAATTGCACCGTATTGAAGCTGAGCCCGGCTGTTCAGCTTTGCTGCTTTTCAGCATCTCAGCTCTCCTAATGCTGCGTGAAAGCTCTCGAGGTTTTTTGCCTTCGCCGGGCTGGAATGTGCCCGCTACTACCCAGAGCTGGGCAGGAGAGGGTCAGAGAGCGCGGCCATCTGCCAGCAGTTTGCAACTTGGCCAGGAAAGTGCAGTGTCCTTGACATGAGCAGCAAATCCCATTTCTTGGCAAGATCGGGGAAGGTGAGCAGTGCTGGTAGGCTTTCTCCTTGCGAAATGCAGCGGAAAAGTTTTTCGCTAAGATGTAGACGACTAGAGAAGCAGAAGACGGTGCTCCGGAGCTGGCCGAAGGGAAGCGCCGGTTGCCGGCGTCTTTCGGCAGAAGCGGCGCTCCGGAAGGCACCGCTGCCGTTCCAGTCTTCTGTGCGCGAAGTAGCCGCTTCTCCGCCTCCGGCAGCCAGAGATCGCGGTAGCTTGCAAGAGGCGAAGAACGAAGCCGCAAAGAAGCCGGCTTGTGTGCGAAGCTGGCAGACTGCTGGAGGACGGTGGCTGCCACTCTCCTGCCTGCTGAATTCACTCTTGGCAAGCGGATGGAAGGCGTTCCAGGACAACTTGCCTGGGTTTTTACGTAGTCCTGACGCATCCCTCCTGGGAAAATCCTGCTCGTCCCCTGAGGCTCCCAGATGCAGGGAACACGATGGCAACTGCTGAAAAGAAGGGCAGCAGTGAGTTTGTCAAGAAAGAAGAACATAGGCAGCTGACTGTGCTTGGCAAGGAGCAGCAGCTGCATGCTTGCCATTGCCTTCAGTGCGCACAGAAGCCCGCTGTTCTGCTGCTTCGTTTTTCCCATTCAGGCAATTGCACCGTATTGAAGCTGAGCCCGGCTGTTCAGCTTTGCTGCTTTTCAGCATCTCAGCTCTCCTAATGCTGCGTGAAAGCTCTCGAGGTTTTTTGCCTTCGCCGGGCTGGAATGTGCCCGCTACTACCCAGAGCTGGGCAGGAGAGGGTCAGAGAGCGCGGCCATCTGCCAGCAGTTTGCAACTTGGCCAGGAAAGTGCAGTGTCCTTGACATGAGCAGCAAATCCCATTTCTTGGCAAGATCGGGGAAGGTGAGCAGTGCTGGTAGGCTTTCTCCTTGCGAAATGCAGCGGAAAAGTTTTTCGCTAAGATGTAGACGACTAGAGAAGCAGAAGACGGTGCTCCGGAGCTGGCCGAAGGGAAGCGCCGGTTGCCGGCGTCTTTCGGCAGAAGCGGCGCTCCGGAAGGCACCGCTGCCGTTCCAGTCTTCTGTGCGCGAAGTAGCCGCTTCTCCGCCTCCGGCAGCCAGAGATCGCGGTAGCTTGCAAGAGGCGAAGAACGAAGCCGCAAAGAAGCCGGCTTGTGTGCGAAGCTGGCAGACTGCTGGAGGACGGTGGCTGCCACTCTCCTGCCTGCTGAATTCACTCTTGGCAAGCGGATGGAAGGCGTTCCAGGACAACTTGCCTGGGTTTTTACGTAGTCCTGACGCATCCCTCCTGGGAAAATCCTGCTCGTCCCCTGAGGCTCCCAGATGCAGGGAACACGATGGCAACTGCTGAAAAGAAGGGCAGCAGTGAGTTTGTCAAGAAAGAAGAACATAGGCAGCTGACTGTGCTTGGCAAGGAGCAGCAGCTGCATGCTTGCCATTGCCTTCAGTGCGCACAGAAGCCCGCTGTTCTGCTGCTTCGTTTTTCCCATTCAGGCAATTGCACCGTATTGAAGCTGAGCCCGGCTGTTCAGCTTTGCTGCTTTTCAGCATCTCAGCTCTCCTAATGCTGCGTGAAAGCTCTCGAGGTTTTTTGCCTTCGCCGGGCTGGAATGTGCCCGCTACTACCCAGAGCTGGGCAGGAGAGGGTCAGAGAGCGCGGCCATCTGCCAGCAGTTTGCAACTTGCCCAGGAAAGTGCAGTGTCCTTGACATGAGCAGCAAATCCCATTTCTTGGCAAGATCGGGGAAGGTGAGCAGTGCTGGTAGGCTTTCTCCTTGCGAAATGCAGCGGAAAAGTTTTTCGCTAAGATGTAGACGACTAGAGAAGCAGAAGACGGTGCTCCGGAGCTGGCCGAAGGGAAGCGCCGGTTGCCGGCGTCTTTCGGCAGAAGCGGCGCTCCGGAAGGCACCGCTGCCGTTCCAGTCTTCTGTGCGCGAAGTAGCCGCTTCTCCGCCTCCGGCAGCCAGAGATCGCGGTAGCTTGCAAGAGGCGAAGAACGAAGCCGCAAAGAAGCCGGCTTGTGTGCGAAGCTGGCAGACTGCTGGAGGACGGTGGCTGCCACTCTCCTGCCTGCTGAATTCACTCTTGGCAAGCGGATGGAAGGCGTTCCAGGACAACTTGCCTGGGTTTTTACGTAGTCCTGACGCATCCCTCCTGGGAAAATCCTGCTCGTCCCCTGAGGCTCCCAGATGCAGGGAACACGATGGCAACTGCTGAAAAGAAGGGCAGCAGTGAGTTTGTCAAGAAAGAAGAACATAGGCAGCTGACTGTGCTTGGCAAGGAGCAGCAGCTGCATGCTTGCCATTGCCTTCAGTGCGCACAGAAGCCCGCTGTTCTGCTGCTTCGTTTTTCCCATTCAGGCAATTGCACCGTATTGAAGCTGAGCCCGGCTGTTCAGCTTTGCTGCTTTTCAGCATCTCAGCTCTCCTAATGCTGCGTGAAAGCTCTCGAGGTTTTTTGCCTTCGCCGGGCTGGAATGTGCCCGCTACTACCCAGAGCTGGGCAGGAGAGGGTCAGAGAGCGCGGCCATCTGCCAGCAGTTTGCAACTTGCCCAGGAAAGTGCAGTGTCCTTGACATGAGCAGCAAATCCCATTTCTTGGCAAGATCGGGGAAGGTGAGCAGTGCTGGTAGGCTTTCTCCTTGCGAAATGCAGCGGAAAAGTTTTTCGCTAAGATGTAGACGACTAGAGAAGCAGAAGACGGTGCTCCGGAGCTGGCCGAAGGGAAGCGCCGGTTGCCGGCGTCTTTCGGCAGAAGCGGCGCTCCGGAAGGCACCGCTGCCGTTCCAGTCTTCTGTGCGCGAAGTAGCCGCTTCTCCGCCTCCGGCAGCCAGAGATCGCGGTAGCTTGCAAGAGGCGAAGAACGAAGCCGCAAAGAAGCCGGCTTGTGTGCGAAGCTGGCAGACTGCTGGAGGACGGTGGCTGCCACTCTCCTGCCTGCTGAATTCACTCTTGGCAAGCGGATGGAAGGCGTTCCAGGACAACTTGCCTGGGTTTTTACGTAGTCCTGACGCATCCCTCCTGGGAAAATCCTGCTCGTCCCCTGAGGCTCCCAGATGCAGGGAACACGATGGCAACTGCTGAAAAGAAGGGCAGCAGTGAGTTTGTCAAGAAAGAAGAACATAGGCAGCTGACTGTGCTTGGCAAGGAGCAGCAGCTGCATGCTTGCCATTGCCTTCAGTGCGCACAGAAGCCCGCTGTTCTGCTGCTTCGTTTTTCCCATTCAGGCAATTGCACCGTATTGAAGCTGAGCCCGGCTGTTCAGCTTTGCTGCTTTTCAGCATCTCAGCTCTCCTAATGCTGCGTGAAAGCTCTCGAGGTTTTTTGCCTTCGCCGGGCTGGAATGTGCCCGCTACTACCCAGAGCTGGGCAGGAGAGGGTCAGAGAGCGCGGCCATCTGCCAGCAGTTTGCAACTTGCCCAGGAAAGTGCAGTGTCCTTGACATGAGCAGCAAATCCCATTTCTTGGCAAGATCGGGGAAGGTGAGCAGTGCTGGTAGGCTTTCTCCTTGCGAAATGCAGCGGAAAAGTTTTTCGCTAAGATGTAGACGACTAGAGAAGCAGAAGACGGTGCTCCGGAGCTGGCCGAAGGGAAGCGCCGGTTGCCGGCGTCTTTCGGCAGAAGCGGAGCTCCGGAAGGCACCGCTGCCGTTCCAGTCTTCTGTGCGCGAAGTAGCCGCTTCTCCGCCTCCGGCAGCCAGAGATCGCGGTAGCTTGCAAGAGGCGAAGAACGAAGCCGCAAAGAAGCCGGCTTGTGTGCGAAGCTGGCAGACTGCTGGAGGACGGTGGCTGCCACTCTCCTGCCTGCTGAATTCACTCTTGGCAAGCGGATGGAAGGCGTTCCAGGACAACTTGCCTGGGTTTTTACGTAGTCCTGACGCATCCCTCCTGGGAAAATCCTGCTCGTCCCCTGAGGCTCCCAGATGCAGGGAACATGATGGCAACTGCTGAAAAGAAGGGCAGCAGTGAGTTTGTCAAGAAAGAAGAACATAGGCAGCTGACTGTGCTTGGCAAGGAGCAGCAGCTGCATGCTTGCCATTGCCTTCAGTGCGCACAGAAGCCCGCTGTTCTGCTGCTTCGTTTTTCCCATTCAGGCAATTGCACCGTATTGAAGCTGAGCCCGGCTGTTCAGCTTTGCTGCTTTTCAGCATCTCAGCTCTCCTAATGCTGCGTGAAAGCTCTCGAGGTTTTTTGCCTTCGCCGGGCTGGAATGTGCCCGCTACTACCCAGAGCTGGGCAGGAGAGGGTCAGAGAGCGCGGCCATCTGCCAGCAGTTTGCAACTTGCCAGGAAAGTGCAGTGTCCTTGACATGAGCAGCAAATCCCATTTCTTGGCAAGATCGGGGAAGGTGAGCAGTGCTGGTAGGCTTTCTCCTTGCGAAATGCAGCGGAAAAGTTTTTCGCTAAGATGTAGACGACTAGAGAAGCAGAAGACGGTGCTCCGGAGCTGGCCGAAGGGAAGCGCCGGTTGCCGGCGTCTTTCGGCAGAAGCGGCGCTCCGGAAGGCACCGCTGCCGTTCCAGTCTTCTGTGCGCGAAGTAGCCGCTTCTCCGCCTCCGGCAGCCAGAGATGGCGGTAGCTTGCAAGAGGCGAAGAACGAAGCCGCAAAGAAGCCGGCTTGTGTGCGAAGCTGGCAGACTGCTGGAGGACGGTGGCTGCCACTCTCCTGCCTGCTGAATTCACTCTTGGCAAGCGGATGGAAGGCGTTCCAGGACAACTTGCCTGGGTTTTTACGTAGTCCTGACGCATCCCTCCTGGGAAAATCCTGCTCGTCCCCTGAGGCTCCCAGATGCAGGGAACACGATGGCAACTGCTGAAAAGAAGGGCAGCAGTGAGTTTGTCAAGAAAGAAGAACATAGGCAGCTGACTGTGCTTGGCAAGGAGCAGCAGCTGCATGCTTGCCATTGCCTTCAGTGCGCACAGAAGCCCGCTGTTCTGCTGCTTCGTTTTTCCCATTCAGGCAATTGCACCGTATTGAAGCTGAGCCCGGCTGTTCAGCTTTGCTGCTTTTCAGCATCTCAGCTCTCCTAATGCTGCGTGAAAGCTCTCGAGGTTTTTTGCCTTCGCCGGGCTGGAATGTGCCCGCTACTACCCAGAGCTGGGCAGGAGAGGGTCAGAGAGCGCGGCCATCTGCCAGCAGTTTGCAACTTGCCAGGAAAGTGCAGTGTCCTTGACATGAGCAGCAAATCCCATTTCTTGGCAAGATCGGGGAAGGTGAGCAGTGCTGGTAGGCTTTCTCCTTGCGAAATGCAGCGGAAAAGTTTTTCGCTAAGATGTAGACGACTAGAGAAGCAGAAGACGGTGCTCCGGAGCTGGCCGAAGGGAAGCGCCGGTTGCCGGCGTCTTTCGGCAGAAGCGGCGCTCCGGAAGGCACCGCTGCCGTTCCAGTCTTCTGTGCGCGAAGTAGCCGCTTCTCCGCCTCCGGCAGCCAGAGATGGCGGTAGCTTGCAAGAGGCGAAGAACGAAGCCGCAAAGAAGCCGGCTTGTGTGCGAAGCTGGCAGACTGCTGGAGGACGGTGGCTGCCACTCTCCTGCCTGCTGAATTCACTCTTGGCAAGCGGATGGAAGGCGTTCCAGGACAACTTGCCTGGGTTTTTACGTAGTCCTGACGCATCCCTCCTGGGAAAATCCTGCTCGTCCCCTGAGGCTCCCAGATGCAGGGAACACGATGGCAACTGCTGAAAAGAAGGGCAGCAGTGAGTTTGTCAAGAAAGAAGAACATAGGCAGCTGACTGTGCTTGGCAAGGAGCAGCAGCTGCATGCTTGCCATTGCCTTCAGTGCGCACAGAAGCCCGCTGTTCTGCTGCTTCGTTTTTCCCATTCAGGCAATTGCACCGTATTGAAGCTGAGCCCGGCTGTTCAGCTTTGCTGCTTTTCAGCATCTCAGCTCTCCTAATGCTGCGTGAAAGCTCTCGAGGTTTTTTGCCTTCGCCGGGCTGGAATGTGCCCGCTACTACCCAGAGCTGGGCAGGAGAGGGTCAGAGAGCACGGCCATCTGCCAGCAGTTTGCAACTTGGCCAGGAAAGTGCAGTGTCCTTGACATGAGCAGCAAATCCCATTTCTTGGCAAGATCGGGGAAGGTGAGCAGTGCTGGTAGGCTTTCTCCTTGCGAAATGCAGCGGAAAAGTTTTTCGCTAAGATGTAGACGACTAGAGAAGCAGAAGACGGTGCTCCGGAGCTGGCCGAAGGGAAGCGCCGGTTGCCGGCGTCTTTCGGCAGAAGCGGCGCTCCGGAAGGCACCGCTGCCGTTCCAGTCTTCTGTGCGCGAAGTAGCCGCTTCTCCGCCTCCGGCAGCCAGAGATGGCGGTAGCTTGCAAGAGGCGAAGAACGAAGCCGCAAAGAAGCCGGCTTGTGTGCGAAGCTGGCAGACTGCTGGAGGACGGTGGCTGCCACTCTCCTGCCTGCTGAATTCACTCTTGGCAAGCGGATGGAAGGCGTTCCAGGACAACTTGCCTGGGTTTTTACATAGTCCTGACGCATCCCTCCTGGGAAAATCCTGCTCGTCCCCTGAGGCTCCCAGATGCAGGGAACACGATGGCAACTGCTGAAAAGAAGGGCAGCAGTGAGTTTGACAAGAAAGAAGAACATAGGCAGCTGACTGTGCTTGGCAAGGAGCAGCAGCTGCATGCTTGCCATTGCCTTCAGTGCGCACAGAAGCCTACTCATCTGCTGTTTCCTCTGGTGGGTCTTTGGAACTACTGGAAAAAGATTTTTGTCATTAGGGAAGCGTTAGAGGGATGGCGAGATGCGTGAGAGAGGTCAAATGCATTATTTCATTGGTAGTGTGATTCTTGACGCTGGTGTAATTTCTGGCTCCGGACTACAAATGGCGTTCTGGTTTTCTCCATCTCCCCTTGCAGTGATGTCCTGATTCTCTGTGCTCTTCAGGGAAGACAATATTGTAGAACATGGTTGCAGTTTCCCGTCTAAGAGTGCAACAGTTCTCTTGAGAATCTTCAAAGAAAAAAAAGTGCTGAAATGCCGACACAGCCATTTTCTCTCTTGTTTGCTTCTCCAGGGGATGTATAAGCCCCTGAACACTTTGCTGGTGTGATCCTTCTAGTCTCACTAGTTTTCTTTTCTTCCAAAACTCTTGATATGCACAGAGCTGGAAGTAGGACAGGTCTTTTTCCAGATCTATGTGCTGTTTTTCTGTGCCTGCAATACCCATATATTTTTACTTAACATGCTGCCCTCTAATGGCATGTGTTTTGAATTCAAAACACGTGTTTTTTAATGTCAGTGTTGTTAGCTGCCTGTGTTTTACAATTCCCTGTTGGAGGTGTACTGATGGGCTGTGCATTTTATAAATTGTTTAGCACTGTCCTCTGGAGCTTGAAAGGAGCTTGAAAAGTGCAAGCTGGAAAAAAAGGAGCTTGACTGTGCAAGCTGGGCGTGCACAGTCATAGGCAGGAAAAAGCGCAGATTTTGAAAGTCTCCATTCAAGAAAAAATTTCATCATTTGAATAGAGCACTGGGGCTATCCTTGGTTTGCTGTCTTGGTATTTAATTTCGTTTCGCAGGTGGCTTTCTGTAGATATTAGGAAAATTAAATTTTTCTAAACAATTTCAAAATTTGCCTTTTTTGATATATCCCCTCGTTTTTATGGTGGATTGGAGAATAGAAAAATCAGACTGTATTACATTTCGGCTATTAGGTATTACATGTGCTGTATTTTTTCCTACTTTACACTTTTTCTTTTCCCCTTCCCAAACTCTGGCCAACAGTCCTCCATTTTGTTTGTCTACAAAGTAGCCTTTGCTTCTCAATTTCATTTCAGATGTTGATCATCCATTGATTCTGAGCCTTACAAGACTTTTTTCTATTCTGACCAGGATATATTTGCAAGCTATATTGGGTTAGGTTTACTGTTGTCATAAACAAACCCATAATTTTTCTCACCTAGCATCCTGTTTTCCCCCTCATCTTAAAATAATGCTTTTATGGAATATAAATGTAGATACGTGGCAAGTTTCTCTTCACTTTTCTTCAAACACCAATAATCGTTACATATTAAGTAAAGATTTGTGCTTTCCTCCTGCAACCTTGCCTGTGCAGGGAGCTACACTTTGGGGATAAGGTGACATTTTATATCTCAAAATGATGAAAAGATATTCTAGGCTTTACACTGGCATGTCTCTTCTATCATCTTTGCTCTGGATCTTACCTTTTAGAATGTTGATTTGTATCATTATGTGCCACTACCTACTAATCTCTATGAATGGTAAACCTTACTGAGCATGGCCTGCTTTGGTGTCATACACGTCTCTGGTCTTTGTAGGCACTTCACCCTGTGCTCAGCTTGCAGTCCAAGGAGACTGGAAACCAGGAACCTGCAGTAGAATCATTGAATCCCAGACTGGTTTGGGTTGGAAGGGACTTTAAAGATAATCCCGTTCCATGCCCTGCCATGGAGGGACACGTTCCACTTCACCTGCTCCAAGCCTCACCCAAACTGGCCTTGAACACTTCCAGGGACGGGATAGCTACAGCTTCTCTGGAAAACCTATGCCAAGGTCTCAACAACTTCATAGCTAAAAATTTCTTCCCCATAGTCCATCTAATCCCTCCCTCTGGCAGTGTGAAACCACTCCCCCTTGTCATGTCACCCCTCCCTCTGGCACTGTGAAGCTGATCCCCGCTGTCCTGTCATTTCAGGCCCTCATCCAGGGTCCCTCTCCAGCTCTCCTGGAGCCCTTTTAGGCCCTGGCAGGGGCTCTAAGGTCTTCCTGGAGCCTTCTCTTCTCCAGGCTAAACATCCCCAGCTCTCCCAGCCTGTCTCCGGAGCAGAGGTGCTCCAAAATGTGGTATAACTTTCCTGATCAACTTTTGAAGATTTAATTGCAGCATCTGGGAAGTCCGTTCTGAAGCACACCTATCTCAATAACTCCAGGAATTTTTCACATACAAAATATTTTTGCTTTTACCAAAATATCACCTGCGTGGAAACCAAAGTTTATATGCCTACTTTGCATATTGAGTGAGAAATTGTCACTGCCATATTTTTCCTAGTATAGGAATTTGCAATTTTTTAATACGAGAAGGAAATATAGGAATGTCAGGTATAAGGTGACTGCTCTGTATTGAAACATATATTTCAATTTCCTATGAGTAAATTTAAAAATTTCCCAAGTTGTTCTCTTACCAAAAATGGTTTTCCCCTCAACCTGCTTCTGTAACACTTGTTACTTACCTGTATAAGTAAGCAAAGAAACCTAACTCTAAACAAAAGGTGTACTCACTGCTCCACTCTGCCTTCACTATAAATCTGATGAGCAATGTAATAAGATCAAAAAGTCAAAAAAACCAAAAGATTTAATTTGTCTTTATTCTAAAAACGTATTGAACCAGGGTGGTACAGACATGTAGAAAGCATTCATCCAAGTTTCTCAGCTGAAATTTTCTCTTAAATTGGAAAAATTATATGTGAATTGCATTGTTTTCCTGAATGGTTCATTAAGGTCGAATGTAACTCTGTTTTAAAGATGAAATATTTAAGTTCGATAATATGTACCCACAAAAGTTTGCCTTAATCTGTCTTCAATTTAATGCTGAGAGGGTTAAAATGTATACTTTTTTTTTCATCATTGATTATGACTTTTTGTTTAAAAATATTTTTTAAATTCAGGATTATTGTTGAATAAAAAATATTATCTCATGTCTCTTTCCAAATTTTTTCTCAGCTCAGGAGAAGTAGTAAAGTGAATGATATACCCAAATAACCCTAAAAAAAGTCCAAAACTCTCTACTCATAGCTTTTTATGTCTTTAGCACATTGAAACATCTACTGTGCAGCAGCTCTAGGACAAGCAACGAATGAAAGACATTTTTATATGATCTACCACAAGTGTTACATGTAATATGATATTATGTAATTGTATGTAAATGAAAATCCTATTGGAGCTCTGCTCAGCTCAGGTATCACAATATTTCAGGAAATACTGATTTGCTGAAAATAAATCAATAATTTTTTTTTTTTTTTGCAATTAGATTAACATGGTAGGTAGATTCCTGAGTCAGTCATGGATATTTAATAATTTGAATGGATGTTACTCACCTACGCACCTGCCTTACACTCACCCTCCCGTCACCAACCAGTTTCCACCTTCTTTTCTGCAGAACCATGTTTGGGTGTGTTGGTGTGAAGAAGAAGAGGTGAAGTAGAACCATTCAAACATTGCTGTCACTGCGAGAGGAGACAGTGCTGTCAGGCAGAAGAATTTGCTTAAATAACCAAAGCCACATGGAATGAATTTATAATATTCTCCCTCTGCCAGTGATCCTTCTTTGTCTACTGCTGACAAAGCATGAATCCAGATTGATACTCATGTTAGAAGAGGTTGTCTCCTTAGTTCTTATGAATACCATGAACTGAATATTCATTTACCCCAAACTAACTGTTTCTGCTGTCTCTCATCATGTCAGATCTGTATGTTTACTGGACTAGAGGTACTGTTTTATAGCATTAAGCAGGGGTTTGGGAGAATTTGATTACATGTTCTGTTTCACTGCAAATTTTTCATGTGACCAGAAAACTGGGCCTTATATCACAGAGATTTTATGAAAACAAATAAATCAACTACATAGAAAATATACCAGAAATGGGGGTTATATGAATATCTATGATTAGAATTTACACGCTATCTGCATATAGAACAAAATGAGTCCAACAAAGTGAGTGTCCCTAACCAACCAGGAATCCTGGAGCCATCTTCTCATCTCCAGGAGTGTGCACTGATCTGGCTTCCAAAATTGACCTGACCTGGCCATGTGCACTGACAGCCCAGACAGGCAGTTGTGTGCTGGGCTGATCCTACAGCATGGGCAGGAAGGTCAGGGAAGGGCTTCTGCCCCTCAGTTCTCTTCTGGTAAGACCCCACCTGCAGAGCTGCCTCCAACTCAGAGGTCCAATATCAGGAGGACATAGAGTTGCTGGAGAGAGTCCAGAGGAGGCCACAGAGATGGTCTGAGGGCTAGAGCAGCTCTGCACTGCAGACAGGCTGGAAAAGCAGAGGATGTTCATCCTGGAGAAGGGAAGGCTCCAGGGAGACCTTAGAGCCCCTGTCAGTGCCTAAAGGGGGTACAAGAGAGCTGGAGAGGGATATTGGACAAGGGCCTGGAGTGACAGGACAAGAGGCAATGGCTTCTCATGGCCAGAGGGCAGGGTTAGATGGGATATATTGGGAAGAAATCCTTGGCTGTGATAGTGGTGAGGCCCTTGCACAGGTTTCCCAGAGAAGCTGTGACTGTCCCATCCCTGGAAGTGTTCAAGGCCAGGTTGGACAGGACTTGGAACAACTGTTCTGGTTTAGGGCAAATTTGAGAGAAAACCTCCAAAGAGGTTCCTCTAGAAAGCAAATTCAAGTGGTCCCTCCCCCAAATGGTTCGGGAAAAGATTTCTTTGGAGAAGAGTGGAAAATTTTTTATAGCATTCACCATCACAAAAAAAAAAAAAAAGAACAATATTAAGCAATAAAAACTCTTGCCAATCTGAAGAGATGACAAACTCAGCAAGTCCCCTTTGCAGGCTGTAACTCAGTTCATCCAGTCTGTTATCAGTGCTGGAAATGCCATGGCCCAGGCCCGGCCCCAGTGGGTCACAGGTATGAGCTGCCAGTGCTCTTCTGGGCTTTCAGTCCAGAGCAGGTTTAAATAGTTCCTAGAGAAAGAAAAAAAAACACATTTCAGGGAACTTATCTGCCTCAGTAAGCTAAAAACTAACTAAAAGCAAAGGAGATCTCTCCCTCGCTGTCTGTGCTACAGACAACGCAGTCCAGGAGCAGGATGTGGAGGAGTGAGTGCATTTTCTGAAAACAAACTCTGCTCTTCTTCTCTCCCCGCTTTGCTCTCAGAACCAGTCTTAAAGGTGCAATACTTATTTCTGGGCTAAACAGAAAAATGGGGGTAAAATTCATCATCATAAAGCCACCTCTGGCTATTTCCTCAGTTTATTTACTTTTGCTTTTAGGAATAAACTGTGCCTGTATCCCATTATGGATGAAAAATTACTGGTGATCCTCTTTTGGTTTTTTTTTTTTTTTACAAAGTGCTGCTTTGTCATTGTGATTTGCACAGGATTGGGGTAGGAAGTGGGAACCCAGGCGGGGACTGCTGGTGTGACAGAGGAATTATGTTGTTTTGGGATTAGCAGATCCAAAGAACCTTCATTTATTCTTCACTTGTATTTCCAAGGGCAGCTCACTTGTGATGTTTCTCTGTCTGATAAAGGGTAAGCCCATATCCAGCTGTGTGCTCTAGCAAGGTGAACTGCAGAGTATCTGTCTCTTGTGGCTCTGCAGGATCCATCTTCCCTCCCCATATTTGTATGAAATTGGCCAGTTGGTTCAAAGATTCTAGTGGAATCTTGATAAGTTCACACAAATAGCCCAAGACATTTACAGGATTTAAAAAATTGATTTCTTTTTAGAAACTGGGCTGAAAATACTAAGTGGAAGAACAGTATATGTAAGAGCATGCAAAGTTGTTATCACCATTTCTGTCTGGCAATTTAGTATATTCTAGCAGACAAGCAGTGTAATTAATTTACTTTTGTTTCCTACTGAAAAGTCAGACATATTAGGATTATTTTAGCTTTTAACTATGATGCATATGCTAGGACTAAATACCTTACTGAAGACTAGATCACTAGACTTGCTGGTTCCCAATAAGCAGCTGAAATTGATTTTATTTTGAAGAATTCAGTCTTGCAGCCCAGTCATGTAAGGCTTCATTGTAGTGTGACCAGTGCGATTCTGGTGCAGGGGTTTTGTCCCTGCACGATTGCTTTAGAGTGATTCTTGACACTGGCAGCCCTAAAGGACTAACAGGCTGCTGACAACATTTAATAAGTGCAGCTGCTGAGGAAGAATGCTTAATGTACGCAACCCATAGTATGTAAGGGAGAAAATATTTCCTTTTTCTATGCTTTCCACGTCACTGAGGTCCTTCTGTGCAAACAGAGACGTAAACGCTAAATTGCTGCTTGGCAGCCTTCAGGATGGCCCTAGAGAAATGCAGAGAGCCACCTGCATTTAAATAAGTCACCTTCTTTGCATTAATCCGAATGTGCTCAGAACTAGGGATGTGCAAGGAAAACCAGAAGGGAGAGCATTTGTTACTGGCAAATGTATCAAGATTTTATAATGATGCTGGTGATGGATTATTTTGGCCTGGGGTCCTGGAGGGCCGGACGGGATAAGTAGCTGCTGTAGGTGTTCCGGATAGCACTGTGTTGATGAGACACAGCCTGTCTGGGCCCTCCGGCTAGCTCCGAGCCACAGCCTACTATAGCGAGCACTTGTGTAGTGATTTCAGCTCTAGTGATTTCAACTCTTAGTGATTTCAGCTCTGTGCTTGCAAAGTGCCTCAGCAGATGCAGGGATGGAGAGAGGTGAAGGCTGTGTGGAGTTCTGCGGAGATGTCTTTATTGGCAGCTTCTCCAAAGGGTCCAGTTACAGCTCTTCTGCTGAACTGGGCAGAAGTGAGGGTTTAAGTATGCTGTTAGGGGATTGGAAATAGTCCAATGGCTGGGGTCGAGGAGAATACGAGCCTTACAGAGAGATAACAGAGGTCTGATATATGGAAGAGGGGCAGCTCTGGTCCACTCATCATGACTCTGCATTCCTTATCTTAGGCTAGTGACTGCCATGGAGGCATTTCAGGGTCTCTGACTGCTACAATGGATGCCTCAGGTTTCAGCTGGTTAATTTGCAGCATCCTGCCTCTAGCTGTGTTTATGGACAATATTAGTGCCCTTAAAATCAGAGGCCATTAAAATGTCTCCTTTCATATAAGTTCAGATCTCTGAGTACTTCAGCTATTCTGGGAAATAGTGGCACAGAAAGACCATCAAAGGAATTCAAAGACTGTAATAATTGTTTTTATTGGAATACAAGAAGCCTAGAGAGGGACTTGTGAAAAAGGTGTGCAGTGATATTATGAGAAGGAATGGGTTTAAATTGAAGGAGGGTGTATTTAAATTAGAAATTAGGAAGAAATTATAGTCTGTGAGGGTGGTGAGGCCCTGGCACAGGTTTCCCAGAGAAACCCTGGAAATGTTCAAGGCTGGGTTGGAGGAAGCTTGGAGCAACCTGGTGTACAGTTGCTGACCATAGCAAGATGTGGAACAAGATGAACTTTAAGATGTCTTCTAACTGAAACTCTTCTATGGTGCCATGATTCTATGAAATAAAATTCTTGGTTACTTGCTCTCAGTAAGTTATTGTCTGCTTCAGTGGTAATTTCTAAATACTTAAGCCAAATGTCCTGTTTTTGATAGTTCAGATGTTGTCTTTACTTTCCCTTGGCCTTTTTGGACCGACTTTTCATATTTCTTAAGGAGTGAAATAGCTTGAGAGACAGAATTTATGCCAAGGAGCCTTCTAAAACCTAAGAGTCTTCTGGTTTCTGGCTGTGCATTTTCCTTTACTTCATGGGTTGACACTTTGAAAGCAAGTGCAATAATGATGAGAAAAGAGAAGGAAGAGGTTTCTGGGAACAGCAGCCAAGTCTGTCCAGAGGAAGTACTTAGAGCTCGATTTGTTGAGGATTTGAACTCTTCAAGTTTGCATTGAAATTAAGTATCAAGTGACAATCCATATTCACTGGTTCTTACTTTAAAACAATAGTACAGAGAAAGAGATCGTGCTAGTTTTGTGAGCTAAACAGTTACTTATTTTGTGTCCTCCCCATTCCCAAAAGAGAAGCCATGCTGGACAATTCCTCTAATTGTCTTTTTCCTTCAGGGTAATGATGGGCCTCTGGTTTGCAGTATCACTAAAATTGTCATTCTCAGTAAAACTGCAGCTCGGAATATTTGTGCAGACACTGATTACACTCAACACCACAGGGAAAATCACAAACATCTCTTTAGGATGTATTATAAGGTGAAATGCCTTAAGCAAAAACTTTCTCTTGGCCTCTTCCTTCTCCTTAGTAGCTTGAAGTTCAGCCATACATAAAGTCATAGGTATTTATGGCCGCCCTTAAGATTACTTTTACTTATTACAACTTTGGATAGTGTTTTTATCCTTATGCAGCTGATCTTTCCTTTGAAGGGTGTTGGAACGAAGCAGGGCCCAAAACATTTACTACAAGAGATATAGCTATTAATTTGAACAAGGCTCTGAAGTGCAGAGATGCTGATTCCCCTCAGGTTATTGCCTGCCTAGAGAGAAGGTCTTCTGAACTGATTTAAACACAGAAGAGCAAGGAAAACTAAGTCTGTGATTAAAACAGATTGAACCCAGAAGAGTTCAAAATATTCCCCAAAACTTGATTAAAAACAAATATGGTTAGATCTTCATGCAAAGAAAAGAGATATATTTTATTTAATATTAAAAGAGGTGGAAGGGAAGGGAAGGGAAGGGAAGGGAAGGAAGGGAAGGGAAGGGAAGGGAAGGGAAGGAAGGGAAGGGAAGGGAAGGGAAGGGAAGGGAAGGGAAGGGAAGGGAAGGGAAGGGAAGGGAAGGGAAGGGGGAAGGGAAGGGAAGGGAAGGGAAGGGAAGGGAAGGGAAGGGAAGGAAGGGAAGGGAAGGGAAGGGAAGGGAAGGGAAGGAAGGGAAGGGAAGGGAAGGGAAGGAAGGGAAGGGAAGGGAAGGGGGAAGGGAAGGGAAGGGAAGGGAAGGGAAGGGAAGGGAAGGGAAGGAAGGGAAGGGAAGGGAAGGGAAGGGAAGGGGGAAGGGAAGGGAAGGGAAGGGAAGGGAAGGGAAGGGAAGGGAAGGGAAGGGAAGGGAAGGGAAGGGAAGGGAAAGGAAAGGGAAAGGGAAAAGGAAAGGGAAAGGGAGAAAGAGAAAGAAAGAGATGTTAGAGCTGGGTAATATGATGATTGGCTTTTACAATTAAGGGATGAATATCACACGCATGTCAAAAGAAGTTTTATTAAAGTATGGTTATGTTATTGTAGTTTGTTGTTGGACACCCTCTGTTCTCTCCATAGGCCCCTCTCCCCTCTCTGTGTTGTTTCCACCAGACAGCCTGGATTGTCAGGGCTGTCAGGGGCATGTGGAGGGAGCCCCTTGCATGGGGCAGTTGGGAATAGGGAAGGGGGGCACAGCATGACAACACCTGACCTCCAATCAAATTGCAAGAAAGTCTCCACCAATGGACAGTGAAGAAGAAGTTAACTGTCAGACTTTGGGGGAGGCAGGGTTGCCTAATGCAACCCCCAGGGGCATAAAAGGCAGAGCAGTCATTTGGTGGATGAGCTTGTAGCAGTTATTCACACTACTACTGCTGCCCTTTTTCCTTATTCAGTTCCTTATTAAGTCCAAAGGTTTAATAAAGGTTTGAAAATTTTAAAGTGAGCAGTCATTTGTCACAGAGCGAGTGAAGAAGGAAGTTCGGAAGTTTGGAAGGAAGGAAGGTCGGAAGTTCAGAAGGAAGGAAGGAAGGAAAAAAAGGAGAAAAGGAGAAAAGGAAGAAGGGAGTGTATGACAGGGATTAGGTAGAAACACATTACCTTGCTGAGGGTCGCAGCAATGTCTCATTGTCAATGAAACTGTGGGAAAACCAAAAAACTCTCCAACAACATTTTAGTGTTAGAGAATCAAGGCATTACTTTATTCTGGCCAGGATGTCTAACAGAAATAATTTCGTCCACACAGTTCTTGGGTAGTGCAGAGCAAATAATTTCATCACACATGGGTTTTATTAGATTTTCCACATATTTTACACAGTCAAAACCTGTAGAAATTCATTGGTTCATTGTTCATTGGTCCCAAGTTTTGCAGTTCTTAGTATTTGGTTTCCTGTTGGATATGGATTTCTTCACCTCCGATGCAAATTATGTTTTCATTCCTATCTTTTTTTTTCGCAGCTATGCTAGGGGTAATGTTTGAAGTTGATATTTGTTAGTGGTCAGTAATGGTTGTTATCTTTTGTGTATCTTCTGTACTACTCCCAGTCTGTTGGGATGTTAAGCTCATTAGACTTCACCTAGTAGAATAGTCGCTTGAAAAGTAACTTCAATTCCCTTCCCCCAGGGCAAAGCGGAATAAAACTGAATAAAGTTACATAAATTTTTTTAAACTTTGTATCATTTCCAGCATTGTCACTTCCCTCTATCTGGTTTTCTTGGTGGTGAGGGTCCACACTGAAGAGTATAGAATCCCATGGATTAATATATGTTTGGGCAGGGGGGAATGCCCAGGTGCCTCCCCTGATGCAGCTAAGTTTGAAACTGTCCCTTGCAAGAGTCTAGATCTGTTGCATCATTTGCATTACATGCAGTAGTCTGGTGCAGGGTCTGGGAACCCCTTTGTGGGGGGGCTTTGATGGGCCATGACACCCCCTCTGCTGTCCTGTAGATGTGGCTTTCCCAGAGTGGTGGCCCCCACAGCTGAGCTGATCTTCACAGCAGAGGATGGACGTTCACTACCTCAGACAAGAGGCTTTTTCACCACACACGCAAAACCTCTCTTCCTCCTCACTTTGGTGTGAGGGTCTGTGCAAGCCGGGCAGCAGATAAGCCTGTGGCTGTCGTCTCCACCCCATAAAGCTAGGCTTGATCCTCCTGTGAATGTATTCTTCTCCCCTAACCCAGACCTGAGTAATTTTATCTTATCTCCATCAACTTGCAGTCCAGGGCTTCAGTCAGAAGGCACACTCAGGGTGTGGTGGTCTTCCATGCAGCTTTTGATATACAGTTTTGCTATAACAGGCAAAAATCTTTCATAAAAATATTTAAGCCATAAATCATAACATTTCAGTCTCCAACTAAAGGACTACAGGAGTTAACAGGCTTGAAGACAAGCATTTGACAAGGAAGGCAGGAATGTTCAGGGTGGAAGATGTTTGTTGTCAACAGGGTGATTAATTAGCACTAGAGTAGGTCATTAGAAAGCAGGATGGATTCTTTATCATGTGAAGGCTTCAGAGTTATATTAGATATTTTTCTATAGCATGGTACTCCAGCTGGGTGCAGAGGCATTAGTGGACGGATTCTGTGATTCTATGATTCACTGCAGGTAAGATGACAGTATTCCCTGCTCCACTAAAAAAATTAATTTTGCTATAGCAAATATTTTTTTCTTTTTAAAGCTGCTGTCACAGCTGAATAGTGCCTGGTTTGTGTCCAGTGAAGAACAAACTTGGACTAAATGGAACAGCTGCACAAAGATGTACAGCATAATAGGTAATGTGAATATTTAAACAAAATCCAGTGCCATCAAAGCCAAAATACAAAAAGCTCTTAAAAATTTTTTCGGAAAGAACAGATTGCTAAAAAAATTCGTATGAGCGGTATAACAGGACCACATCAATCAGCCCAGCAGCAATCGCACATAGAACCCTTCACACATGGGCAAAAAGCATAACCAGAGCCAGATCCAACTCCTCAAAAAGGAGAGTCAGGGTGAACAGCGTCTTGGCAGGAAGCACAGTAGTTATAGTGGTGTTTTATCTCCATAAAGCTGGAGTTTGGAAGATACATGAAAGCATAATTTCAATACATTTTTTCAACTGTTCAGTTCAAAATATATAATTGAGCTCTCAACCAGTCCTTTTTATGTGTGGTAGAAAGAAGGTGATAATCGAGCTGCCCAGAAAATGAAGCAAATCTTCAGAGTCGAGTATTTTCTCCTGTGCATTTTAGTGTTATTCTGCCACTAGATGTCCTGCTGACCTCACAGAGTAGGGGATGAGCTGCTTTCCCTGATGAACAGCAGAGACCAAGGTGGAAATCAAGCTGTGACAAAACCTGCTTGTAGCTTTTCATTCCTTAGGGATTGTTTTTCCTTAATAATACTTCTTAACACAGAGAGTCAGTGAGAACCTTCTCATCTGCCTCCTTTTTCAAGTGTCACAGTGGGAATAAGACTATTGCTGTCATCCATCACTGATCCTATTTTGAAGCACTTGTTTTCTACTTTAATATTTTAATTATCTTCCATAGCCCATCTCCCTGCTGGTGTCTTTGCTCATTTCCAGGAGATTTTCTCCTTGGATCTCATATGCATGGGTGCTGAAGACTAAGAGCAGCTCAAAGCTCTGTGTTTCCATTCATTCTCGACAAATCTGAGAATCTTTCAACACCAAATGGCACCTTCCCAATCTCAGTATGTTTCCCACGACAGTTCAGGACAGTGTCCAAATGCAAGGAAATTCCAGGGATGCTCAGAAGCCTATTGCAGGGGAGAGTTTGGAAGAAAAGATCAGAGTTCATGTTTTAACAGCCTTTCCTCAAGACAATGGGGAGAATTTTCTCCCTTTCCATTAAATAGCTCTGTATCTCAGTAGCAATTATCAGAAAGGAAGTGCTGTACAGGATAGGTGGGGCTTTTACAAACAACTGTATGACAAAAATGGTCAACATATCTTCTGAAAAATATGACAACACACTCAGCCTGAAAGTAATACCAGTAGCTGCTGGACTAGAAGGTGGGATCCAGAGCTTAGGCTGGTCCCCAAGCCTGATATGGCATCTGAAATAACAGGCCTGAGATTGGGTGGATGTGTGGATGTGTCTTCTCTTTATGTGCTCCCACTAAGGGAAAAACTCTGCCTACAACTAATGTGTGTTTGAATGCAAATCCCTTTTCTGCCTTTCACATTTATTCTCTTTGCCTTCTTTATTATGACTTGGGTCAGTGGTAAACTTGGCATAGGACTGAGTACTGTTTTGAATTGCAAAGGAATACTTTCCCACTCTGTGGGTAAGGTAATGCACTGAAAATCTCCACTCCTCAGTTTCACCGTCTTAAAGCAGAGCAATAGTGACCCAAAGAGTTTGTGACATTGAAATGCATGACAAGTCCCAGGGGACAGGGATGACACTGAGCATGAGCTCCTGTGGCTCACTAAGTAAGAAAACTAGTAAGGTTTTATGTGCAAATCGTGCTGCAGCATTGAGACTATTTCCAGTAATCAAATAGTCAAACATCATACAAAACCCTTACATCTCTGATTTTATCCATAGAATTAAATGACTTTATCTGTGTTTTTTTCCTAGAAAACTGATAATGCCCTTAGCACTTAAGAGGAGTTACATGGGGTTTTTTCCTTTATTTGGAGTGTGGTTGAATCTAGCTTAATTATCTAATTTGATCTAATTAATCCTTCAGCTCATTAACTTTCATTTAGTGGTTCTTACAATATGCTCTATAGCCTGTGGTGCCTGGACTCCTTTGATCATAGATAGAGACAGGAAGTTACAGCCAAAAGCATGAAGACACTGAATTGGCTCATTGCTTCATTAAACTAGAGCAAAGGCCTGGAACTCAAATGGGAATGTGACACACTTTTTCTAGTCCCTGTCAGCTCATCCATTCTATAGCTGATTCCAGACAGATGCTGACAGGCATTGTGCAGGATATTTAAATGCCTGGCATACTGTTAGAGAAGGCCATAAGCACAACATAAAAGGAAAAAGACATGAAACTGAGGATTTTTTTAAAAGCATCTTCCTTCTCCTCCTCATAAATAATAGTACCAATTAGGTTTTCATTTCTCTTTGTCTCTCTTTTCTTCTAGGCAACATCTTGAGCTCAATCTGACCCCTTGACCCTCACTCCTGTAGTAAGATCTGTCTAGTGTTCACTGATGAAGCTGTGACACCATTGTTCTTTCAAGTAAATAAAACTCCCTGGCTACATCCATACTAATCACCAGTGCAGGTCGCAGTTGGCTGTACAGTTAAATTTTATGCAAGGTCTCTGGAACAGCTTTGGACACTCCCAAATAGTTGCACAGGCCAAACAGCCTTCCTGGTGATGAGAATGGACATGACCAACCTGTTCTGTAAAGAAACAGAGATTAAAAATAAAGGTATAGAACTTTGCATCTCACCTGGCCATTGGACCAGGGGGCAGACCTTAGCAATGTCTATTTTTGCTGGACAACTGTGATGCTTAAATACTTGCCGTAGAAGATGTTCTGCTAAGATGAGCTGCAGAGGTCACAGTTTTTATGTGTTTGTTCAGTTATCTTGCTTCATGCGTATTAAGTGTATTTAGGAACTTAATTCTAAAGCTGTCAAGGGAGGAGTGAAGAAAAAGCTGAACAGTATTGGATCACTTTTACTTGGGGCTGATGTTCCCAGCTTTCCAAGGACACCTTGCATGTCATGACTTTGCTCAAAGCATGAATCAAGGAGTTTGGCAGCAGGTGAGCAGTCATTCACTCCTCTCTGCTTTACAACTGTCCCTAGTTCTTCATTCCAGGAGGAACCATGGAATTCAAAGTGGGAGATCATATCCATGATGGATGGTAAAGGCAAGGATGCAGAAAAGGTTTTGAGTAAAGTTTACAAATGGCTTCTCAAATATCCTGAAATAGGTTCCTTTAGTGGTATTACAATTGTTTCACCAACCAGTTCCTCTTTTGCCTTGTGAAGAGTTTGTACTCACAGACAGCTACATTTATGCTTGGTAAGTGTTCTGTTCACATTTTATGTGTTGTATTTGGGTCAAATACAGAGATGAGATTTCCATACTGCAAGTAACTTACTCTTTTGATAAATTGACTTGATCCGAAGAACTTACCTTGTGATTCCTGGGATAGCATTTCCAAACAAATCAGGTAAAAAAATCTCTTTCCCAAAGCTGAATTTTGCTTCTGTAAGACAAGATGTCACCCCCAAGCAGCTCTAACGTGACATCAGAGCCCAGCATTCAGCTCCCAATGAACAGCAGTGCTCATTGAGCCTGGTAAGTACCAGGAGAAAAAGAGAGGCCTCCAACATCAGACATATGGGGAGCTGCAGGAGCAAGTGCAGAAGAAGCTATGAAGATGCTCCAAGGGCTAGAGACAAGCTGGGAGAGCTGGGGATGTTCACCCTGGATAAGAGAAGGCTCCAGGGAGACCATAGAGTCCCTGCCACGGCCTAAAGGCGCTCCAGGAGAGCTGGAAAGGGACTTTGGACAAGGGCCTGGAGGGACAGGACAAGGGGCTTCCCACTGCCAGAGGGCAGGGTTAGGTGGGATATGGTGAAGAAATTCCTGACTGCAAAGATGGTGAGGCCCTGGCGTAGGTTTCCCAGAGAAGCTGTGACTGTCCCATCCCTGGAAGTGTTCAAGGCCAGGTTGGTGTCTTGATTCGAAGAAAAACTTAGGAGAAAAACACTCTGAAATGAGTGTTCACTAAATAAAGATGCTACAGTGAATAAAGCTGTTACAACTTTCCTCAGAGGCAGCTGTGAAGATGCTTCTCAGTGAACATGAGTCATGCTATGAACACCCACCTTTGGACTCTAACTTTGGGAACCTTGAGGTGGCGCAGTTATGCTGGATGTCAGTTCACAGCTAGCTACACACTGTCTACGTATCTTCCCAAAATATGTCTCCACCCCCTAGCTGCATAACTACAACCACATGTTAAGGAGCTGCTGCTTTATCCATGGTTTAGCTGCATCACCTAACCCCTCTTATGTTTTGCCTTCCAGGGGGTCAATGAAATATTGTGGGAGAAGAAAATGCAGTCAAGCATGTTGTGCTCTCATGTTAGCAAGTGTGCCCCTTGCAGGGATCCGTTTCCTCTACTTTTCTTAAATATGACTTAAAAAATAAACTAACACCAAATGCATTTCATGCCTCCCCCCAAGGAAAGCTCTTCAAGGATATTGCTTGTTTTATTAGTGAGGCAGCAGGTTGCAAACTGACAGATACAGACCATGTGGCAGAAGATAGTGGTGGTGGCTACCCTCCCTCTGCATGCCCCATCTCCACTAGTGGGAAGAAAAGATTGGCGAGCTGTCTGCTCTTTGTGAGTAGCGTTCTTTCCTCTCTGTTATTGGGTCCCTTTTGTGCTTGCAAAGGTGTGGTAGGTCCAGGGTCCTGGCTGACTTCCAGGGAGGGGGAATACACTGAATATTCTCTGGTCACTCCTTGGTTTGAATTGGAGCTGGTTTTTTTTTCTTGCTTCTTCTCCCCAGTGATTGCAACGCTTTCCTGTGTTCTCACAGACTGCCACAAAGAGGGTCCATTCCAGTGAAAAATCTGCATCTGCTCATCAACAGGGACACTGCAAATGCAGAGAGGACCACTTGAATCCTGTGTTTCGCATGAGCTCTATCCTGGGATTAAAAATACTTCGGGATACAAAGAGCATTTCTACCCTGGGATGCCATATTTGCTCATGCAATGGCTGCAACTCCAGTCAACCTAGAGTTTGCCTTCCTGTGGTGAAGCTGAGGGAGATGGATCCTCTCGTACTCCTTGCAGTCAGCATGGCCATGATGTTACATGCACGGGTGCTGTGTTGTCACTATAGGACACGAGAAAGCACGATGCGAGCCGCTGCTGTTGTAAAGGTAAAAAAGGCAAGTTTATTTTCTGACTCCAGCATTTATAGTTTTCCAAAGGTGACAGAGGTGAAAGAGCCACCTCTCCAACGACACTGGACAAACTACCAGTCCATCAAATTTCTCCGCGTCTGTGAAGGAATGCAAAAACAATAAGTTATTTACAGAAAGTGTGTGAGAAATTTTGCTACAAGAATGTAAACTCAGAAGGCTTTAGAAAATCGTAAAAAATCAGGGCAACACTGTGTGATGCCATGCAAGCACTATGTGTAAAACACACTCTACCAGGAAGTTGTGGTATTCTTTCCCTAGAGCATCATAGATCTCAGGTGTGATATAATGTGAACTTACCCTCCTGCCTCACAGGCATATTTTGTTTTGTCTATAAAGGCCCTTCCAGTATTGTCGGATGCTGATTCTTATCACTCGTTCACTTGAGAGATCAAAACAGCCTTGAAAAGCACCTCCAAACTCTGCTATGAGTGCCCTGCAGCCTGCCTGTTCTGGCCACATTCCAGCAGAGGAGAGGAACTCCGCATTCTCCTCGAAAACACCACTATAACCATCTCCTCTCTTGGCCAAAGTTGCAGATCTCCAGAATGTGACACAGACCACTGTTGTCCATAACAACCAGTGGGTGCAGATGCTGCCCTTGGCTCCAACTGCCCCATGTAGAGCAAGGAACACAGGGGCCATTTGTCTGGGCATGTGCATCTCTGCTGAAGTGCTTTGCAGTTGTCTTCCAAGCTCAGTAGAGTGGTTGCCATATCTCATCTCAACCAGCACCAGTTTTTTGGCAAGGGTTAGACCACAAGAGTCCTTTCATGACACTGCTTCACTTGACAATCATTGCACTGAAGCCACCATCTAAGCCATGAATCCAGCATTCCTCTGGGCACCTCAGAAGTCCAACTAAATCCGTGTGAGACCAAAATCTCCCTTCAGATGTGCCTTCCTCCACTCATCAGGTGCTCAGAGCTCCTGAGAGAACATGCTTCAAGGTGCAGTTAATTGTATTTAACGTTTTCTTCACCTTCCAAAATTGCTTTCCACCTTCCCTCAGCAATTCATATGATGCTGGTTCCAGGATCAGTTATCCAAAACCTAGCAGGTCTCCCACTTGGGTATGCTGAGATGTGGAGATATTATGCCTCCAGTCCCCTGTTTCATCTCTGGTTTTGAGACAGTGCTTTGGGATCAAGGATGGAGGCAACTGCTACAGCAGGAGCCTGACCACCCTTGACACTGGGTGTCAGTGGCTGGGGTGCGCTCAACCTGCCCCCAGCACCCTTGGTGCCCGACTCAGGCGCCACGTCTGCTTTTGCTATCAGCTCCTGCTTGTGAGATGAGCCATGCAGACCTACACATTCCTCCTTGCTTACACATCATAAGCTTTATTTGTTTTAATCAAAGGAGGTCCTGATAATTATTAACATTTTTAATAATTTTTACTCTGAGTCACTCAGCTCAGGTGTGGAGTGTTTACAAGGATTGTCTTTACTGCACAGACCCAGCCCTGGAGCATTTGGACCACCAAGTAAAGACTCTTTGCAGACAGAACTCCCATTGATGCGGGTCTCACAACCTGACTTCCCTTCCAGTTTAAGCTGCTTTTTGCTTTGCTCGGAAACGCTGGCCTTCACAGGAGTAAAACTGGGCACATTCAGACAATTTTCAGGGCTAAGACTTTGCAACTTTGCATGCTGAGGAACTCTGGAACAGCACTGGCAGGAAATTATATTCATCTGAGCTTTGCTCCAGCCGTGCACCTCAGGAGGGGTGTTAGTCCATCTGCACTCCTCAGAAACTGCATCACCCCATCCAAGACCTCCCCTCCCAGGCTTCCCAGAAGCGAGTTGCATGGCCTCCCATCAGCAATGACAGCAGACTGCTATAGCTGGTCTTTGAGGAAAATCGTAACTCTGCACTTCCACATAATTTATGAGGTTCTCCAGCCTGGGCTGGCCCATAAGTTGCAATCATTCATAGCCTCAGTGGTTCACGGTGAGGCTACCTGGAACTGTCTGTGTGATTTCCTCTTTTGTTGTCCATGAGGGCTTTGGAAGGAGGTGCTGCCCTTGGAAAATACCCACCATCAGTTTGGAAGGTCTGGGCAGTTTGGATGGGGACCAAACCCATGTTTCTGGGGTGCCTTCGCATTGGGATACATCCACACCATCCTGAGTGAGCTTGGTTCCTGCTAACTCCTGTGTGACCTGGGATTTTCTTCCTAAAATACAACAGGGTACTGTGATCATGGATTTGCATTTGGACAATGCTCTCGGACACATGGTGTGACTCTTTGGGATGGTGCTATGCAGGGCTGGGAGTTGGACTTGATGATCCTTGTCACTCCCTTCCAACTCAGTTTATTCTGTGGTCTGGGATTCTGTGATCACATGGGACTGCCTTGGTCCTGAGCATTCAGGAGAATTAGCGTGGCTTGTGAACAATAATTACTTTAATTTTCTGTCCCACCCGTGATGTGAGATTGCATTAGCCAAATATGTAGGTACAAGGAAATTGTGGAGGGTCTCAAGGATGAACAGAGGAGGCCTTGGCAGGGCTGGGAATTGAGCAAAAGACTGCAGATTCATACAGAAGATGCTGGCACTTGCTGAAATACAGAACTTTTGTCTTGGCTGATTTTACTGCAGACTCCAGGAAACAGAGCTGGTGTCCTGGCATGTAAAGGCTTGTACCTATCAAAGTCAGTTTCTAATCTTGATCAGGAATTTGCATGGACAGTGATCACCCCAAAGTCCTTGTATTTTTGGTGTCATCTCATTGCTCTAAATTTTTTGTCTGTGTCTTGAAGCAGTCCCCAAAAGCCACATGGCCACAAGCTGCGCATGAGACCCTGTAAACACGAGGTGCAGGGGAAGGAGCAGAACACGTGCTTGGAGCTGATTTTAGCTCCTGCAGCTTAAGTACATCCTGCAGCTTAAGTACATCCTGGGCGCTGTGATGGCCATGTAGCACTTCTTGGGTTATTTTAATCCAGATGGGCTGCCTGAGCTAATTCTCAGCTTCCAGGAGTGACTGTTTTGGCAAAATGAAATGAAAGAACATTAGTGGTGGCTCTCTCAATGATGCTGCTGCTGAGACCTGTACCAACACTGCATTCTCTACCCACCACTGCTCTCCATCCCCTCCACAAACAACCAGACAAAGCTCCTTTATTGCACAGCCAGAGCAGGGAGGGGAAAAAAAACAGAGCAATTAAAGCCGAGACTACATTAAGGCAGAGAAAAACAAAAAAACCAGTACCGGCAATCCCAGCAGTGCTAAACCTATCTGCTGACTTCCCTTCCATAAACAATCTTGACCCCACCCAGGTAGGAAAATACCTGTAGTTGTAACCACCCGTCACAAAAACACTAAAGGAGGTATTTGTCTGAACATTTGATTGCAGAGCTTGGCACTCAATTCATTCCCTTCTACAAAATAACAAAGCCAAGATGCTTCAGGTAACAGGGTAACAATCAGGGCAAGAAGTCTGGGAGTTTCACTTCCTATAATTTTTTGCACAGTAGCTACCTCACACATAATTAACTACCTCAGCACCAGATTATAGTTTCAGGCTCCAATAGAAGTGAAAATAGGAACCAATTAAATTAATCTATATTTACTTTGTAAGCATATTTTCCTTTGGTAAGTCTTTGCTTTAATTTGACAGATTGGACTCCAGCATTTTGTTTTTATTAAGAGATACAACCCTAAAACCAGAGGATAAAATCCAAACCTATAAAGCTAAGAAATCACTCTCTTTCATGTTCAAAACCATGTATGACATGCAGTTAAAAAGAAAAACAAAACAAAACAAAACAGAATGTATGCACATACTCAGACTAATAAAAGCATACCATGAAATATGTGGTAAAGTGCCAGCATATCTTGCTGGAAGTATATGAGCATGATCTGGGTTGGAAATGGTGGTTGACACAATGTTCACACCAGAGCTTGAAACTGATAGACTTTGGTGTCACAGTGGGCAGTGTTATGAACAGTTTCCACATGTTCCCCAGAGACGCGGGCTGCGCTTTCCTAGTTCCCATGGCAACACTAAAAGAAAACTATTAACTCTAGCTAAGTACCGATATTGAAATGCTAATTAGCTAATTGCTCTGTTTGTTTTCTCTAAACTACCTGGCCTCCCACCCCTCCACGCTGCCATTCTGGGACTAACATGCAAATAAAAACCCCTTAGGATCATGGGAGTATTTTTAGGAGATAAAAATGAATATAAATCAAAAACTGAACACAATAGAGGAGTCTAGACAAATGCCCTAGCTGAGGAAGAGGGAAACACATCCCCTGACTGGCTTTTAACCGTCGCCATCACCTAAGAAAGAACAGACTATATTAGGCTCTGAGAAGCTGGGAGATAGAGACAGAGAGCCCTGGTGCTGCCACCACGGAAGGAGCGGGGACAGCTGTTGTTCTGGACTTCAGCAACAGACTCTGCACACCACGCCTCCTCATCCTCAGGCCACCGGTGTGCCACAAGGAAAGGAGAAAGGACAGCTGCTGCTAGTGACTCCAGTGACCGACTCTGCACGCCGCCTTCCTTCCGGCTGCCTGGGAAAGCTACAACCGCGGGGGCAAGCTCTGTGTCGAGCCACCTGCCCAGCTGATCTTTTTAATAAAGAGCTGAACATTAATAAAGGCATTAGCCCTGTTCATTTCAGGCAGGCTCACAAAACAGCTTGCATGGGAGAGAGCCATGGTTTAATGTCATCTGCTGTCAAGGAACTGGCTTGCTAAGTGCAGCTGCTTCAAATGGAATGGTCTCAGTTTATGCCATTATATTTTCGCATAAATCATAAATGGTTAAATACTTTTGTGTTCCAGTAACACTGTCTGCTCCTTTTTCATGCAGTTTGGATGTTTCTACAGTTCATACATCTAGGAAAAGCTGAAGGCCTTTGTGTCTTTTGTGAGCTCCGTATACAGTGACTCAGAAGTGAAAGGTTTATAAACCATTGCATTACCATATCCACATCTCAGGGAACAATCCTAAAAAAGTATAGCACCAGTCAACTGAATAGTGACCTGCCATAGACAGAGAAAACCATGAAACCTGTGCTCCAGCATGGGATGCGGTAGGTTTTTATACCTGGTAGTCCTCCCTATCTCACTGGCAGCCCTTCCTTCCTTGCCTTTTCCGCTCCAGCACGGTCCTCACAAACCTCTGAGGATTCATGGAGTCCTTCTTGTCATCCAGTCAAAATGTTCCTGAAATGTTTAAGGCGTCCCGTCCCATCCCGTCCCCAGCTGGGCGGGGCAGGTGTGAAGATTCCCTGCAGCTGCAGGGGGTGCTATGGAGAGAGTTTCAGCCGTCTCCCTCCAGGCGGTAATGGCGGACGCAGCTGGCAGACAGGGATGCAGAAAATGCTTCTGTTACAAACTCACAGTGGGAGCCGATCTTGGTGCCCCCTCTGGATAGCAAAAGGAGCTGTAGTGGTGTTATGTGTATTTTGAATAATTTGTGCATATTTGAAATAGACGTATGAAATATGTTATATTGGAAATATTCCTGTAAGTTCTCTTAAGCACTCATGCTGGGGAGGGCAAGATTGCTTCCCAGTATTTCGAAAGCTTCACAGTATTTTGAAACCGCAGCTGGCAGCAGGGAGAAAAGGACCTAATTTGCAAGCGAATAAATGTGGCTCGCAAGGAGATGGGTGCTTCTCACTCGGAGATGGGTGCTTCTCCAAGGTGATCCAAGGAACACCTAGATGATGAATGCTCGATAAATATCTCAGATTGAGATAGCCAGAGCCATCAGGAAGACGCATCTCAATGCCGAATTCCAGTAACTCCATGGTCGATATACATTGCTTCCCAGACTTGTTTTGTTCAGCTCCATGCAGAGAAAAGAAACGACATGAATATGTGAACTGTTGAAAAGAAGAAAAGAAATCCTGCCTTAGGCAGAATAGACAGTATAAGAACTGCTCAGACAGAACAGTTGGTGTGAACATAGGGGACCCTATGCTGTAGAGGTCAGACCTGTGTCTCACCCAGCGCCAATCCCCAGGCTCGGTACTGACTTTTTGATTGTGGATATCTTGGACTGAATCTTGGTTGCAAAATAAAAATCTATTTTATTAATTATTAATTCGCCTTGATCATTTTTACCTATAACAGTAGGAATCTCGGAGTAGCAAGCTGGGAAGGCAGGGATGAGCAAAGACCCGGAGTGGTAGATGAGTTGTATCAGAGAAACTTGGCAGGTGGCAGCCCAGCTCTGGAGTAGGGCAGGGAAAAGGCTCCCTGGGAGGAGAAAAGGCTTGGGATCCTGGGGTTTCCCCTGAGGCACCTCAGCAGATGGTGGAAGTCCTGCTTTTTAGTGAGGTAGGGTACTAATAAGGTCCCAGTTCAGGAGTTGCATTCATCAGCAAAGGCTCATCTACGGCAAAGGAAGCAGGACCAGGTGGTGCTCTGGCGATTACAGCGAATTCCCTCCTCCAAGCAGTTCGACCATCCTCCTCCAAAGCTGAGAGCAAGAGAGAACTAGCAGCTGTCCAAGCACCTTTTTTTCCAAGCCCAATTCTTGTGGTATCTCTGCCCCTCTGAGAGAAACCTTGGGATATGAGACATGCAGCCAGATGCCCTCCTCCCCTGAGCTTGGCAACTCCTTTTCTCTCCCTTGAGTAGCTGGTAGTTATTGTTCCTTAGCAACAAAAATAGGTGGAAATTTCCTAGGAGAAAAGAAAAACAAAAGGAAAAACCCTAACTTCCAACAACAACAATAAATGCAGCAAAGCTAGGGATGCCCAAGATGATAGTGTGACTCTGTGACTAAGAGATCAGGAGAGAAATTTATTTGCACTGATAATGGTGGCCTGGACATGTGCAAGATGGAAGCAAATATATGTCCTCATGGACTGTCACTTTTACTTCATGAGGAGGAGCTAGGCAGAAGCCTTTGCCTTCCTTTGAGCTGACAGGAATGGGGGAGAAAATGGGGAAAACTTGCCTCTTTCTCTTCCTAATGGGTGAAAGGAAGCTTGCTAAAGTTGCCAAAGGCTCCTTGCAGACACTTTAATACCTTTAGAAAGCCACTGAGTTTCTTTTGGGCTCTGAAAATCTATTTCCAATGTTGCTGTTTTGTCACCCTAGCATAGTGTGTGAATTTTATAGCCACAGAATTGCTACTCAATTTTTACCCTCTCAATGGTGATTTATGGATTCTGTAATATAGGTTAAACCCTCTTCCTCTCCTTGTTAGTCCTGTTTTACACACTTCACATAGATCAGTGCCACAGCACTTGGAAGAGTTTGTTGGCCAAAGTCCCATAAAATCCAAATTTCTCTTCATCTTGGATCTCTCATGCTTTAAATCAGGGAGATGTGTGGCAATCCCATCTCAGCAGACCCACAAACAGAAAGTAGAGAAGGAGGGGAAAAAAAATGGATCTGCAGGACAGCACAAGGACACTTCTCTGGTATATCCTAGTGAGACAATAACATCAGGCTGTCACAATGTGCAGGATAGGTCCTTGTTTTCTTTGCCCATGCAAAGATATGTTGCTCACTTAACAGAATACATGGGAAGATAGAGATAAAATAGTACAATTCTAGACTATCCTCAGTTGGAAGGAACCCACAAGGATCATTGAGTCCACCTCCTGGCCGTGAACAAGACACCCAAGAATCACAACACATGCATTTGTTTGTTGCTGAGCTGTTGCAGGTTAGCAACATTGTTTGCTCCCCTCCAGTGCTCCAAAAAACCTCCCAAACCAAGGAGACAAAACCACTATTAAGTGAAAGACATGGTGCATCTTTGCAGTCTAGACTTCCCCTGACCTATTTGAACTGATTTCCCTTTCTGACTAATAGTTTTCCCTTTTAGGGCTCTGATTGCTTTCTGGTGGTGACTGTGATGAAGAAGCTCCTGGGAATGATCTCTCTGACATTAGCTACTATATTCCCACAGGGCTGGCCTGTAGAAGGGGTCAGATACAGAAAGACAGAGCTGGGCCTTGGGCAAAAGGCACCAATACTGATCTGTGTATCCCATGAGCCATCTGCTGGTGACCCGTGATGGTGGAAGCTATTTCGGGTGGTCATTGTCCCGAATCTAGAGGAAGGCTCTAATATGTGGTTCCTCATCCACAATGAGACATTTTGCTGCTTTACCACCACACCCCAAGAGCCATTGTTATATTTGGCTTATTCTTCCAACAGACATAAGTTTTCTGTTTTAAAGCAGAACTTAAAAATGAAAACCATGCAAGGAGTGATTTACAGTCTGTGTTATCAGTGGGCCAGGAAGTGAGGGCCTGAAGAGCTGAACTTAGTCTCCACAAATACTCCATCAGATTGATTGTGCATAGCCTCTGTGCACTCTTTTCTACTGCAGTTGAATTTAGACATCCTTTAGAGCAGAAGATATAGCCAGGCTGTGACAGAATAACTCCAGAAGTGAAACTGTATGAGCCATCATTGCTGGGACATGCTCAACAAGCCATGAGAATATCACATTAACATATCTGTGCCCTCAACTCTTCTCCATCCTTATTGGAAACCTCTTGTGAGCCCTGAATGAGCTTCTTCCTCTGTCTCCCTTTTCAAACTAGTTTCTGACTTTTAATAATTTTAGGAGAGGAGATGTGCTTATTGAAACACATGAAATTTTAACACTGTCAAATGTCCCCACCAGACAGAGAAATTAAACTCCTGGGTTGTTTCAATTCTTGTCTCTTCACCTCTCACCCTTTTCCCCCATGTGCATTGATTGCATCAATAAAAGTCTATTTTGTAAGTTGTCCAAGCTATTATTATGTCAACATATTTTGAAAAGCCCTTGAAAAAAGTGAAAAGTCACAAAAGTATTCAAAAGCTTGGAAAAAAACAAATCTCATGGTAGATTTTCACCCGCTTCACTTACCAAGGAAAGGGCAAGAGGAGGTTCAGAAAGGGTGGAAGTTCGTCCTCAGGAGAAAAGAGCCAGAGGCAACAGAGCCTTGTAGTCTATCAGAGGTCCAAGGCTGGAACTCAAAAGCAGACAGATTTCATTTCAAAAAGAGCTTTAACAGTGGGAATGATTAGGTGTTGAAACGAAATACCAATGAAAGTAGTAGGGTGTTCCTCCTCAGACACTTTCAAATTGTGAGCAAATGCCTGTTGGAACAGAAGATTCAGCCCAGCACAAGTTATTGCGTTCCTTACTGGAGTATGCAATTTTATAGTCCATATTATATAGAGCTCAGACTAGATGATCTAATGGCCCACTATGACTTTAAAATCTAAGAAATAGGTAGCTCTGGATCAAAATGAGCCAGGTTTCCTCTGGACTTGTATTTTTAGGCCGACTAACTCTGCTGCCTAAGAAGACACAAAGTCCAATTGAAGGCTTTCTCATTTTATAGCTGTGCTTTTAAAAAAGCAGACTCTATTTTCAAGTTGTATTTGTCTGGCTTCAAATGCGGTTATGGGTCTGCCTCTCTGCTTGACTGACTAGAAAACCTTTGCTCTCAGGAGGATACCAAACAAAACTTTTTTGGTCTCTAATGTCCTGCAAGAGTGTTTGAGCTTGGCCAACAGAGTCAGATGCTGTTAGAGTGGGAGTAGACAGATATGAGCACACACATTCTCACAGTCTGACAGAGAGAAGTTTGCAGTAGCTTCCTTCCTCCAGACTAAAAACAGAGAATTATATAAGTTAACATTAAAGGAAAATTTTTCTCTTCAGATGGAGGCAGATATGTTTGAATACATTCTTTGTCAAAGCAGTTGCCTTTGATAACAGTCACATGATCCTGAAGATCTTGTCTGTTAGGGTTATATACTAAATATTCGTGTTAGCCTGACTTGATTTATTCTTGACTTTGTAAAATACGAGAGCCAATCAGTGCAGAAATCTGGTCTCTACTCAGTTTTCATGACAGGTTGGCAGCTCACCTTTAAGTAAAAGCTAAAGTGGAATTAATTGTCCACCTCATCTAACCCAGTTAGGATTCAATTAAGAGCATTTCTGGGCTGTGTTTTAGGAGTTAGTGTCTGTCAAGATTTTACCTTGCTTTAATTAAAGCCTTCCTGTCTCTGTGTCATGCTGTGTGGAAAAGCTTCACTCTTTGAAGGAACCCATCTCCCGTATCTTTTGCCCCACACCCTCCCCAGACACGAGGGTGAGCTGATTTTTGTTAGGTAGCAATAACAACTTGTCAGGATGCCAAGTTCAAAGCTTCTAACCTACTGCCAGTGTGAAGCCCAAGAGTGAGGTCAGGACTAATCTCAGACTTCTGACCTTTCAGTCACATCCACCATTACTAGATCAGAGAACAAAAGTGGAAGAGCTTATTTTGAAAGGTTTTAGAATTCAGGTGAGGTCAACAAAAGATTTGCCCAGATGGAAGAAATCAAGAGGATAATATGGCACATATTAGAGGAGATGAAAGGCATTGTGTAAAGCAATCTTCTCCTTAGCTTAGAAGGGAAAGTCTAATTACCAGGGTAATCTTCCAGTAATGGCAAGTAAGCCCAAACCCTCAGAAAATGTAGCACAAACCAGACACTGTCCTGGAAAAAGCAATGCAAGCTTAGAAATTCAGAGTGACATTGCTGGGATTTATAAAATCTTCCAAATAGAGTATGCTCCAATCTCTTAAACTAGTAGGACTTAGGTGTCTTGGTACTTTTGAGAATCACATGAGGTGTGTTTTTGCATTTTAAGCAGTGTGAATATCTTGGTAACCCCACTGTGGGAGCTTGATTTGCCACATTTTGAAAAATTTTGAAAAATAAGGGTCATGTGAAAATTAGAAATATTTAGGCACTTCACCCAGAAGAACCACACAGAAAGACATTTATTATCCAGCCCACTTCAGCTCAATAGACATCAACAGACCTGGTATTGCCATGCCATTTTGCAGGTATGTGTTCCCAGCTATACTGGAAGCCTGTAATGGGATTGGGAATTTAAACCAGGTTTCCTGACTACCAGCTCTGAGCCATTGATTAAATGGAAAAAAGCATCAAAAAATAGTTTTCAATTTCTGAAACCTTTTGGGAAAATGACAGGATTTTTTGTGAAATCTATTTTTCTTTAGAGGAAAGAAGGGAAACACCATAGAGATGTGACTACAGTCCTCCCCTCTCCAGGTTTCTTGTATATGCCCTCTTGCAGTTTTTCTTACACCTGAATTTGCCTCAGTGATGATGCCCTGGAGGAACAGGAGCACTATCCCCTTGCTGGGGATACACCACTTGGACTAGCAGGTGGATGTGTTAGGATTCAGGGCTGTATTTCATCTGCATCCAGGACTGCATCAGTAGAAGACCATATCCTAGGGTAAAATGATAAATTACACAGAAATAAAGTCAATGCTGCCTTTTAAATAATAATACAGAAGTTCTGCTAATCTGAGGTGACAGCTATGTAGGCACTGGTAGACACACAGATCTTGTGGGCACTTGGAAGGAAATCCAGCCCCAAAAGGTATTTGTTGCTCTATCCTATACTCTCTGAAAGGTCTTGTACAAGAGACCTCGTTTTCCATTCCTTGGACACTTTTGTTAGTGTTTTGGATAAAGACAAATAACAGAAGATGCTGCTGTCAATCTCTGTGCACAGGATTTTATCTGCGGTTAGTTGGGCTATTTTCAACTCAGGGTGGATAACTACACTGTATGGATTACCATATATGTGTTGCATTTATTACTATAAATATAAATGTTGTTACAAGCATAAATCAAATTAAAATTTAGACTTTTCCATGTAAGTTCAAATGTGTATCTCTCTCTTACATTTGTTAGAAGCCACTCCTGGAGAGAAAGGATCCTGGCTCTCTCACAAATGCCTGCTTCATACCCACCTCCAGGGCAAGGACTCCAAAAACCTTGCTTCGGTACCATCAAGTTGTACACCTGCACCCATGATGTCCAGTCAATCAGGCAAACTTGAGTCAATCAGGCAAGGGTAGCCTTGCCTACCCGTCATGTAACATCTTTTCACAGACTGCAGAGACTGTCAAATGACAGGGACTCAGTGATGATCTTGGGCTCTGGCTCCTCTGCTGGTTGTGAGGGCCCTTGTACCTGGTTGGTTTTATACTTCCTCTGCCCAGGGCCAACTGCCCAGGGCCTCTGCCCAGGGCCGACTGCTGCTGGCTGTGGCTGCTCTTGTGGTTTAGCTGGAACCTGGATGGTTGTAATATCTGTTGGTTCTATGGCTGCACTGTCCACCTTTCCCTCAGTGGGAAAGGTGGTATTGCTGGGTAGTGTCTACAGCCTGTGTAGCAGGCTTTTGGGCAGCATTCCTAGTCTCTGGGGCAGATTTTGAAGCAGCCTCATTCTGTCTTTAAATGCTGAATGGACTGTATTGAATAAACTTAGCAAAACATCAGCAAGAATATGGTATATTTAGCATGCAATGGGAATTTAAACCCTTCAAAAGCTGTTTTGGTAGGCCTGAAGAAGTGCTGGCAGAAAACACCCCTCTGCATTCCTCCCCCACAATAGGTACTTTCATTAGTGAAACCCCAATTTAGGCTGTAGTAGTTGGATAGCCATGTGCACACATTCAAAAAGAGGTTTACAAGAACTTAATTCCTCACCTAACTGATTCATTCTAGAAACTTGGTAACAGTCACAATGGCCTTAGTTGTAGGGCCTATGTTTAGATAATGACCTGCAAATGGAAAAAAACCTGAACTGGTAAGCTGGACCACATGCCTAATAAGGTTTCTATATCCAATACACAAATGGGTCACCAAAGAACTCTTACTCTCTTTTCATCCTTTCCTCTCGAAGCCTTACATTGGGTGCCAATTAATGTCTTGGTTTAAAAGATAAATGTCTGCCAAGGAAGGCAAGAACCTTCCTGAAATGGAAGACTCCTTCGTCCAAATTATTATAACTCCAAAAATTATAGGGCTTTCAGGCAAAAATGTAGCCAAAGGAATAACAGATCTTTACTATAAACTGTATAGATATCTGAACAGAGCAAACAACAAAACACTAACAGAAAGTTTTACACTTGCTAAGCTGTTTCCCCTTGGTGTAATTACGACCACGGCCGGCAGCGGCACTGGTGGCTCTGGCGAGGCAGTCGGGTGCTTCCTCGCGGTTGGCAGGAGGAGCTCTGGTGCGAGCTCGGAACCTTCTCAGGAGGGGCGGCGGCAGTGCCTCTGGGGCCACATGCGGCCTGCGTGGGTGTCGGGCGGTGGCGGAGTTGGGTCTCCCCCTGTCTTGCAAGCAACCGGCTTACAAGCAGGCGACAGGGAGAACTCCGCAGCAGTGTCAAGCTGCTGCACAGGGGAAGTCCACGGCCAAAAGTGTCTCCACTTCCAGTGGGGGAAAGACTGCCCACCCCCAGCTATGAACTGCTAAATCCCCCTTCCACCCTGCCACCTCCCCCCAAACTGTTACAGTGGCATGCCAGAGCAATTGGCTACTCCTTTTGTTTCATAATCACTGTATATTAACCTAGAAAGCCACTCCCTTCCCCCTTTCCAGTGTCTTCCTGACGACAATGGGAAGAAATTGCCTGAGAAGCCTAACACACAAGAGTATCAGAGCCAGCAGAGTACTTCATTCAAGTATTTTGTGGCGTTTTTTCAGGCTCGGGCTAGAAAATAAATCAAATTCTGTTACAGACAGAGTGAGATATGAGAAGGCTGCAGACGTCTCCCAGATATCCCTGTGAAATCTAATTTGAGCACCTTTTTCCTGCGTTCCAGTGGAGCAGCCTCCAGATAGGAGGTATGATGCCTCTTGCGGGAGAATTACCATCCATCATCAAGGAGTATCACAAGTGGTTTGTGTACAACTCCTACGCTAATCAAGACCTTCTCCTGGATAGATGAGCTCACCATGTCTCAGGCAGACGACCACTGGACTTCCTAATGTCATGTACGTATGTGATAATTTGTGCAAATTAAAATATTCTTATAAAAGTTTCTAAGGAAAACTAAAATATGAAATGCACAAGCCAGCGATGGGGATTGCAACACTGGGTCGAAGCCACCTGGACAAAAGAGGGAGGGCTTCATTTGCAAGCTAATAGACGTGGCCAGCCCGGAGATGGATCATCCATCAAGGTAGTCCAAGGAACAGCCGGACGATGAACAAGTGATAAGTACCCGAGATCGAGATAACCAGAACCATCAGGAAGATACATCTGAATACCAAACTTCGGAACATGATCACAGGTGATCATCACTCTCCGAAGGGGTTTTGTTGCACTTGCCACAGTGAAAGAACTCCACATGAATGGGTACAACCCAGAAAAGAAGAAAGGGACTTTTGCCCCAGGCAAGAAAAATGTATAAAAATCACTCGGACAGGACAGTCGGTGTGAAGCATAGGGGAATCTCTGCTGCAGTGGTGGAAACTGTGTCTCGCCCAGCGCCAATCCTGGGCTCGGCACTGACCTTTTTGATAGTGGCTTTTTGTTGTTATTCTCTAAATTTATATTTGGACTATTTAATAAATTTCCTTTCATTAATAAATTGGAGCATTCCATTTATTACTCTAATGAGCAAGATAAACAGCATATTTTCAATTGCAATCCAAAGAACCTTCAATCCGCTGTAGAAATAAGACTATAAATTATAGTGCAAACAAGTCTTAGCCAGAAATATGCTGTATCCAAAACTGACAGCAGTATCACATGAAAGCAAAGCAGTTTGATAGGAGGGGGAGTACTAGTTGAGACTCCCGTTTTACCCATCAGATTTAAGTTTAAGGAATATAGACAGAGTGAGGAATGGTTTACCATCGGGAGCAGCTTGAAGTCCTGAATCATCAGGGAACAGATGGAAATTCCATTGAGACACTGCTCTCTGGGCTGATCAGAGAGAGCATCTTGCCAAAGAAATGAACATAAATCTTTGGGGACAATTTATTCTTTATATAACCCAAATGTGTTGTTTTTTTTTTTTTTTTTTTTTTTTTTTTTTTTTTCTCCTTACAACCTGTTACATTTCTATGCATTTCACTCCAAATGCACGGGGACCCATTTGCTGTAGCTTGTTTTGTCTGGTTGCTCCTCTTAGAGGTTTTCCCAGTGGCAGCACACAGTCATCTTTCTTTCAGATGTGGTACTAGCTACAAAAAAGGCACATAGTTAGATGAGGCAAATTCTAGTATATTACCTGAATCTATTTCTTAGGAGGAAATTATTCCTTTATGTATAGGGAGGGCAATATATGGACAGTTACATCTCTGTAGCATCCTGTTGCATTCAAATTCACATCCCTATTATATAACAGCAAGTGGTCTTCAGTCTCCCCCTGTTGCCAAATTATTTTTTGCCAGAATGCTGTCTGCCTTTGAAATGGCAATCATACATTTTCATGAGATAGATGAGAGAAAAGTCCTATTACAGACAATTAGTACAAGGACATACTCTCACGAAAATCCTTGCACAGGGGAAAAGCAGTGGGTGATGTTCCCACAAAGCTATGACTGAAATCTTCAGTTGTCCTTCTTCTTTTCCCAGTTCTTTGATCATTGAAACAATTTTCAATATTATTACTTTACTTATAATTTTTTGTTCGTATTTGCTCAGATGAAAAGGAAGAGATACAATTTCCTCCATTACAAATGTAGTGGATTGATTTTCCTTGGAAATTTTTTTCTCTGGATTGATTTTCCTTGGAAAATAATTTGAGCTCTTTTTAGAAAGGCAAGCAGAAAGGGATTTAGGTTTCTGCATTGAGAAAAGAAATGTGAGGTACTGATTTGTTATGAATAAGCCTAATTTGATTTAAGTAGAATAGATTTAAGAGTGGAAATTAGGACCTGGCATATGTTTTCTTCTTGAGATGTGATGTAAGATGGAAATTATAAATATTAAAAAAGATCTGATATGATACAACAGAGATACTGACAAAATTGTTTTTTAATCATGCTCCTTATTATTATACATGGCTTTACTATCACAGGAAAAAGCCCTCCTACTTATTTTACTAATTTTTCAAGTTGCAGAAAATGAACCTGTTGTTATTCAACCAGTTTCTCTTCATGGAAACCTTGAACACTTCAATCAATTTCCTTCAAGCACCAGTTTTTAAATCTGCAAAAATATATTTCTCTATGTCAGAGCAAAGAGCCCGACTTAAGAAAGATCACCTCCTCAGCTCAAAAAATATTATTTTGGGAATTTTATTTTTTTAAAATCCTGGACAATGTTTAAAATTAAAGTGCTTTGGGCAATATTATTAACAAGATCATACAGAGATACCAGAGTGGGAAGGACTGGGAGAACTGTGTGCAATACTGCATTGTGTTAGTATCTGCCTAAGTCCAGTGATGACTGGCACAATTACTCATCCCATAGCAATATGTTTGGCACAAGAACAAGGAATTCATGCTTCTGTAACCAAATGCAGCAGTGAGCAGCAAAGGCATTGGGAAGGTTCATCTGAGTGGTTTTTGCTTGGCTTCACTTTGGCACCCATCTTCAGCTCCTAATGAGCCCATATTAAATGGTGCAAAAAATCAAACTGTTTCATACCGATTTCAAAGGAGGTGAGTTTTCACAGCTCCCTGGTCATTTCTAACAAGCTGTGTTTACAGCTAGTCCCTCCTGGGTCTGCTCTCCTACCAAAAACTAGTAGCCTATGACTGATGATGTATAAAATGAAATATTACTCTTTTTTCTTGGTTTTCCTTGCTTGATGCAAAGCTCACTGTAGGTCCATTTGTTCTTCACAAGAATGGAGATTAATAATTTTTATAATGAAAGGCTTGAATGTCCTCCCTCTGACATGAGTGAAGTGACTGCAGAGGGGGTTGCAGGAGTGGTGGGCAAGTGGCCTGGGTTTTTTTTTCCTTGCTATTTGCTTTTATATTATGAAGGACAAATTTGGGACTGTGCATGGCAAATCTCACCCAGGTTGAAATAAATGTTTTCACCTACTGAATATCAAATTGCCTCTACTGAGGATCAGCATTCAGCACTGCCACCAGGCATTTCACAGCACATTAATTAATCTGGAGATCCAATCAATACACCTCATGATCCTGACAATACTGCAGTGCCATGCTTTGGGAAATCTCATCCTGAAGGCAGACTTTTCATGCCAACACACCAAGAACCCAGACCCCCTGCGGTGCTGCTGGATAATGCAGGACCCGGTAGAGCCTGTTGTGACTAAGACAACTCCTTGTGGAACCTCAGAAGGCCTTTTGTAGATGTGGTCTGCAGTTCCTGCCAGCTTTCTTTCTGTTGCCTGGTTGGCCTTAGCTGATGCCCAAGGGCAAAGAATCCAGCACCAGCTTGTCAGTGAGCAGCTGAAGGTGTTTTCTGTATTTGCCATGCATGTGCATTACTTGGGGTCACAGAATACTGTGGATTGGAAGGGACTTTAGAAACCACATAATTCCAACTTCCTTGCCATAGGCAGGGATGTCTTCCACTCAAACCAGGTTGCTCCAAGACCTGTCAAACCTGGCCTTCAACACTTACAGGAATGGGGCAGCCACAGCTTCCCTGGGCAACCTGTGCCAGGGCCTCACCAACCTCACATGAAAGAATTTCTTCCTAACATTTAATCCAAATTTACTCTTTCTTAGTTTAAAACCATTTCCCCTTTTCCTATGACTATATGCTCATATAAAAAAAAGCTGCTCTCCCGCTATTATAAGTCCCCTTTGGTCACTGGAAGGTCTAAGCTCTCCCTGAAGCCTTCTCTTCTCCAAGCTGAACACCCCCAGCTCTCCCAGCCTATCTCCAGAGCAGATGTGCTCCAGTTCTTGGAGCATCTCTGTGCCCCTGCTCTGGATCTGCTCTAACATGTCCATGTCATTCTTATGTTGGAGACCCCAGAGCTGGATACAGAACTCCAGGTAGGGTCTCATGAGGGCAGAGTAAAGAGAAAGATTCTTCTTTGACCTTCCAACCTGTTGCTGTTGAGCAGGACAGGAACAGAGAACTCCAGATCAGAAGGCAAAGAAAATGAGCTCTGATTTATTTCAAATGTACTGCTCTATATATAGAGAACATTGAGAAGACTAATTTCATTGGTCGTAGAGTAAAAACATGTCACACCATTGGTGTGCAGTGAATGACGCACAGTAGCAGAACATATCTATAAACAATGTGAATAACAAGATAGATTAGAGAATTATTTACATTCTTTCCCAACTGTTTCCCAGGATGTCGCCTGGTTAGAAAACCTTTCTCTCTGACTGAGCTGAGAATATCCACACCGACCCACCTCTCTTTTGGCGCAATTCAAACCCATCAGTGCACCATTCCCAGAGTCACTGCAATACTGGGGCAATGCATGAAGCAGAGACAGCAAGCTCTAGGTCCAACTCCCATGCCCCAAAGTCTGTTTAATATAAAATCCTCTCATCAAGGGCATTATTAAACTTTTAAGATCAGATACTACACTTGGCCAACACCAGCAGCAAATCTGTCCTTTCTCTTTGTATGATTCCTTCAAAGGAATAGATGCATGTAGATGACCCAGCTGGAGACAATACTTATATTGTCTTGTTATTTCTTAGCCTGGACCTTGTGAAAGGAAAAAGGTACAGCAAAGCCACTTCAGTTCTCCTTCTGCTCATCTTTGGGGCTTTTCATAAAACATCAAGCTCTGTCCCTTGCTGGTATGGGACCAATTCATGGGTGCTGTGATGTGTTTTCATTTATTATTGTTTTAATAGTTGGTTCTGTACCCCCCCCTCCCCGAGGCATTGGTTCAGTCCCTGCTGTCAGTCCTCCCTCATTCCTACCCCTTGTTCCAGAGGATTCCCTGTCATTTATGTGTCCCTCGATGCTTCATTGGTCTAGTTAGACTGTTCCCCTCCCCTGGAGCTCCCTATTGGTTTAAACATTGTAATTCCTGCCTTATGTTCCTCCCTGCCACTCTGCTATTGGTTCCTAGTTCCAAGTTCCATCCTAGTCATGTCCCTAAAAACCCACTCCCCAGACTTGTGCCTGGTCTTTACCTCTGCTGGATATTCGAGTTATGGAAGCTTTGCATAATAAATGATTCTTGGATAAGCAAGCAAGGCCCATCTCATCTTTTCTATATTGATTGCTCGGTGTCTGCTTAGGAGATTCGGGGTCCTGGGGGAGGCGTCGCACACCCCTCACACCCAGCATGCCACTGTGTGCCGCTGCTGCTGTGCCGCAGCACATGGGGAATTTTGGATGCAACCCAAATGCAGTGTTTTGGCCTTTCTTGTCCCAGACTAAGATGCTTCCCTGACAGCAACATCAGCTGCCTGAAACTAACCTCCCACTTCCAACAACCAGCAACACCAACTGAAGCAAGTCCCTGGTGCCAACAACATTTGAAGACTCCATCAGAACTGTACTAAGTTCTGATAAAGTACTGCATTATCAGCTGCGAGGCACATATCATCACTCAGAGTTTGTAGTAGGGTAATCAAGATCCATGCTTAGAGGCAGATCTTTCACATTCTGCGTGTCAATGACCTTGAGATATGTGAAGATTTTAACAGCAGGTAGCAGCTACTGGAGATTTTTCTGTTAACATGGAAAATAAAAAAAGGTACAGGAGGAGCGAAATTATTGTTCTGAAATGCACTGCCTCCATTCACGTACTGGCTGATTGCATACATCCATATTCTGCAGTGCCAACTCCTTCTTCTCATATAGTTGTATTTCCATTTGGCTTTGCTCCCCAATGTAAATCAGCCAGAGTCTCCACAGTGATGGTGTCAGGTATCAGCCTGGTGCTCCTCAAAGTTTACCATAAGTAAAGACACAGAGAGGCAGCAGGTGGGTGTCATTTCTTCCCCAGATCCTTGGCAGCTACCTGGGACTCTTGTGAGAGGGTCTTCAAATAGTGTTGGAAAAACCCACCATATAACTACAATAATTTAAATAAGTAACTAGCCTGGGAAATGTCAGAAGACACACAATCAAGATAGCAATTCTCAAAGGTAATCTAAAACACAATTTAAATGCATTAGAGTTTCTGTGTTTTGGTTGTTTTGTTTTGTGCCAGTTTGGGATTGGATGGAAGACTTATTTCATAGGGGAAACCCAGAGTATGACTCAAGTCTGGGAGGTCAGAAGGCATATGATGAGTTTCTCTTTCTGCTCTCTCTTCTTCACAATGTGTTTTATACTAAGAAATAAAAGAGCCTAAGGAACAACACCTTTTTTCTTCTCTATGAAGCTATCATGCTTTCCATTTCCCACCAGTGATAAACTCTCTTTTTTTTTTTTTTCCTATAGGAAATTACAAGAGAAAGAATGGTTGAATAGAAGAAAACAAAAAAGAGTGGATATTCTTTTTCCATTGAAAAGATGTTTTTAATCCCCCCCAAAAGGTCTGATAACTATTCTACCACCCTCTTTGCAATTAACTCCTTTTTTTTCTTTGAGTTAATCAACACATTTCATTCAAATCTGAACATTTCCTAGCAGGGTATAACCAGTAGATAATTTTGTTGCTCCTGTTCCAAACCTGCAGAAGACCTGGTGTGATGGAAATCTTACCTGGTAATCAGTAGCAGTTTAGTGTGTAAGGAAAGTTATCCCCACCACAAACCTAGCCTATCATGAGCTGCCCTTACAGCAGAGCTGAGTGTGAAGATTTCTGTCCTGTTTTGTGCCTCAAATGGGGTGGCAGATGTGGAGAACCTCTGTGGTTCATCGCCACAGAGATGCGCCTGCAAGGTTATCTGACTACTCATGTCTGGGTGTCATACATTTGGTCTCTGCTCCATCACCCTGTCCATCCTCTCCAGAAGAAGTGCATGGTTTAGAAGAATACACGTGCCTTCTTCTGTGCATTGAGCACCAGTAGCGTTGTAGCCTTTCTTCACCCAGGATCATCATTCACCAGTACCTTCATCTACCCAGTAGCCCATCAGTAACCCCCTGACTGCTCCTGAGGACAACCACCAGGGATGTGCTGCAGGGAAAGGGAGCAATGCTCTTTCCATAGAATGGTTTGGGTACAAATGGTTTGGGTACAAAGAGATCTTCAAGAATATCTTGTTCTAACCCCCTTGCCATGAGCAGGGACACCTTTCACTATCCTAGGTTGCTCCAAGCCACATCCAACCTACCTTGAACACTTCCAGGGATGGGACAGCTACAGCTTCTCTGGAAAACCTGTGCCAGGGCCTTGCCACCCTCACATCCAGGAATTTCTTCCCAATATCCTACCTAACTTTGCCCTCTGGCAGTGGGAAGCCATTCCCCCTTGCTCTGTCACTCTAGAACTTTGTCCAAAGTCCCTCTCTAGCTGTCAATGGAGCCCCTTAAGGTACTGACAGGGGCTCTAAGGTCTGCCTGGAGCCTTCTCTTCTTCAGGCTGAGCAGCCCCAGTTCTCCCAGTGTTTTAGTGTCATCTCAGTGTCTCTACAGGGGTAAGGGAAGGCTGCTGGTGACAGAGATTTTTCTGACCTACCACAAAGTGGATTGGAGATTCATTTCCCACCAAGCAACACTGTGATCCTGTGGTCATTTTTGGATACAGATGTACAGGTTGATAATCTTTAATTTGAGCCATAGAACTGACACACACATCACAACATCCTGCAGATGGTAATTTATTTGAAGGAGAGAAGGAATATATTGTGGAGCAAGGGATGGGGCAGAAGATGACAGTTGCCTGGCATTCTCAGGCAAGGGTGGGTGCAGGGAAGTTAAAGAAGAGGCTAAACTCATTTCCTAGCAGTAGCTCAGGGATAGGAGAACTGAATAGCCATAAGAGGATGGCTTTGCCAGCCACAGGTTTGTATTGTTAACTCTTCTGCAGTTATATGTGGTTGACACAGATGTAAAAATTATTGGTTAAATCCACTTAACTCCCCTCTCTATTTCAGCCTTTTCTTTGTTGTACTTCAAGAATTTTTTGTCTTGCTCTGTTTATTCAGCCAGCTTCAGTTGTGGATACATTTTCTGTTTCTTGTCACAAATACGTTCCTGTTTAAATGTCAAGACTGACTATTCATGAGATTATTAGCCTCAGGAAAAAAATCAGCATAGTAGAATAATATACCATGACCCTGGCACGTTCTCACCATGGCAGTACATGTTTATGCAGATAACAACAGCATCAGGAAATACAATAAATACCGTTTATGATACAAAGAAAAGCAGAGATTCTGAAGGGAGGTGAATCTTCAGTCTCCAGTACAAATCTGATGCAAATCTACAATTGCCTTTTTTAGTTTTTTCTTTTTAATGTGTCATGTTTTTTCTCTGAGGGAGGTGGAAGGATTTCTGAACAGAGACACCAAAAATTAAAATACTTGAACTTTCCTTTCAGAAGAGAAAAACTCAGAATAGTTGAATAGAAACAAATAAAGAAGAGTAGATTTTCCATTGAAATGACATTTTAATCACCCCCAAAAGATCTGATGAGGCAATATTTGTCCATGTCTGCTCTGGGAGTTTAAGTCAATATTTGGTGGAAGTTAGAAAGAGATTCCTGCTATTGATCCACATTTGCTTATTCTGGGTTTTTTTCAGTTTTCCCAACACATTTGTTCTTTGTCAGAGTATGAGACAGGACATGGGATTGTTCAAGACTCTGATCCATTCCTGGCAGCCCCTCTCACTTTAGCTCAGTTTGCATGGCACAGTCAGGAGGTAAAAACAGGGTCCTGCTCTGGGGTAGAGTGGATTAAAATGTGGGGGAGGGCTCTAGATATGCTCAGCTGAGAGCAGAGCTTAGTCCACACAGCTCTTGGGGGGAGAGTAAAGTGTTGTACGTACTTCAAAGCACCTGGCTGGACCTGATGGCTGGACTGGGCACTGAATTGCCCATCTGCATCCTCCTAGGTCCACAAACTTCATGTCAAGACAACAATTTATAAACACTTACCAGGAAGGAGTTCAACATTTCTAATGCTCTCATCCATGAATTATTTCTTTCATCTTCCATATCTTTTGGCATCATTCTCTTCCATTCTGTTGGTGCTTAGGGGCTCCAGAACACAAACACAGCTATAAGAGTTGGAAAAGATCAGAATTTTGCTGATCCTTGTGCAGAGGACAGGCTTGAGACATCTGCCTAGAAAGTCTTTTGAGGAGAATATCCACTACCTATGCCCTTATTTAATACTCTTCGTCTGGATGAAACAAAGTCCTAACTCTTTCTCAAAAAACAAGAAAGCATTCAGCAGTTAGCAGAAAGTCAAAATTAATTTATCTGTGAAGAAATAATATGTCTTACATATATAACCAGTTTACCTACCAGAATTTGTGTGCTCATTGAACTGTGCTTAGGTGTGGGCTGCAGCTCCTTCCTGTGTTTGCACAGGAATATGTGACTATGGATTGACACACATTAAAACACCTTGGAGCTGGTTTATTTCCTCTGACCAGACCAAGATAGAGCCCTATTTCAAGCATCCCCATGCCCTGTGGTAGTGAAATACACAGTTTAACCTGGTGACCTAGAGAAGACCTTAGATTTGGGGATCTTGATAAAAAACAGCTCGATTTGGCATGAGTAGGGGCAGGTGAGTGTAGCACAGAAGTCAGGGAGCTCCTCAGGATGGGAGCAAATACCAGTGTAAGCACATGATGAGTCCCTCTTCCCTTCCTGGCTGCATTCAGTACAACTCAGCGTCATCCAAATCCAACCAAGTGCCTCCTTTGGTACAACCACTGTAAATCTTTGATTGATTTAGGCTGTGAGGCTCTGGAATATTTCAGAATACCCAAATGGTCTTTTTGGTGCCTGTCGTGGTTTGACATGGAAGTGAATTTTTCCAGGAAGTTGGGTCAAACCAATCAGTGGTCAGGTTTGGATATTGGCACCTGGAGTGACCACTGAAAGTATGGACACGCCTCTGAGAACACAGGGGGTTAAAAGCAAGAACTCCCAAGGGAACTGTCTCTTTGGTTCCGGTCGTCAGAGAGTGCAGTGCAGACTCTCCCCTGCCCAGCCATCGGCTAAATCCAGGCTGCCATCGGCTGGGCAGGGGAGGGGAAGCCACGCGGCCTTGTCCAGGTAGGCCGAGGGGCTGAGGGTCTGGAACCGAGCCAGCTCCTGGACGGAAGGGTGGAGAGAAGCGGAGATGCCTTTGTTCCCCCCCCCCCCCCACAGAGGGAAGGTGACAGAGAGCCTGGCGGCACCTGGAAATTTGCCGACAGAGGAGAAGGAGAAGGGGGGGGTGATGTCCAGCGTGGGAGATGGAACGCTGGACCGAGATATCAGCTGTCCAGGGAGTCTGAACTTTTAACCCTTTCCAGGAAATGAGGGCTTTGTAAAATATTACTCCTCCTTGATTTGTAGTGGAAGAGAGATAGTCCGGGACCTGAGATGTTAGAAGAAGGAATATTTAGGTGGGAGGAGATGATGAAGTAGCTTTTGGCTGGACTTTTCTTGTTAGCCATGGACTGAAACAAAATCTCCTGCAATAGAGACTGCACTTTAGGGGGATGCAGTGGTGACCCAAGGAGACCTGTTTCAGCTTCAAACAGCACAGGAATGGCAAGAACCGAAGAAAGCTGAGGAGGGAATGGTGATACCCTCTGTCTTTGGGAAGAAGATGATTCCTGTTCTTTGACCCTCGGCCCCAGGGGAAAATGGGGGGGACTGTAATCCCAGGATGAGAAGCTGAACTGTTGTATCTTTGGGTCCATGGCAAAGCATCCTTAAAGGAGCCCTATGAGCAGTCTGTCCATGCACGGTGGTGAGAGCACTGTGACATGGAATGGAGAGGGTCACACTGGCAGATTTTCTCTGGGCAGTTGCCACGTGTGACAGGGAAACACAGGGTGTGGCAACTGTGTTTCCTGGGGGGTCTGTGGTGCAAGAGAGACTTCTCTCTCCCTTGACAGTTTGAGTATTGATTATCTGAAGGGTGGTAATTTGATCAGGAATCCTGGGTGATGTTTCATGGTGGGTGTTTTTGGAAATTGGGAGGAGGAGGGGTGTTTTAAAAGGTCTTCATCCTGGATTTAGTTTATGTGGTTTTTTGTGTTAGTAGTAGTTTAATAAAGTTTTTTCCCCTTTGTTATTAAGCTTGGGCCTGCTCTGCTCTGTTCCTGATAACATCTCACAGCATTTATTTGGGGAAGATGCATCTTCATGGGGGCGCTGGCATTGCGCCAGTGTCAAACCATGACAGTGCCTCTCAACATCACCCATATAAAGCAAGACTTGCCCCCTTTTGAGATTTCAAAGAAGGAGGATAAGCCCTATTGGTAAAGGTACTGGGCTGAGACAGAAATTAGGGAAAGTATAAACAAAGATATGTGTGAAGAAAGGTATCTGGGAGTTCAGGTGAAGAGGGTCAACCAGAGCACCTCATAGGAGGATGCACCTTTGGAGTATATCCAATTTGGTAAACTATCTGGAACCTCTTTCACTGTTGTCTTAAAGTGTGTCTTGAATCTGGCTTCAATGACTGCTCTTGAGGATAACATTTAGGGTTTGCATATAGGATGATTGACACTGGGATGTGACGGGCTAGTAGAGCACACCTGATCCTACAGCAGTCACACTCAGAGGATTGAGGAAATGCCTGGCACAGAAAGAATCAGGAGCAGAGGTAGGAAGAGAAAGAAACCCATGCCATATTTGCCGCACCTCAGGCAGATTTTTTAGTTGCTGAGTATCTCAAAAGCTTCACTTTGTTCAATTTCCTTATAAAAAAGAGGATTGCAGCATTTATTTATGCAATAAATCCTCACAACTCACATTACAAAATTATGGGCTGATCTGATTGTCAAGATTGTCTCCCCACATATTGTTTTTCACATTTGGCTTTCCTGTCTCTTCAGCTTTGTGGATAGCTAAGGAAATTCCCACTGCAAATCAATGCATGAGGTGTAATACCCTTCCTGCTGTTGTTGTGGGCCTCATATATGGACCATCAACACTTACCCCAGGAAAAAAATAAGACTGAGAAAGACACAGAAAGATTTTAATGAGGACTATAAAATGGGGGGGGGGACCTTATCATCCCAAAAAGCAAGGGATTACTGTGACCCACTGATCTGTGGTGACACCAACAAGTTGTGAAGTGCTTTAAAAGACACTCTTCTCAGTCAACTTCAACACAAGGTCCAAACCTTCAGCCAGGGTAAATGTATGTGACTCCATGGCATAGGAGGCTTTGGGGGTCTAGGCTCAAGTCTCCTAGGAGTAAGAGCTGGAAAAGACCTGGGAGAATTTTTATCCATTCGTCTTGCTGAGGCAGAATTGCTACTCACTGTGTATTTTCTATTGGTCTTATTTTAAAAGCGAGGGGTTGTTCCCCAAGGTGCTTTTGGGGGATTCTTTATAGCTTGTCTTGTCAAAGCTTTTGAAACAGATGAACAGAGTAAAGGCAATGACTGGGAAACCAATCAAGCTCCTTATGTATGGAAACATGAAATTGGACCCACCATGAATGATCCTTTCAGAGATCAAATCCCATTGCCTCCCATATCTGGGCTGGGTTTGAAACGAGTAATTTTCTTTAATTTTTTTTCTGCATGGTCCAACTGTCCCATGTCTCCTTCTGTTTCTCCTGTTACAGCTTGGCATTGAGTGCTCCAAGGTCCAGGCTGCAGAAGGAAAGACAGACTTTATTGGTTTTTAAGCATTATAAAGACAAATGTGACCATGAACATGGTTCTACTCAGCACTGCTAACCCTTCTGAGTAGATGCAATGGTGACCATGAAAAGACTCTGCAGTCAGTAAGGAAAGAAGCCTTCTTTTCTTCTCTGCATGAAAATTTGCACTGCAGATCTATGGCATTCATGCCAAAATCTGCCAGACTGTGCTGACTTTGGGCAGTAGGCATTTCAGCCTGCAGTCCTTCTTATTGCTGTTTTATACTTCAGAAGTTGGATCCAGGTTGTATTGGGGCGGAGGACTGGGGACTTGTGTTGGTTCACATTGACTGAAAGAAGACAAATGGGGATGCCAATCAAAAAAACCCAAACCCTAAACAAACAAAACTACCCCCAAACAAACAACTTCCCTCCTCCTCCCCTCCCCCCCCGCCATTGTTGTAGGAGGTCTGCAAATGAAAGCATGACAGGGAAAAAATTACCATCCTGTGGGTTCATTAATGAATGTAATAGAAAACCAGGGGGATTTGAAAGGACTCTGGGTTTGGCTCCATAATATTAATCAATAGCTAGTTTTGCCCTCCTGTAGCCTTCTTGACTGCAAAACAGCCCAAAGGGGTTTCTTCTCATGTACAAATGTCACTTCGTTCATCAGTCAAAGGCAACTTTCTGTTGTACACAGCACAGCAAAGCAAATCTGGAGAGGAGACCAAAATAAGAAATAAAGAACCAGACAGCAAGAATGGGAGGAGGCGAAATGTATCTCCCCCTGAAAATACTCTGAAGGACCAGTCTGAGGCCGACTTTTCAAAGAGCCACGTGAGCTGGCAGTCTGCATTGGGGCTGCTTTTCAAAGGTTAAAATGAAAGTTTTGAAACCATCAGAAGACAAGCCTTGAACTTGTGCCAAAATAGTGGTGGAAAATTGTGGCATAATGTTCCTAAAATTCCCTGATTTTTAATTTTTTTTTTTTTTTAACTAAGTTGGATGGATCATTTGGAGAAGCAGACACATTTTTAGGTACTTGTCAGCTCTTGAAAGGCATGACACAATTCTTTGCAATCTGGTTTTCTTTCAAAGGCTTGCATGGGAAATTTATAAACGAAAGGGTTATTCCAGATCAATGAGCTTCTGCTGCTCTTGTGAATGTATGACTTTGTGTGTCCTCTGCTCATGTGGATATATAACTGCTTTTTTTATGTTGCTTTGGATCTACTTTCTGCTGAAATTGTGTGAGTGTGTCTGAAAAGATCTTTTGGGGTAAAAGACCTGGGAATAAAAGCCCTTCCTGCAGGAACAGCAAACAGTTATGTTGGTGATCGAATGCATAGCACATGGGTACACTCAGTTTTGGGATCTCCACTCCATCACTAAGTACTGCCCTGTTGATGTGATTCAAAGCTGAAGCCTTGGCTGCTGCCAGGGGCCACAGCAGGGTCCTGATGAAATCCAAAATTGTGCAATGAAAATTTTGGAAGCCACAAAATATTGCTCCTGTAGACCCAGCTGAGCCTGGGCCCAAGCTAATGGAGCTAGGACTACATCCCACTTGGAGCAGCCATGGCTTTCTAAGCCCCAGTGTCAGGTACATGCAGGCAATGTACCAAATGACCCCCTGCACCATGAATGTGCCAGACTGTTCAAATCTGTGGTTGGTGTCCCGCCAGCGGCACATAATAGCTGGTTGGGTTGACACATCTCTTGCATATTACTGATTTCTGTAGAAATTTCAAAATTTCTATCCTGTCACCTTTCACAGTCTCGGGTCACCCAGATCCTCTTTGCTGCCCTCACCTGCTCTGTGCTCCATCACCTCTCCAATGCGCTTCTGTGCTGGAGAGACACCACCACATGGTGAGCCTGGGGTGCTATATCCTGAGGGGCTTTCCTGGCACCTTCTGATGGTTAAATGTTTTCCTTTATTTCTTTTGCTTCTAGCTGAGGGATTATCTGAGTTTCAGGACCTGGTTTTAATGGGGTATGTGAAATAGCCAAGGAGTAGGTGTTTGTGGCTTGCATGTTTTAGCAATCATACTTGATGATCAAAGCATGAGGAGGTAGGCATGGTGGGATTTATATACAGCAGGGTCCTTGCTGACTTCTCCAAACTGAGCCATACAAAGTATTACTACCTTCCAGCTTTATTACACCTTTACTAATCTTGAGTGCTTGTTCTTCTATTCTCCTTCTCCTTCTCCTTCTCCTTCTCCTTCTCCTTCTCCTTCTCCTTCTCCTTTTCTTTCTCCGTCTCCTTCTTCTCCTGCTCCTCCCCCTCCCCTTCCCTCTCTCCCTTTCCCTTTCCTTCTCCCTCTCTTCTTTCCTCTTCTCCCTTCTCCCTCTCCCCTACCCGCTGGTAGCAAAAAATGCAAGGTAAAAGCAAACCATGTAGAAGAGACAGAGCTCTGTTCTCAAAACCACACTTTAAAGCAGGTGACAGTTGTCACCTAGGTATAAATTAGGGTTTTCCATCACTAGGGCTGTACAGGTTTGCAGCAGCTCACCGTCTTCCCTTTTTCAATGCGGTAATGCTCAGGAGTGGTGCAGTACCTCTGAGTATTACAAACGTGAGGATTGAGATGGTGGGATGAACCTTTCTGTCTCTGAAGCTGGCCAGGACGGTTAGATGGCTTTTTCTGGGAAGGATACATTAGGGTTCCTTTCATGGCACTTAAGGCATAAATAGGGTAAATAAATCAATGGCAATTCTTGAGGCTTGGACAGAGAAGCTTAGTTTAATCTCTGCCTCTGAATGGAAGTAATGCCTGATTGGAAGAAGCCTTTATGTGCGCCAGGGCTGGACATATCCTTTCACGTATCATAGCACAAGCTGTGGCAAGTGATGCTTAATCATAACCTAAATAAAACTAAATAATGTAATAATGTAGGGAAGTCTTGAAGCATAGATGTTAAAAATAGGTTAGAAATTATTGTAAAATAATTATAGTTGTTAAGCATGTACTGTTAGTTTGGTTATGGTAAAAGGGGTTTAAAGGGGTAGTTGTCAGAAATACGGTACTCTATGTACCGTAATACACTTAAGTAAGTGCACCGCCCCCAAGCGAAACGAGCCAGCCTGGACAGAACTGTAATGGGCCAATCAAGCACCCTAAACCTTCATGCAAATTAAGGATCTAAAAAGAAACCAATCCAAAAGGACAAAAAAACAGGATAAAAAGGGGCTTCTGACCCACTGAACCTGTGCTGCTCGACTTGGAACATCGGGGACATCACTGTTCAGAAGACCCAGCGCCGGCGCTGCAGCATCCTCAACAGGAACGCTCCTGCTCAGCCCGCAGTCCCCCATGCTTTAGGCCTTTCTTTTTTTATTACAATAAATGCTGAAATCACTTTTAGTACCGGGAGTGTGGTCCCGTTTTTAACAATAGATAACCAGATTCTGGGGCAGATGAGCAGCTGGCTGGGTAGGATCCCATCCATCCAGGTTTTTTGTGAGTATTCTGCAGGGCTTCTTTACCTTTCCAAAAAATTGTGTAGAAGAGGTCTAGAGTTCCAAGTGCCTGGCATTTGTGCTGGGAAGACAACTTTCTGACTCTGATGGCTGTTCAAGTGGAAAAGCATAGCATTTCAATATACTTCAAGCCTTGGAGACTCATTTCATGGCTGGAGTAGAAAGAGTGAGGTGGATTCTCAGCCCTTTTGAAACAGAGATTTTTGGAGTTCACTTAAGTTAACAAAATTAATTAAGCATTTATATTCTAGCTTGTAGAGTTATGTGTCAAATTTTAACCTTTTACTTAAGAAACCTCTGCCATGGTACAAAGGGCATAGGAAAATGCAAGTTTCTGAAGCTTCTTGCATAAGGAACTATACCAGAAAGGACCAAAGATGCAAAGAACCCAGATAAAGAGGCTCCTGTGTCCCCACGCCTATCGAGACTGGCTGACGGTACTCAGATAAGCACCAAAGGACCAAAAGTGCACGCACAAAGACGAAAAGTTCAAAAGTTCAACCATGAAGAAGACCACAATCTTCAGCCTCCAGAGACCACCAGAGACCCCCCGCAGGACCACCATGGCAAACCACCCATGCCTAGAAGGGCGTGAACCTATTTAGCATGAGAGGTGAGGACAGGCAGGACCAGGGGTTGAATATGCGTGGAAGGGTTGTGTAATGTATTGCATATGGAACACCTTTGGGAATAAAGGTGTGGGTCAGACTGAGGGTTGGGGCACAAGTTTTCGGAGAGCTATCTCACTTGTGTCAGGTGCTGACTTACATACCCACTTCATAACTACACCAGGTTGTGGAGTCTATTTATTTATTCCACATATCACTTCACTATCAGCAAATTTCTTAGCTCTTACCCAATTTATTTTTGCTTACGTAGGTATCACCAGTTGGCTCTGAACCAAGAGAAGCAAAGGATGATAGGACCAGTTTTAAAGGGGCCAGACATAAAAGGAGCCCTTATCTCCAGCTAGGCTTTATCAGACAAGCAGGCAAGCCTTATCCCAGCGGTGTAATCCCCTCTTCTGGAGGGGATTGGAGGCTCTTGAATGCCAGCAAGAACAAAAATGTGCTGTGTAGTTACTGTTGCCTGAGGAAATGTGAAATATCACGTGGGCTCCCTCCTATCCCCGCCCCGGCCCACCATCCCCCTTGGCGCTTGTTGCATTTCGTCAGCAGATAATTGCTCGCTTTGCAGTAGTTCCTTAGGAAAAGCTGAAGCGTCTTTCTTCACCTGGCTCACTGGCTGCAGGGAATAGGTGGATTATCCTACTGATAACCTCCTTCAAAGAGCTCGTTAATGTCATCAGAGAGTGTTTCTGCTACAATAATGCTGGTGGTGTTTCAAGCCTGGCCATATCTGATTGGTAATATTTTACCTCAGATCAGGTGCTGGAAGTGTGGTGCCAGCCAAATACCAAAATGTATTCTGCAGATGGGCGGGCCGGAAAAGATAAATCCTACCATGGGATTCTGAATTGAGGGTTCTGAATTGAAAACTGTCTTGGGGTAATTTATGATGATTAGTCTCTTCACTGATCGTCTGCTTTATGTCCAAAAATGGGTGCTGTATCTTTAAGGGGGGGCGGGGGGATGGAGAGCCGTGGGGCTTTTCTCAAAGTCTCACTCGCCAGGTGTCCGGGGTGCTGTGTGGTCTGGGTATTTGCTTGGCTAGCTTGGTTTTTGTTAGCTTTGCCAAGAAGTTTGTTTTTCCCTTTCCTGGCCTTGGCTGCAGCAGCAATACTTCGTTGGCTTTTCAGAGTGAATTGGACGGTTTGGTTTGGGTCCGAGATGAGAGAAGACGACTGGTGTGAGAGAGGAGTCGGCTGGGACCAGCAGGAAAGGTGAGGGGCCGCTCCATTTCGGCCCTCACCTCTTGGAAAAAGCCGAGCCGGAGGGAGAAAGCACACCAAGCCCACCTGCTTCATCTGCTGTGAAGAGGGAGACTGATGTCAGAGATTCATCAGGTTCACATCTGTTTGCCCGAACTGCTGCTTGAATCTCCTGAGCTTTTTTTCGTTTGTTTGTATTCCCTGAAAACCCACGTCATTTTGTACCCACTACATGGCAAGCTGCTATTGCTTTATTTTTTTCTTTCCCTGGCATTTTGGGGTTTTGTTCTGGTGTTTACTGGAAAGTTTACCTTTTCCTGTGCCGTGTGGGTGTCTGTCAATAAAGGGCTGGGTTTTTTTTCATTTTCATCTATTGGTATTAATTTATTATTGGCGGAAAGTGATTGTTGTAACCCTTTTCTTAGAGGAAACAGTCATTCCAGAGTGTTTTTCTCCTAAACTTGTCTCTTAACTGAGACAAAAATTCAGATCCTAATGGCCTGGGAATAAAAAGGATTTAAGTTTTATGCTTTGCCCTGGGGCATATAAATAAAATCCTGAAACCAAACTACTCTTCCCCTTTACTTTATCTGCCTTCTCTCAGGGCACCTCTAGATTTGTATCATTAAACCTTGCTCTATTTCTTCCAGCTGGGGTGTCACATACCTACTGTGAACTTTCTCTAGCCTGAAAGTGGTGGTTGGAAATGAAAATCAGTTCATTTGCAAGCTTGGTTGAGGTTTCTAATTTAACTCTCTCTGGCATCTCCTCTTTCAGATGCTCAGTGTGGGCCAGCAGCCCACACCAGGCAAGGACACAGTGGCTAGACTGGATGACATGAAGGTTTCCATCTCTCTCCACTGAAAAATGGGTTATGGTGAGTTTGTTTGCTTACAGAGCAGCTCTAGGATTCAGTAACTTGAACTAACATGTGTCCTACCTGCTCCTCACATTCACACTCCCTCTGCTTCTATATTTTTAATGAGCTCTTGTTATTTTTACTCTTCTCCTTTTTGTTGTAGAGATGAGTCTGTGATCCACAGCCTGCACACTTGCAGCTTGTGGGACCAATTTCCAGGTGTCCCACAGCAAAAGTGGGGTAGGACCTTTAGGAGCTAGATTCATAGACCTGCCCGCCCAGAGCCGTCAGCACATGTGCCTTGTAAAGTGTTTTGAACATGTCTGGGGGTTCATAAACAGCAGTCAGTGGCGGCCAGAGAAGATGTGATGAAAAATCTTTCTCCCCTCCTGCTGCCTTCCACTCCATGTTGATATCTGGTTGATAAACTGGCAATACATAAGGATAAGCATTTAATCCACAATTTCTCTTAATTACCTTGGATAATAGGTCTCAGCTTGTACTCTTCCTTTCCTTTTTTGAAGAGTGTTGAGTTCTGCTTTTCCCCTGCTGTTCATATATTGTTCTTTTTTGCCAAGAAGGCACAAAAATGCCTCCTCTAGGCTTTGTGGGTAATTGTCTCATCAAAGCCCTAAGGAGAACAGGAAAAAAGGAGAGGGAACCTAGCCCATTTTTGGCTACAGCTCCATCAACATCTAGTCTTCAAAGACCCACTATGGTCTCACCCAGAACCTGAAGACCTAATGTGGTCTTCTCAAACTGTCTCTGCAGTCAGAAAGCTTCTCCAGAAGCTGGAAGCACAGCCTCAGCACTGCAGAAAAATGCCTTTACCAGCAGACAACACTTTGGGATATTCTGACAGACGGGCCAGAAAGCTCAGCTTACATGTGTGCTCCACCATTCTGCCATCAAGTCCATCCATGGGGGCTCTGCTTCACCATTCATTTCCCTGGGCTGAAATATTTATTCATCTCCTTCTCTCTTATGTCACAGAGGAAGAGTAGAAGGATGGGGGGGGTCAGATAAATACTTTATGTGCAGTGTAACCAGTGCAGTTTTAATGGGGAATGTAAAAAGGGTCATTGATATCCTCTCGGCATAGATCTAGATGAGATGAGGGTTGCTGCCAGCTTCTGAGAGCCTTTGTCTTCTCTGGAGGATACATAGCAATGTTGAAGGGTCCAGTACTGCAAAGTTAACTGTGCAAGGTTAGATCCCTTGCAGGGGCTTTTGGTGCTGGAATAAACCCCAGCAAATACCTAGATGTTGCAGTTGCAAGCTTTTCTAACTGTATTCAGATGGGATGGGGACCTGACTTGAGGTGCACTTGCCAGCAGAAAGAGAAGTGATGTTCTTGTGCCAACATGCAAAAGGAAGGTGTTCTGCATGATACATGTAAGAGCTGGGAAGGGTGCTCTGCACCCGTGACCTGCTGTACCCTAATCTATCTGTGTGTTTGCAGTTATGCCAGCTGCAATATTTATGCAACACGGATCGATGCCTGGGGTCTAAGTTACTCCAGCAGCAGAAGCCACAAGCCACAGATTGGCACTGGGGGGGGTGGGGGGTGCATACTTGCAGCACTGAAGTTCCCATTGAGATAGGAACAGGCTGCCAGCTGCCATTGCAGTATCTTTGCTGCTAGGAGCCCTGTGTAATTTGAATGCAAATTCCCTGCAGATGAGGTGACACACTGCTTATGAAAGAACTACTTGAGCATACAGAGACAGGAACCTGCCCCCCTCCAGCTTAGTGGGAGCTGCAGGATGCCCTTTGTGGCCAAGGGCAGCCTGTTTGCAAGGGGGGCATTGCTGGCATCTCCTTCAAAATTATTCTACTGGCTCTAGTCTTCTCTTAATACCGACTTTGAAATCTAAAGAAGGTAAAAATCTTTGGGCACATTCTGAAATGAGATATGGAGCAGAGCAGGCTCACAGTTCTCAAGGGCAAAGGGGTACTCAGACAGTGTGGGTTTGCATAGTTTCAAGGATGTGTGCCTGGATCACACCCAAGTGAGACAAAGCCAACTATGCAAAATGCATTGGGATAGAAATTAAAACAGCAGTGAACCATGGCTTTCGATGCAGTCCGTGGTCTGAAGTGTCCCTCAGACTAGTTTGCAATGAGCACCACAGTCCATGAAGTGTTGGCCAGAGGGGGAAGGCTGCCTGCACAGCTGATAAATGTGCCATTTGTAAGGGTGTAAATTGTGGCTCCAAGGTGTGACTCTGTAGAAAGCTTGTAATACTTTTGAATACATTACCAGTTGTCCTTTCCAAAGGGCAAATCTGTTAATGGTTATGGGAAGAGCTGTTTCCCTCTGCTATGGCTGTGCTCCCTGGGTCTTCTTCTCCTGGTGGTCTTGGGGTGAAGAAACAACCTCATATCTGGGGAGACTTCTCTAGATTAATTTGACCGTTTATGCTTTGAAAGTGATCTTCAATGTATGACTGGTGTGTGATGAGAGGAGGAGGAGTGCAGGAGTCCCCACATCCTGCAGAAAGAAAGGTGAATTGCTTTTGTCTGTCCCAGACACTGGGTGTTGGACCTGAGCACCAAAATCTTCAGGTAAGAGATTCACGAAGAACTCCATTCCCAGAGACTGTGTCTGTGCTAGGTGTTTAGGTGGCAAACCTGCAGGCATTGAGTAGGAAAGAAGTCAGTCATCATCCAGATAAACTGGTTTACTGACAGACCTGGATGGCTGGATGAAGAGCAGCTGTGGTTGATCTGGAAGAGGACATTCTTCCACCATCACACCTACTGGAAGAGTCTGTCCCATGGCTGGGATTGCATAGTATAATCGCCATGCTGATGAAATGCTTCTAGGGGAGAAAAATGGCAGCTTACCCACAGGAAAATGCATCCACATTGAGAATGATGACTGTTACCAAAGACAAAGCTTGACTGACTTCACCTGTCAGCAATGGATCTGGAATCCTAAGCAGTAGGCTGCATTCTGTCCCTTCACCCATCCTACAGCAAATCCTATCTCCCCATGCAAGGCATGCAGGACAAATCTTCTGCTTTTTGCTGATGTCTTTGTCCAGTCTGCAGCAACTTCTGCTGTTTCCCTGCTTGTTCTGGAAACCTCTGCAATAACACCCACTTTCCCCCTAACTTTACAGTACCTTTGGGTTTAGCAACAGCTGGAAAGATAATTAAAATCTCTTTTGCCCACCTCCACCTTCGCAGGTCAATAATAAGCAGGCTGTTTAAGTCCCAGGTTTATCCTTCAGGCTTTCCCAGCCTCAAGAAAGGGAAGCATGAGCAGGCAGCATCACAGGGTGGAAAAGCTGATTTCTGAAGTGGAAAGACAAGATGTGCCCCTCTCCTGCATCTCCCCCTCAAGTACAGCCTGAATCAGGGTGTGAGAGGACATTGGCTATAAATGGTTGTGGAATCCATCTGAGCTGATCCAGGGAGGAGTTTCTGATCCACCAAGCCTAGTAAGCAGTGACATCATTTCCATCAGTATTGGCTCTGTGGTGCTACAATTCATCAGGCACCTTGATGGGAAAGTGGTGCATTTCTTTGCAAGACAAAGCTGAAGGGAATACCTGAGCTGCACTAGTAAACAATATAAGTTACTGTGCATAGTTCTTTATGATCTGTATCTAATGCAAATGCTGACTGCCTCCAGGGTAATAAAACATCACCCCAGAGGAAATAATAATAATTACCTTACCTGTAACAGTTGCCTTAACAATTTCCTGTAGCCTTGTTGCAGCTAATATTTAAGGAACTATATAATAGGTGTGCATTTATAAACCAGATTCTTAACACTTATATAAGAGCTTTCTAAATGTTAATCCATCAATACTCAACACTTGAAAAGGCTTAATTGAGTGACAAATAATGAGAATTATCTTTATACCTCTGAGGATGGCCACAGAGATCATCGTTGCTTTTAGCAAAGAGGCTGGGACTCAAGCACTTCATTCTTATACCACAAGATATCATTGCAGTCACAGGTTTGGTATGTGTAGGTAGGTACATATGCACCTATATTTTATATAACCAACATTGAAATGGGTTGAGTGCACCATGATGTGCAGATGTGGGTCTGACATGAAGTAACAGAAGTTTTAGGGAATGGATAATCTCCAGACATGCGTATGTGTTCACACATACGTGAGGATGGAGATAAATCTTATAATTTTCCACATCTCACTAGGAATGTAGAAACTGCTCTTTGTAAGCAGGTTTATAAAATTCAGGAGAGAACACGGACTTTCCCTTGCATCAGAGGCTTGGAGGCAATATCAGAGCCATGACTGCAGTGGAAACAAAGAAGCAAACCTGATTTAAGAAAATAAATAAGTGCAGGTGATTTTGTCAAATTAATTTCACGTGCATTTGTCTTAAAAACAAACAAGAACAGGTCAGAGCCATTCTACTTGTAATAGATGTTGAGATTTCTTAACTAGTAGTCAAATCTCTTTGCTGATTGGTGGTCTTAGCCTATTGCTTGTAGGACAGGTGCTAGTCAAAATTGTCTCCTCACTCATACCTGGGGGAAGAAAGGAAAAAACAGTGGAGGTCATGGGTACTTGGAAGACACAGCCCAACTGTGTCTGATCACTTTGCCTTGCTCTGGATTGCTCATTTGTGGAGCAGCAGAGCAGTGCTGGAAAAACGGAGGCTACATCTAACCAACATTGTGCAAGCTGGTTGAAAACCAGATATAAATGACCCTCACGGCTCTACATTTTGCTTTTCAGAGCAGGTCTTGAAGAAAAAGACAGGGTTTGGAAGAGCACATTTTATTCTTGTAGTTAACAGGTTAAATAAATAATAAATTCCTGGAGGAAATGCATTATGAATTAAGGCCAAAAAGGAAATTACTGGTTTACACTGAAAAGAGCTACTCCAAAAAAAAGCTGGACTGTTCTACAATCACTCACATGAGTAAGCACAGCAAAAACAGTTTAGCCTGGAAGGAGCTAAAATGTACACAGATAAAATCTTTGAAAGCAACAACAAAGGACACATAATTTATATCTCAGTCGATGACTTGATATGTTTTGTAGTTTCTCCAAAGTGTATTGTAAATTATAATTCATTTTTACAATGCATGAAATTAAAATAGTAAATTTCAGGATTTTTTTTGAGAGAAAGGAAACTGTAAGCAGCACTGGGGTCTCAAAAGAGATTTTGTCAAGGAGAGACTTCTGTTGACTTGGGACCTTTGGATCAGGCTGGACATTGGCAACTAGATGGACAACAGTTAATAAAAGCATGTCTGATAGATACGTGGGAGCTTGAGTAAATTGGAGCACATCAGAAGCTGACTGCAGTGTCTCAACATGGAGCTGGTTCTCAAGGAGCAGGGTGCTGGCTGGAGCCTTGCCAGTGCTTGTGATGGGTGCTTGGATGAATCATGGAATCCTATAATAGAATCACAGAATGGCTTGTGTAGGAAGTGATCTACAAGAGCATCTCATTCCAACTGCTCTGCCATGGCAGGGACATCTACTAGACCAGATTGCTCCAAGCCCTGTCCAGCCTGGCCTTGAACACTTCCAGGGATGGGACAACTACAGCTTCTCTGGAGAACGTGTGCCAGGGCATCATCACTCTTGTAGCCAAGAATTTCTTCCCAATATGCCATCTAACCCTGCTTCTTGTAGTGGGAAGCCATTGCTCCTTGTCCTGTCTCTCCAGGCCCTTGTCCAAAGTCCCTTTCCAGCTCTCCTGGAGCCCCTTCAAGCCTTGGCAGGGACTCTAAGGTCTCCCTGGAGCCTTCTCTTCTCCAGGCTGAACATCCCCATCTCTCTCAGCCTGTCTGCAGTGCAGAGGGGCTCCAGTTCTTGGAACATCTTTGTGGCCTCTGGATTTGCTCCATGTCCCTCTTATGTTGGGGGCCTCTCTTTTTCTTTTGCTACTTACCTGGCTTCAGCAAGCACTGCTGTTCAGTGAGCACTTAATGCTAGGCTGTGATGTCATGTTAGAGCTGCCTGGGGGTGACAGCTGCTCTTACAGTAAGAAAATTTGCCTTAGGGAAAGGGGTTTTACCTGCTTTGTTGGAAATGCTGTCCCAGGAATCACCAGGTGAGAAGCTCTTTGTATCAGGCAGCTGATATGAAAAACTTCCTAAAATATTTGAGTTTCTTTCAGTTTGGAAATCTCGTCTCTTGTATGACTCAAAATGTGATACAGGACCACAGCAAAATACTTTAAAATATAAATGGTCCATATCTTTATAAGTCAAGACAAAGAAAGTGAGAGTGGAGGTGGAGGAGAGATAGGGATTAGTGGATTAAAGGAAAAACAGCTTTCAAGGGTCAAAACCATTCCCAAACCTACATTTATCCAAAGAAGAGATCTGTTGCATTAAGAAGCTGTATATAATTTCTGGAGTTACTAATTTCCTTCACGTAGGAAGAGTTACCATCTCTGTGTGTTTCTGATATTTTCCTTTGTACTGGAATATATTGTGTGTTTCTCATCTAGGGTAGCATTTAATTTTTTCATGAACACTAGGAAAGTCACAGGACAAAGCCAAAAAGGTAACTCTGGTAACCTTGTCCAGAACACAGCAGCTTCAGACATTTGCTGGACTTATGAGACATCATTAGAGTTGGGCAATGTTGTCCCTGTCTGTACATGCGAGATGTGTTTTGCTGAAAGATGCCAGTTGTAGGTGGGAGGCAATGCGTGCTTCTGTTGGACCAGGGCTGGGGGCACTTGCAGCTTCAAGTAGGATTTACTTGACTCCTTTGTAATTTAAGCCATGAGTCATTGCCTGTCTGCAACAGTCACAGCCATAAAGCCCTCTAACACAAAAAAACCCAAAAAACCAAAATCAACAACAACAGCAAAAAAGCACACCTATCTGTTAAATAGATGTCCTCCCTTTTGGTGCTGTTTCGACAAGAGACCACCTGTATCCTGTTTGGTGATCTCAACCTTTCATCAGACATGCTTTCTTTGACACTTTTTCAAGATACCCATTCCTTTGTCTTTCATAACTGTGTGGTGTACCCAGAACAGATCTCCTCAGCAGAAGAGTTACATTCTTCAGCCTGCTGGTTGCTCTGTGGATGTGATCATCCTGTGCTGTATAGGCACAATGCTGGCTTGTGGGCACCTTATAGTCCACTGGAACCCTTGGGTCTATTCAGCTGGCCCCAGCCTGGGCTGCTTTGTGGGGTTATTCCACCCCTGATGTGAGACTTTACATTTCTCTGTGTTAAATCTCTTTAGGTCTGGAGGATTCCTGGAAGCCTAGCCAGGTTGAGTTTAATGACAACATCCTTTGACAGTGTTCAGTATCTCCTATTTGATCAGCTGGTCTTCCCTAAAGGACTCTTTGCCAGCTCTAAGATGTCATTCAACCTGCTGCAAGATCTAAAAGCCTCTGTGGAGCTGATTGATGATTTATGGCTGAGATTGAGACTGTCCAAACTGTTGCTCTATTTGTATAGATGTATTTCAGACTGATGGAGGACTCTACAGGTTAAGTCTCTGACTTTTATTTAGACTCTGTGAAAATTGAGTTGTTTCCAAGTGACTTGCAAGTGACTTGGGGACAACTTGAGTTGTTCCCAAGCATCTCACCTCAGGGTGAGGAAAATCCAGTCATGGAATGAGGATTCATGCAGATCAAGGGCTCATTTCGTAGATCTGAATCAAATATTTTCAAAATGTTTTTTTCAGGGGCAAGTCATAGGTGGGTGATAAAATTGAACCAGTTTAATGTGCATATCTTCTTACTGCATTTGCTCAGTGTCTGTTTAGATGAATATAAAGCAGACCCAATGTTTAGGCAAGTGAGCTCCCCTTTATGTGCTGGGATTTCATGTCTGCCATGGCCTGTTAGGCTTTTGAAAAGGAAAAACAAAAAAAATGTGCCTAGTTTTAAAATAATGCATTACTGCATCACTCTTCATGTTATAAACCATTGAAAAAAGTGGATTTATATTATTTGTATGATATTAGGCCTCAGAAAGAGCAGATATAACCCCATTTACTACTGTACAAGCAAATACAGTTTGTGTTGGACTGAATAGTCCAAGAAGGTGGTGTTACTCTGTTCTGAGAACTCCTTAGTTCAGTGTCTTGCTTAAGTTCATGTACAAAATCTGTGGCAGAGCTGGAGCTGTAGGACTTGCTTCTGCCAGAAAACCCAAGGCTGGATCAGCTGGGTGGTGTGCACCTTTGAAGTACGAAGGGCAAGCAGAGGGCTGTGAAGAGGTTTCTGAGAAGGGACCATGGTGGTTTGCTGGGTCAGCGCTCCCTTGGTGCCTGAAACCTCCTGCTGTTGTTGTTCCAGGAGAGAGAAACTGGACAGAGATAACATTTCCTCATTTTTGAGGCCTGGCTTTGCAGCCTGGCCCATTTTTTCTGGAAGCATTTAATAGTCATAGCTGATCCCCAGATGTGTGGCTAAAAATAGTATTTTTTTTTTCTCTGACTAATATTTGGATATTAAAAGCTGGAAATAAACTAATGTTGGCATTATGGGCAGATTATTCTGTATTTTCTTGCCTCTTCCCTTGAAAATGCTTGTGCTGGTCCTAGTCAAAGGCAAGTTCCTGGATGTGACACCCATGTTGGCTCAGGATGGCATTGCTGACCTTTGCCTGGACTAATGCCTGTCCTGCTGAGCTGTGAACATCTCTTTGAGGAATTTGCAGAAAGAAATGGGAGACAAAGCTGCTCTATCTCATGCTGCAACTGCAGGTGTGTCCCAGAGGCAGGGGGAACTGAATTAAATCTCCCCTATCCAAAACCCTGAATGGCACTCTTAATAATAAAGAGATTATGTAAATGACAATCTCTTAATAATAAAAATATTTACTCCAAGCCTTTTCCAATAAAACTCTACGTTGTAGGATGAAAGAAAACATTCATTTGAAACCTAAAAGCAGAGCAAGAGGTAAAACCTTATAAGCTTGACTTGGATAATGTAATCTCAACACTAGCTGTCTAATTTCAGTGATTTATTGCATTTTGAACCAATTGCTTCTGATTTTGGGATTTCAAATAAAGCCCAGGTTTTGACTGTGCCTGTGCAAAGGGTAAGAAGACCACATGGAGAGCTGGTCCATGGGTCTGGATACAACCTCAAACTGAGAAAGTCTGGAAAGCAGGGGGAAGGGTCCCGGATTTCTAATACCCTTTTCCTCAACATGGGCCAATGTCAGAAGTGAGTTACTAGGACAGATGGCCCCTTTGATCTGTCCCAGATAGGTCATTCCTGCATTCTTATTCTCATCAGTGTTTCTTACAAGTAACACTACATCCACAGAACTTAACAGCTGTAAAATGAAGACCTAGGAAATGCCAGTATAAAAAAAATCCTTATTTTATCATTTTCTTTCTCTTGATGAAGCTTACAGTGATATAAAAATAATTCAGCTTCAAACTCATCTTCCACATGGACTATTTTAACCAGATTAGATAAAGACAGACTTTATTAGAAACTGGTATTTTCATAAATGTGCTGCAAAAGAAGGAAAACTGAGAGCAGCAGCAATGTGTATGGTCAGCATTTCCAAAGGAAACAATGTTTATTGATCATATAATGTGTGAGTATACTTGCATCCCTCTGCAGAGCTTTGAAATCCTGAAATTCAATTTGTCCCAGCTGTGGCAGAGCAAAAAAGGACTCAGAGAGAGGAAGTTTGAAAATTCTGCAAAATCTGATGGAAGGGAGAGAATCCACCATTTCCTGCAGCAAAGTTACTGTGTCACTAAGCAGCAGATAATCCCCATTTAAAAAGTTATTTTGAATATACTAATGATGGGAAAACTTTCAGCCAGATTTTAAGATTAATGAGATATGCAATAGCACCAGCTTCCAAGCACAGGTTCTGCAGCTCATGCAGTAGTCTCTTTTGTCGGGGAGCAGTTTCAACGAATGTGTTCCACCATGTCCATCTGTAGTTGCCTATGAGTGGATGTGAGGCAGGCCCAGGTTCTTGGTGATGGGGATGATTTGCAACACAAGGTTGCACTTGCTGCCAGTCCTGTCTTCCCTCCCTATTGCCCTTCAGCCTCTCTTAAAACAATGCTTCCCAGTTCAGGGAAGCTGCCTTGCCCCTTTCCTCCCTGCTCAGCTATTTCAAGGCAGCTGCTGGGTTTGAAAACTGGTCTTTCTTCTCTTTTTTGGAGACACTTATTTTTTAATTTCATGCCCAGGCACACGTTCTAGTAGTATCTCTCCTGTGCTCATGGCAGCCCATGGCATTTCAGTTTCTTATTTACAAGGGTCAGCATTGGGTGGACTCCACAGGGCTGTCTTTGGAAGCACCAGTAGAAGAGGGAGGGTAGCATTTACCTGCATCTGTCTCTTGGGTTTTCTCTTGCTCCCACAGATGCCCTGGCCCAGCAGAGAGATGCCTGCTGAAACATGGGGAAGAATTATCCTGCAGAGACAGGCTGGGGGCTTGCAAGGGCTGTCCCAACTTGGCAGGGAGGCTGGATTGTTTCACAGGCAGAGCAGGACAGCAGATGAACACAAAGATAGTCTCAGCATCACAGGACACATTTTACTAACTGAGATCATGAAAAACCCTGGGGGAGTAGGAGGAAAGGAGGGAATGGAGCAAGCAAGATGCTGGCACCAGCAGTGGCTGCCTGCTCTCAGTTTGCTCCAAGGAGTCCTCTAATAATACCAGTGGAGGCCATTCATGCTTTACTGGGATCTTCAAAAGTGTTTATGGGATGATTTCTGTGGAATGGTTTTGCTGGAAACAGTTTAGGGGAGGTATGCTGTTATTAGAAGATTTTTTTAAGCTCCATTTGGACACTTCTTACTGTTGCATAACAGCAAGGAATGAGCCCCAGCAGCTGTTTGCTATTTATTAGAGTCCCCAGAGGAGCAGTAAGGAGGGAAGCAGCAGAGAGGTCTTCAGCAATGTGGAGAAATCTTCCTTCTCCTTTTCCACAGGTTTTCTGCCGGGCTTTATTCAATACTTATAATTTCCTGCCCCACACAGACATCACAGCTGACGAGTAAAGTCCTGAAGAGCACCTCATGAAGCCAACACTGTGTGAGCTGGTACTGCTCAACCCTCAAACTGCAAACTCAGAAATCATCACTATACTGTTTATACTCTTTGTGTTTTCATGTTCATCTTTTATTATAAAGAAAGTCTTCGATTTGTTCCTTCAGACATTACATAGTCCTGACCTCTCTCCTGTATGGCAAATGGAGAGATAGCAGATTTATGCCCTGAGAGACAAAAATTTCTAGTGTCTAGTGTCTTGATCAGTCCTGGTTCAAGCTGCCATAAAAACCTTTCTTTTGCCCCATATATAACTCCATGTAAAATTCTCCAGACACATTTATGAGGCTGATTATGGCTTGCGACCAAACTTTAAGGAGTAAAAGTGATTGGCAAAGCCAGTAAGACTCCAGGAATTTCAGCCCATCAGTGGAGGATCTCTTTTGGTTCTACATGGCCACTGCAAGGAAACTGAGAAAACTCAGTTGTGAATCACTCATTATGGGAGATGAAATTTTCTGCATGGGGAGTCCATGTTCAATCTGGGAATATTTTTGGTGCAGGGAGAAGGCCAGTTGGGGAAGGTCAGCCTCGGAGTCTGCTATGTCACTGCAGTCCTGCAAAAGCTCACTCAGCAGAGGCAGCTTTTAAAATACCTTCTCCTTTCTGATGAAAGATTCTGCAGTGTCTCTAAACACAGCATTTGAAATCTCACTCATCTATTTTCTCTTCCCTGCCTCCTCTATGATCCCTCGTTCAAGCTGTCAAGGTTTAACAGCCCTGCTCTGCTACATTGACACATACAGCAACTCACAGGTGACCTTTGCTCTTTCTAGCACTGCACAGCCAGGAAAGCTGTGGGAAAGGGAACAGAATCCCATTCTGGTTCATTCATCAGCCACAAAACCATCTGCTGTGTGTGGAGCACAGGAGTTTATTAGCTGTGTGATACAGCAAGCAGAAAGGGCTCTGCTATGTTGCCGTATGCCCAGGAACAGGATAAAACCTTTTCCTTCCCTCAGAGGAATTTGAGCAAGCCCCATCACACTCCCTGTACTGAATTTCATTTTTTCTCTTCTCTTTGCTGCAGGCTCACTGACAAGCTCTTTCACCCCAAAAGATCTGTGTCCCACTTGGAAAGCAGTGGGAACCTTACACAAAACTTCAATGAAAAGTGTCAGACCAAGTCCTGACCTCTCTAAAGGCAATGAGAATTTCGCCACTTCTTCCTGTGAGCCCTTTCACTCCAGTAAGCCGTGCTGCTTTAGTGTGTGAGCAGAGCTTTTATTTTCCCTGGAGCCTTTATTTTCCATGCAGATTGAAAACAGAGGTGCAGAAGGGCTGCCAAGCTGAGAGGCAGGTATTCTGCAGTTTCAAATCCCCAGTGCCGTGTATTTTACAAATCCCCTGACCTAATTTTTATCACTAAGGAGGTCTATTACACTTTCAGTTGTGGCACAAATGAGTATGAAGAGTGGTATCATTGGACCAAAGACAGATCCTTCCCACAAGGACTTAAATCAGGATAGTCAAGTGAAAGGTAGGAGAAAGGAATAGCACTTGAAAGCCATTGACTTGGCCTCTTGCCTATTCTTTCCTCCCCCACCCTCTAGCACTTGCTGATGTTTTCAGGGGTTTCTGTTCATGTCCGGTTCTTTCCTCTGGTCCTTCCCACTATTGCTCTACCCCTGGTAGCATGCTGGTACACAGGCATCTCCTGAAGGGCTGGTTTAAGAACTACACAGAAATGCACAGGAACAGTGATTGGGACTAGTAGAAAGAAAAAAAAAGATCAACAGACACTTAGGACCTGTTTGGATGGACCTAATCCAGGCTACTCTAGCCTAAATTGTTCTATAAATCTGTTTGCAAACATGACCCTTTTTACCTCTTTTGCCTAATCTGTCCTCTGGCTGTTCTCCCCTGATCCTCACTGTGCTGTCTCAGAGCACTCAGGCTGCACAGGATGGATGCCACCAGCCCATAAGACACCCAAGGGTTCAGCATCCTCTTTCCAGCACTCCCTGATTTTCCCACTCTCCAGTCCTACTCTGACTTCACTCTTCCACAGACTAATTGAAGCCACACCTGGTTCAGATTTTCAGCTCTGCTCAGATCCTTTCAAGTATTTCTTTTTTTAACCTTCCAAAGGTGTCAGATGCTAGTCAGGACCTGGACCATGAAAGGGGAAGAAGACAACATAACTTCAGGTGAAACAAGAGCCTCAGAAGATACTTCTGGAGCCACCAGGCTGGCACCAGTCCAGGCAGGTGCTCTACCTAGAAACCAGGTCCCCTGGAAGAGGGGATGGTTTACTACCTGAAATTTGTATTCCTTCTAGGAGAAGCCTGGGTGAAAGAACAAGTCTGTAATCTGACATCAGGACTGCAAGAAAAGCACATATAAAACTGTGAGCATGTGGTAGAGAAATAATCCTCTCTGAGAGTTACTGGAGTGATCTCAGCTGTCTGCTGAAGGAAACCACCCCATCACCATCTCAGCAGCTGGTTGGTGCTATGGCCTGGGCAGTGAGGAGCCCAGTCCTCCCCTAGGATCACCGCAAACTTCTTGGGGACCAGGCCTTTTCAGACAGGTCCAAATACTTCAGGTATTTGGAGCTGGCTCACATGAAACTTAAGCACCTCCATTTCTGGCTTCCAGGAGCCATCATTAAGGTGGTGAGCCTTTTTCCTGGGCCAGAACCACAAGATTGACTCTAATTCATCTCTGTGTTCAAAATAAAACTGCTGTGAATTGTCCTTGATGCAGAGACTGCATTTTCCCTTTTCTACAGTAATTCCTTTCCCCCCCTGCTATTAACCCTTGCCAAATTTGCAGCCTTAGCTTTGACTCCCACAACTTTGTGTATCTACTTCCCCTGTTTGTAACTTGAGGTTCACAGGACTTCTCAGGTTCAACCATTACCTTCCAGGACCTGTGCATCCCTGCTGGAATTGCTGACTTCCAGATTGTCAGATTGTGTACTGTACCCCAACCCTGTAAATCATGACCCTGTGTATAATTTTTAAGCATGCTTACATTTGGTCATGTGAAAGTACCACTAGTTTGTTTGTGCTTGCATGTCAACTACAGTGAATTGCCTCCTGTTAGCAACCTGTCTTGGTTTTTATTGCTCTTGCCAGTTCCAGAGTCATATGCTATATTTATCCATTACAATTTTCATGCTTCTTTGCCTTTGACAAAAATCTTATATAATGTAAGTCTACAGACAAATCCATCTGGAGTACAGCTATGAAATGGATTAGGACAAAGCATTAATGCATAAGCATTTAAACTCTAATTTCAGACATATCTGACAATTTTATCCCTTCAAATGTACATTATGTTGACTATCTGGTGGTTCCAATTGCATAAGAGAAATGTTCTGGTGTAATTTAGAGTATTCCTGTGTAAATATGCTACATCCATACTGTCATTTTTACCTGTCAAAATTTTTGTGGGATTGGCTTGATGGGATTTGTTTTCTGTGTGGATCAGTGTTATTTTTTTCAGTGATGTCATTAACTCCATGAATTTTTCCATGACTGGAGTTAGGCTGATAGCCCAAATTTACTGAGGTTATTTTGTTTCTTTGTCCCAGAAGGACTCTTTCTGTTCCCAGGATGCAAGTTACTCCTCAAACTCAACAGCACATATTGGTCCTTGGTTAGTTTTTCTGTAAATTTTTTCTGTAAATCTGGGCTGCTAGTTACACAGATACCTATTATCTATGTATCTGATATCATTAGCTGTTCTTTCATGTGTTTTTCTGATTTAATGTAAAGTCATCACCATGCAATATAAATATATTTCCCCCCAAACTGAAATAACTGTTTTCTGAAGACACTGATTGCTTCTGAATTATGTTATGAAGTCCGTTCTGTCTTTCTATATTCATCTGTCTGTCCATGAGCCAATATTACATTTTGGATTCATTCTGATTTTGATTTATTAAGATGTCATACTTATTGTGCCAGCTTTCTTTTCTCCCTTTCTCCACCCAAAAATACCTACAATTTGTAGATTTTAATTTTTGTCTTTAAACTCCCCTGGGTATTGCATATTGGAGTTTTATGATTCTTTTCATAGCTGCATAGCTGCCCTTGTGTCTTAGGTTGGAAATGGGTGTGTATATTCTATTCATATCTGATGGGGTAGATATCTTCTGTTAATTGGGCAGTTTTCTTTATCTCTTCCACAACCTATCCTCCCTCTGCTAAATATCTTCTGTTAATGGGCCATGGAGTGTCACTGCATGACTGATAAAATTATATCATCCCATTGTGAGAAGCTCTGCCCAGAGGGATGAGCCAAGCATTCCTACCTGGATAGAATCAGAGATCTGGAAGACCACAGCCAGTCTTTTCCACTGGATTCCCATAGGAAGACCAGGTCCATCTACACCACCACTGGATCTTCAGAGGAAGACTACACCCTTCTACAGGATCACTGCTTCAACAGAACCACATCTGTCACTCCTGGAGGACTGCAGCCACCATTTCAATTGGACTGCTATCTGACACAGGGTGTCAGGTTGTATTCTGACTCTGTCAGTGTTGTTTTGTATTACTGCATTGTTTATTTTATGTTTTTTTTTTAAATTAGTATTTTCTTCCCTAATAAAGAACTGTTATTCCTACTCCCATATCTTTGCCTGAGAGCCCCCTTAATTTCAAAATTATAACAATTCAGAGGGAGGGGGTTTACATTTTCCATTTCAGGGGAGGCTCCTGCCTTCCTTAGCAGACACCTGTCTTTTCAAACCAAGACATCATGTAAAGGATTTTTTAAAAAAAAATTAGTTTACTCTTCTCTTTCATCTGTGGACCTTTGTTTCTTTAAATATTAATAGTAAAGTATTCTTTACTAGTTTCCAATTTTCATTTACATTTTTAAATTCCTTTTCTTTGCCAACCAGTTTTTCATTTGTTTTTGAGTCAATAGAATAGACTTAAAAAAAACATTTTAGACTTCCTTTCCTTCCCTGTATTAGAAGGAAAAACAAATATGAGGAACCTGAGATACATACCTAATCCCCTGATCCGAAGTCTGGGGTTTTTAGAATGTACTAAATGTCCAGATAAAATGAGAAGAATTGGAAACACTTTAGTATTGCATTTGTCTGACTGTGTTCTCTGGCCGGGACCTAATAACATATTACCATAATTTTTTAATAGATGAAAATAATGATTTCATCATGATCTTGAAAGATGAAATCCAGAGAAAGTATTTGTTATTTGAGCATTTACAGCAATAAAAAAGATTATTTCCAAGCTTGCCATGATGTATGTAGGAGGTGGTGCTGACACTTGTCACCTATGAAAACCCAAGCAGTTTAAATTCAGGCTGTGTGGATTTGGCACAGCCTGATTTTTTAGTAGCGGGGGAGGACCACCCCACAGCATAGGAGTAGCTTGTGTGAGAAGGTGCTAGAAGCTTCGACCATGTCTGACAGAACTGATCTTGGATGGCTCTGAAGATGGACATGGTGCTGGCCCAGTTAGAGAGGTTGATAATGCCTCTGTGATGACATATTTAAGAAGAAAATCAGAACAGCGCACGTGCAGTTTTTCTCCAGGGGTGGGGAGGCCCCACGGTGGCCGCCACCATGCCAGCGCGATCTGTGGCGAGCCTTGCCTGCCTGGCTACCCCTAGCCAGCCACTGCAGGCAGAAGGGCAGGGTGGTGATGGCAGCTTCCCCTTCCCAGCACCCCACACGAAGAGAGGCGTTAAATAGCGCCAGTGCTGCGGCTGTCCACATGGTGGTGGCGAGGCTGCATGGCCATTGGAGAAGACATGGTGAGCAATTCCCTGATATGGAACCTAAATGACATCAACTTCTCAGTGCTGTGGAATCTTGCAAGAACCTTTAAATTAGTGGAACTTGTTGACAAGGGTACCTACAAGCCACAGTTTTTCTTCTAGTAAGAGAAGAGGACGAAGTGAAGACATGTAAGAGAAAAATATATGGTGGCACCATGGCGAGTGGAAAAGAAAGAGGGGGAAGAGGTGCTCCAAGCATCAGAGCCAAAATTCTTCTGCAAGTCATGGTCAATACCATGGTGAAACAAACTGTCCCCCTGTAATGCATGAAGTCCACAGGGGATGCAGAGATTTACTCGCAGCCCATGGGAAAAGTGCTCATGCTGGAGTGGGTGGATGCCAAGGAAAGCTGTGATCCACTGGCAGACCCAAACAGAGGGAGAGAGTCCTTGCTGCCAAACTGGAGCAGCCTATCCTTAAAAGACTACACCCCTTGGACAAATGACCCATGCCACAACAGTTTTAGGACAACTGTTTGCCCATGGGATGGGCCCCACAGCATAGGAAAAAAAGACTCCTCTCCCTGAGTGAACAGAAGAAGATCTTGAGTGATGAACTGACCAAAATCCCCATGCCCTGTCTCTCTGCACTGTTGGTGGGAAGGAGGGAGAGGCTGTGGGGGAAAAAAGTTATTTTAAAGGCTTGTTTTATTTTACTTCTCACTATCCTCCTCTGACTCTGTTAATAATAATTTTACTTTATACCTTTAAATTTGAACCTGTTTTGCCCTTAGAGCATTTTTCTCCTCCCAATCCTTATTTCAGCTCATGAGCCCTTCATTAATCTTTTTTATTCCCTCTCCTCTGCCCAACTATAACAGAAGAGGTGAGCAAACAACTTTCGCAGGTAACTGGTATTTGCCCAGTATCAAACCACAACACAGGCCAAATTACAAATACTGGCCTTATATTCCTTGGCCAGTTACTCACCATCTGTGTGAGAGGAATAGCGGATTTCTCTTTACAAACAAGCTGTGAGTCTGCTGGTAGATAAAACTAGCACTGAGAGATAAAAGAAACAATGGGAAGGATTCCACTGATTGGTGAATGGAAAAAGATACTGCTTTTACAAATAAGCTTTAAGTTTGCTGATAAATGAAATTAGACATTGAAAGATGAAAGAAACAATGGGGAAAAACCCTAAATTCCATAAGAATTAAAAATTAAATGGGAGGTTTATACATTAGAGGGAAATCTTTGGTATCAGGTATATTGGGAAGCCTGTACCTCTCAAGTACCTCAGCCAATGGGGAAAGAGAGAAGGGAAATGTGGCCGGGAAATTAGGATAAAAGAAGAGGCTGCATCCTCCAAAAATTTGAGACACCCCAGGGGAATGCCCCATGGCCTCTCCCTTTATTTGAATAAAGTAAAAGGACTCCTCTGTCTCCTTTTTGGACATAAACCTCTGATATTTGTGGATTAATTTTCCTGACATGTGGCACTGTCGTGCAAACAAAAACGTAGTTTAGTTCATTAGTGGGTGAAATTCATCCCATAGATGAGATACGCACAAAGTGAGGTTGGCTTTTTGTTTGCCATCAAGAAACAGAGTGAATAGAAGTCTAACAAGGTGTAGTTCTGAATGCTGATGGCAATACCTTGTTGGCATGTCATGATGACATTAAGCTACTAATTATGTGAAAAATAACTCACTTGTTGCTTCTAGTGTCTTCATTTCAATCCTGACTTTTGCTTTCCAAATCCATCATCTTTATGAAAGTCTGAAGGTTTTATGAGCTTATGGACTTCCAAGGGAGAAAAGCAAGAAAAAAGAAAAGCAAGGAAAAGGGAAGGGAAGGGAAGGGAAGGGAAGGGAAGGGAAGGGAAGGGAAGGGAAGGGAAGGGAAGGGAAGGGAAGGGAAGGGAAGGGAAGGGAAGGGAAGGGAAGGGAAGGGAAGGGAAGGGAAGGGAAGGGAAGGGAAGGGAAGGGAAGGGAAGGGAAGGGAAGGGAAGGGAAGGGAAGGGAAGGGAAGGGAAGGGAAGGGAAGGGAAGGGAAGGGAAGGGAAGGGAAGGGAAGGGAAGGGGAAAGAAGAAGAGGGAAGGGAAGGGGAGAGGGGGAGATGAGGGAAGATTACTAAATGGCAGCAACTTAGTATCTAGCTAGTTGTCCTCTCATATTAGAGCTCTCTTATTAGAACTGTTACGTTGTGGAGTTTTTTTTCTTTCTTTTCTGGCTTTTCAAAATACAGAATGAACTTCAACGTGTAACTCCAATGTGCCTTTGCCTCCTGCCCTGAACCCAGAAGACATTTGCAGAAAGAAATGTGTTGTGGCATGGGATGGATAGCTGCAATTTACCAGCTGTACCCTGAGGACACAAATCACCACCTACAGCCAACACTACCCAAGAGATGCTTTTTGTATTTTCTGGCACATAGAGGATTCCAGCATGGATGAAAGAAATCTCCTGGGTCAAGAGAAGCACATGATGAAATACAGGAGTGATACCTCATATTGACCTTCAGGAGCAGTATTTTGTGGATTTTTGTATTTACTGCTCAGGGAAATGAGAGGGTTTGGTAAGATTATCTCCTCCAGGCCTGGGGGGTCATGTCCGCGAATGAGTCATTCAGACCAAGCAGGTAAAGGGAAGTGCCAGGACATGGATGTGAAGCAATACACTGAATAAACTCCACAACCTGGTGTAGTTATGAAGTGGGTATGTATTGTCAGCGCCTGGCACAAATGAGATATCTCTCATAAAAACTTGTGCCCCGAGCCTCAGTCTGACCCACACCTTTATTCACAAAGGTGTTCCATATGCAATACATTACACAACCCTTCCACGCATATTCAACCCCTGGCCCCGCCTGTCCTCACCCTCATGCTAATGGTCCACACCCTTCTGGGATGCGTGGTTTGCTGTGGTGGTCATACGGGGGTCTCTCGGTGGTCTCTGAGGATGGAGATTGTGGTCTTCCTCATGACTGAACTTTTGAACTTTTCTCCTTTGCGCGTGTGCTTTTGGTCCTTTGGTGCTTATCTGAGTATGTCTGTCAGTCTTGATAAGCTTGGAGACAGAAGAGCCCCTTTATCTGGGTTCTTTGCATCTCCTGGTCTCTTCCGGTATTGTTCTTTATGCAAGAAGCTTCAGAAATTTGCATTTTCCTATGCCCTGTGTACCATGGCAGAGGTTTCTTAAGTAAAAGGTTAAAATTCAATGCATAATTCTACAAGCTAAAATTTAAATGCTTAATTCATTTTGTTAACTCAAGTGAACTCCAAAAATCTCCATTTCAGATGGAAGATTGAGAACATGTCACCCAAGGGGGAGCTGAAGAACTTGGTTGTTTTAGCTCAGCACAAAACAAGTTGAGAGGGGAAATGAGTGCTGTTGCACATTAAAGTTAAAACAGCCAGAAGCAAAAAGAAACATTGGAATGAAGAAAAAAAAATGTTGGCACAAGAACAAGTAGGTTTAATTGGCCTGAAGTAAATTTAATCTGGAAATTAGAAGAAGTTTCCTAAGCATTCGATCAGCAGAGTCCTGGAACAGGCATCCAGGGGCTGTGAAAACAGAGCTTGCTCATAAGACAAATAGATTTAGTTACAAGAACAGAATGCTTTGCTTGGCGAGCCAGGAAGGTCACACCCTGTACACCCATGATTTTAGGGAGAGAGTGTAGTGAAGACATAGTCTGTAAGAACGATCTCTCAGTCGAAGGATTGGTAGTGCTTGGATCATAGTAGCAAGGTAGAACTGTCAGGCACCAGAAGATAATTTGCAGATTAAGAAATATTCTATCAGGCAGAAATCTTTGTTGCATCTTCTTTGTAAGCTTGTGTTGGGGTTTTAGGAGTTGTCCTTTTGTTTTTTCCTCTTAAGGAAATTTCCCCAGTATGTGCTGCTAGGAGACAATAATGACTGGATAATTGAGAAAGACAAAAGAAGGTGCCACAGCTCAGGGGACGGGTGCAGTTGGCTACTCTCTCTCTTTACATGGGGTTTCCTTTGAAGGGCAAGTATACTGCAAGATTGGGAGTGGGAAAAAGGGGTTGGGTGCAGCCCCCAGCTCTCGTGTGCTCTCGGCATTCGGAGGGGAGAGAGGCTGTGGTTGTTGTGGGGAAAATTCGTCACCACTGCAGTGTTCCGTCTCCTGTTGTCTTTCTTCTACTGTGAGTGGAGCTCTACTTGTAAGAGCAGCCGTTACATTGGGACATTTTCACCATCTGCTTGGGTGCCTTATGGGAAAACCCCAGGCTCCTGAGCTCGCCTTTCCTTGCCCTGCTCGGAGCTGCTGCGAGCTTTCGCTACACTGTAGCTCTGCAACCCCTACCTGGTGAGACCTTCCATGGTTCCAGCTACAGCTATGGAATTTCTGATACCCTGGGATTTTTGCTCATTCCTGCTGTTTTAGTTTGCTGCCTCTGAGAGAACTGCTGGGCATCAGCTGCCCCAGTAGGTTTGTAGAGAAAACCTCTCTTCTATCCCTTCCCATCTTGGTCAAGCTGCCATTGCCACATGCTCCCCGAGCTCGCACCACAGCGCCCCCTGCAGCCGCGGGGGAATCATCGCACCTGCCCCGCACACAGGGAGCCACCAGCACCCCTGCCGACTGTGACCGGAACTACACCGAAGGGGAAAATTTTCCGAAGGGGAAAATGCTGCAGTTGAGAAAAGGCTGTTACTGGGTTCTGGGTTCTGTTTGTTATAGTTATTGTTGTTTGTTTACCTTGTTATACATATTAGTAAAGAACTGTTATTCATATTCTCATATTTTGCCTGAGAGCCCCATAATTCCAAAAGTATTATAATTCAGAGGGAAGGAGGTTACATTTTCCATTCCAAGAGAGGCCTTCCTTAGCAGACACCTATCTTTGAAACCAAGACACATTGTTATGCGCAGAGATCTCCCTGTTGCTCTAAAAATGTGATTTATGCCTAATGTGGCTATCTGTGATCTAACTTCCTTATCTGTTCTTTCATTCCTGCTCAACCTACCAAACAGGTGAGATACCTATCTTCTGGGAAAGAGATTAAGACCAGGAAAATCACCTCCTTGGACTGCTAAATTCATATATGATCAACTGATTTTTTTGTTCCTTGTGACTTAGACCTATAAAGGTAAGGGTTTTGTGGCAACACTGGCACAGGTGAAAATGTCTCTGTTTATTCCAGAAATACCACCAAGAGTATGGGGATGCTCTAGAGTTTGCTGGGTACTAGCCAATGCAAAGTTTTGTTATGACTCCATCTCCTCTGTGTGCTCACTGTCCATGTAATCCCCCTTTAAACCTGCTTGATGTGATTGTGTACATGACAATTCAAGGGACTCTAAATGCATGTTGAGAAAAGTCTTTTATAAGACTTTTGAGGCCATCTGTTAGCTCTCAGATGAACTGTAAGGCTGTCCTCTCACCATGGCCTAGGGTACATGGCTTACCATTGGAGAGGCAGCCAAATGACCTTCCCAGCTTCTTGGAGGAATGTCATAAAACGGCTTAGATTGGAAGAGACCTTAAAGATCATCTGGTTCCAATGCTGACCAGCTGAAGTATTCTCCCTCATTATCGTGCCTGATAATGGTTGCCAAAAATGTTTTTGTGGTAACCATATTAGGAGTATCCTGATCCTGTGACCCAGCTTCCCTCCCTTGGCAGTCTTCAGCAAACATGATGAACATTAAGGCTATGAAAATGTGTTCTTCTATGAGATTCTCACTCCTTTTTCAGGAGGGAAATACCAGAAAAGACCCCAGATGACACTTTCCCATCATCAGAAAGAAAAAACCTCAAACTCCCTGGGCAAAAGATGTAACAAATGCTGACATCAGTATAAATGCAGGTACAATCCATCTGACTTTCTCTAAGGAATACTGAGATGAATTTTGCAGAAGAGTCTATGTGTTTTAAATGCCTTTATCGCACAAACACTGATGGGATCCCTACTGCTCACTGAGGCAGTGCATTTCACTCTCTTGTGAAGACACCAAAGGTGGTTTATTCTCCTGGCAGGCTGTTGCTTTATTATGAGATATCTCCCCCTTTGCATTGCAGCCAACAAATCCAAATTCCTCAGTAAAGTTTGGTCCACTGTGCTGTCTGGAAGGGGTAAAAAGGTGTCATAAATAATTTTCAGGGAGCATGGGGGATGGAAGATGAATTCAACGGAAGCGAACATGCTGTTGTAACACCAAACCTCAATCAATGTGTAGCTGCCTAATCTCTACAGCTACCATTCAAGCCACTCTTCCCTTTGCAGGACCTGAGACCATCTGAGCTGGACCTTGGTCCTAGCATCCTGCCCTACCTCATCTCCCCCAGCCAGGTGGGTTTGAATCCTTCCAGAGTTGTTGAGCAAGAAGGATTTGCCTAATTTATTCAGATTTCATACAGAATAAAGATGTAAAGTATTCTGTTTTTCAGTGATTTTGTTGCCACGTCTCTGCCTGTATTTGATGTAACTCAATCTCTGTGAGCTTCCTACACCATCATTTAACCAAGAGGCTCACAGAACTGTTTTCAGAGTTTTCTCCTCTTTATCCTATGCAGACTAGAGCAACGGGTCCCTGGAAAAACCATTGGAAAACAAACCTTCTCTGGTGCCTACTACGAATTTGGTTCTGTTCAGATTAACTCTGAATTCTAGACATTCAAAAACAATGCAATTGGTTTAAAAGCCATTCATCTGCACAGTGATGAAAGGACAAAAATTCCTTGGCAAGGTTGGAGGCTTTCTTTCATATCTCATATATTTTAACTACCACATTTACAATGCCTTTAGTACCTTATGTTTTGCGTTCTGCACTTGCTATTTTTCACTTCTGCTCCAGCAGCAGAGCACAGGAACCAACTTTCACTTTCATGAGAGAGGTGAGACATCATTCCATATTTAGAAATCTGTGTTCTGGATGAATGAGCAACATCCATTCTGGCACTTACTCATCTCCCCTACTGCACACGTAGATTGGCATTCACACACTGACTACATTTCAGCTCTTATTCAGCAAAAGAGCCACTGGTCAGAAATATTCCTAATGCATTACCATTGACTTTTTGAAAAATACTGCTTGAATACTGGTTTGGCTGCCAGTACAATATAAGACATGAAACTGAGGACAGCCCCTGCATTGAAGAGCTCGCTTAGCTATGGACTGGTGTCTCTCCAAACAAAAGACTGTCCTTGCAATGCAAATTGGTCTTGGCATTTAACATTAAAAAACTCCTTTATTTGTTTCTTCTGGATTCTGAAGAAAAAGAAAAATGAAACACAGAGGAAATGAAGAGGTTGGATGAGAGCTAAATACCAGGAATGAGATATTTTTCTCTATAGTTCTATTGCAAATTATGCAATAAGTGGAACCAGAAATGACTAGGTAGTTTCCTTTTCAGCACTTTTTTCAGAACTGTGTGTGCTAACAGGCAGCAGCCACCCACATGTGAGCTGAGATGCTGTTCATTGCAGGCAAGGGGTTTACATCCTGATCAATGTGCTGGAAATCCTCCTCTCCAAGGTGTGAATATAACAGAGAAGAAAACTTTCAGGTTTGGGAATGACCCATTACTAACCCCTCTCTCCCATCCATCTGGGATAGTAGTTAATCTTTAATTGGGATACTCTCATGGATCTTGCTGTTCAATTTCTAAGCCTCAGTTTTCCCACCTATAAAACTGTTTTTTTAGGGAACTTCTGTGGTGAGGGGAGGGGAAGGAGGGGAGGAGATTTAGCTTCATACTGAAATTGTTAAGACATCCAGCACAACTTTTGCTCAGATTGACCAGACCAGATATTTTGCAATAGAGCACAAGCTGTCCCTGCATAAATATTTCCCTCAGGAAATAAGATGGTCAGATTTGAGACCACTGAGAATCAGTTATTCCTCAAAACTCTAGATTTATTTTCTCTTTGGCTTAAAAAAAAAAAAAAAAAGAAATAGATTCAAGCTCTGCAGAAGTGTTCCAAATCCTTCCCAAGTTTACTGTCACAAAATAAAAGGTACAGGACAAAGCTGGAGATATATAAAAAGACAGGGCCACTCCTAAAAACTTGACTCTCTGCCTGAGTTTTGTTTAATGTTAAATGGCAACCTTTAATTTCTTTGTTAAAAGGTTCTACAAAGAAATTGAACCTCTGTTCCAACAAATAAATCAAGACAAATTGAACTTTGATCCTTTTTATTTTGGTAAGGCACTTAGCATTGAATCAGATTCCTTGCAAACAAAGTCTCCTGTAGACAATGAGGAATCTGCCTGGCTGTGCAGAGTCCTGTCTGCTCCAGATCTCAGGAGCTGCTTTTCAACGTCAGAAGTGAGATGGTTGTTGGTATCAGCAGTTGATTTTAATCATCACAGAAACATAAAATTTTTGGGCTGGAAGGGACCTTTAAAAGTCATCTCATTTCACCCCCTTCCATGGCCAGGGATACCTTCCACTAGACCAGGTTGCTCCAAGCCTCATCCAACTTGTCCTTGGACAGTCCCAGAGATGGGGCAGCCACAGGTTCTCTGGGCAACCTGTGCCAGTGTTTTACCACCCTCACAGTAAAAACATTATTCCTTATAGCTAACCTAAAGATCTTGCACGATAGGAGCATGTTTGGCTCAGTGTACCATGCTGATCTCTTTAGGTGTTGCTCTGCCATCCAAATGCACGTGGGATGTGAGTCTGCTGCAGCAGCAGATGTGCTGGCTTAGAACATCAGGGAGCAGCCTGCAGCTGTCAGGATAACCTCTGGGTCCTTCCATGCTCCTGCATCCTAGACAAACATAACACCCTCACTCATTGCTGTGAGCCCCAAAGGAGACAGCATTGACCTTGGAGAGGTGCACAGTGTGCGTGTTTATGACTGCTTCCTGAAGTGCCTGGGTTTAAAAATGCCAAATGAACTTTATGAGGTTTTTAAGTTTGTTTTTTAATTACTACAGGGCTCTGTATTACCACAGCAATTTTTACCCCAATACCTCACATAAAACTGCCTTAGGAGTCCTAAAACAACATTAGATGTCACTTTGACATTTCTAGTGTGCACTTTGAGGACAGTTTTTAAGAATTAAAGGTAAAACTGTGAGAAAACTTTCATGTAAAAATACTTCAGATAAACCTCAAAAGATTTAACAAATATAGAATGATCAGGGCAGTAAAATGGATACTTTTTTATTTTGTTTTGAGTGAACCTAAAGGGGTTTTATTTTTCTTAATTCCAGTTGAACAGCCCATTATGTCTTTTCCTGGAGCCTGTAGACTTGAAAACCAGTCGCAAGCTGAAGTGGTTTGGATATGTGATCTGTAAATATTAGGGTAGCTAAAGCATGAAAGCAGATGATGTGAGCTTGGGTTTATGATACTGATGCTATCTCCTTTTCTTTCAGAATTGCCTGGAGTTATGAGATGGAGCCTTCTGGATTGTATAAATATTACATAGTTGAGTGTATGAAAGAGGAGTCAGTCTTGAGAGCATGTGGGCATTGGCTGCTGCTCCTTCTGAGTGTCTGGGACTGCAGATTTGTGAAGTGAGTGAAAGGGGACTGTTTTGTTTTGGTTTTTGTTTTACTTTGTTGTGCTTCTGAAAGATCCAGCCATTCCTCTGATATTGCCCAGGTGTGGATTTGAAGCACTAATGTTGCCCCCTCCTGTGGGCAACAGGAGCTTTATCACAGACTGCAGTGAAACTGAGACCCTAAATCACCAATTGCTTTTAACTAGGGACACATGGATTGTTTTCCTATTTAGTGTTGCAAACCCTTCTAGTAGATTTACAGTTCAGCTGATGATCCTCTGAGTATGAAACGATACATGATCTTCTAACTCACAAAGAAAGGCCCCCAAGGAGCCTCCAGCTGATGGAAACAGATGATGGTTCAATGTAAATCAGCTGATCAGCAGTCATGCTGATTACCAGCAGCCCCAGATCTGGTTCTGATGGCAGCCAAGTCTCTTCACCTCTGGGTGATTGAGTGTTGTCTCCACTCCCAGAGGCTCAGATCTGGATCTCATTGTGCTGGATCTAGGTCAAGCACTGAAGGCATCTTGTGACCCAGAATTCCTTGTTGTCTCCATCTGCACCTTCATTAACTTTCCACATTGCAGTTATGATATTGCTGGGGAGTATTGCTGCTGTCTTGGGCAAAGAAGATGAGTCAGCCAGAGAGCTGAGTAGACTTGAAGTACTCAAGAAAATGATTGAGGGCTATGTCTGTGACTGCATGTGCATGAACATGTGTGTGCTCTCCTAGTTTTGCTCTGAGAACCATCTTCAACCACTCTTCTACTCTTCTCCAACCATCATCTTTAAATGAACTCCTCCTTTCTTACATCATCTGCTCTTCTCTTATAATTGCTCTTCCACATTTGGGTCCAGCCTTGCATGGATTTCTCCCCCACCACTGCATCCAAGGCTACCCCCACCATCCTCCCTGTCTCTGAGATTTGTTGACCTGGAGACCTGGGACAGGAATTTTTCCCATATCTTCTGCTGTTCATGCAGTGGTCTCCACTTCCCCATGTTTCAGGTCCTCCCACCTAATCCAGCTCCCTTCTGCACATTAAGTTTCCTCCAGAAGACTCAGCAGTGCTAAACCTTCATCCATTAAATGCCTTCCCTGTCCCAGCAACATGTAAGTGTGGAATGATAGATTAAAATCATGCTAAATGAATACCTGATGTGGGCTTCCCAGAGTGCCACTCCTTGTAAAACCAGAGAACTCAGCTGCTGAACTCTTTGGGGCAGTATTTGTTTTGTATTTATATCCTGTAAATTTTCAAATCCATTGCTGGTGCTAACAAATAAATAGTTATGATTAATCACCTATAATTTTGGGCCTGATCCAGCTTTGATTACATCAGTGGGAACATTTCCATGTGCTGCATAGGAGTTGGAACAGACCCACAATCCATCCTCTTTTTAGCTCAGTGCTGTCCTTGAGAGGACTTTATCTTGTCTGGTTTAAGGTGTTTGCATTTGGACAGTTTCCCCTGCTTTTGTGAAGGTAATGTAAAGTTACACATCAAATTTGGAGATGTGACCACCAGGGACCTCCAGAAACTGGTGTTTGAGGTCTGAGAGATTGCCATATTTCACATCTTTATTCAGTCCATGAATTTTAGCAATATGAGGCTGGTGAAATAATGTAGACTATGAAATTAAACCTCCTCAGGACAAGGATGGAAAATTCAAATATCTTAAAGCCAGCCTGGGCAGTGCTCTTGTGATATGGCACTGTAGCTCAGAGAAGGTAACCAAATGGAAGATGCCAATGTGCCTTTTTTTGGTCCCCATATCACATGAGAGTTTTAATTAGTATCAAAATTGCAACTCTTAGTCCTTTTATATACAGCGGAAAACAATGAAAAAGCAACTGCAGGCAGAAATGGCTCTCAAGTGATGCAGCTCAAGCAACTAAAAATGGAATACCTGATCAGGTGGCAGGGTTTGCATGCATGTTCCTAGACCAAATCATCCCTTCTGCCATTTGGTTCACAGATGGTGTCCTTGAACCTTATAAGGAAAATACAATAAAGAATCCAGCAGACAACTGAAGAATAAATCACTGTTTTATGTGCATGGAGCAGATCCTGAACATCATCCAATCCTCTGAGACACCTCTGTTCCTCTGGTAACGTGGCAAAAGGGTTCCCTCTGTAACAAGATACTCTCTTCATCACCACACTAGCAATGAAGCAACATCACACATTCTGCCAGACACCTGGCCAAATTCTTCCACCTCTGATCCCTTGATGAACACCCCTATCTTCAGTGAGAAATTCTTTCTGAGATTTTCACATGGGGCAGAGTTGTTCCTCATTGAGTATAAATCCTGCTGCTGCAGGAAATGTCTGTAAACTAAATGCTTTCCTAAAATGGATCAACTGCCTGGGAAAGTGCAGGCACATCTTATGAGCTAGCCTCAAATGTTTATATATAAGAGATAGTAGATGAAATATTTACTATCTCCACCCATGTTAAGAAGGATCTATCTGGATACGCTCATATGGCTTATGTTGGCATCTAATCACTCCTTCAGCATTAAAGATCTCAGTAGATTGTCCATGTGAAGTAAGGTGTGAGGTATTATCATCATTATGTGGAGAAGTAGCTGATGAATACAGAGATTGTCCTGCCAAAAATATCTCTTCTTGCCCAGTTAATGGATTCATTCCCAGAGGTGCTAGCCCCTCCACTGAAGTGGAGTCCTGGGAGTAGTAAAGCAATTGTTGTTAATTCAGCTTTGACAAGGGCTACCTTCATCCCTGCCCCTCTCAAAGCTGACACAGAGCACTGATAGTGCCAATCCCCAAATTTGGAAACATTTTTCTGATTGGCACCTAAGCTGAGAGTGATGGACATACTACCACCTTGGCTGTTCAGAGTGTGAGGTTGTGAGGTCCAGCATGAAAGTCCTCCAGAAAACAAACAGTCCTGTGTGCCACAACTCCTGGCCATGCCAGAGAATCTTCTCAAAATGGATTTTGTTCCTGTTAAGAGCCTCTCAAAGAATTTGTCAGTTCTTGCTTATTGAAATAATGTAAAAAGCAAGGCTTAACCCCATAAACAGAGATATTTTTTTCATGAGTTGATGTCTTATGAGGCAGCACAATAAACTTAAAATTTGAATTCTAGGATGTCAGAAACCAGGGAGGCAGTGGTGACTGCCTGATATGAAGGGAAGCAGCTGTCAGAAGTTGTAGAAATGCATCTTTCATCTGCTGAGTTTCAGTGCCAGCAGTCTGCAGGCAGCACTTAGAAATGCTGTGCTGCTTTTAATCCCAGTTTCAGCTTTGTATTTCTGTAGAATCTTAGAATCGGAGTTTGTGTTGGAACTTTTGCAGGTCATCCAGTTCAGCCTTCTCCTCTGACCAGGGCTAATTAGACCTGATTTCTCAGGGACTTGACCAGCCCAATTTTGAAGAACTTAAAGGATGGAGATTCAGTTGGGAAAACCCCATCCTTTCGATGAATCCATTCATGGGGATAATATTTGGATTTCTTCAGGCAATACAAGGAAAAGGAAAGATGTTTTGTAGGCAGATGCTGTGTTATCTGGGCCTGAAAGTCCTGGGGGTCAAGACTCAGGTCAGGTCAGGTCAGGTCTAGTTCCAGCAGAAACCAACACTGTATCCCAGTGAAATCAAAAATATTCCCCTTATCCAGGTTTGTCAGCACATGTAGCTGTGGCAGAATGTTTTTAATGGTCTTGCAATCACTTTTTGAGGGTAAATTATTGCAGATTCCAGATCAGGCAAGATGTTTGCTCCTCACAGATCTCTATTACATCTTCAAGAGTTCCAGACATTTTGGTTGGCAAGTCAGATGAGGAATAAGCAGTTTCTGGGGTGCTCTTTTCCCCTGGTTCTTCTCTGGTACCATAAAATCATCCTCTGGAACTTGCAGGATGAATGAACCAGCTAAAGACCTGAAAGGCATTGACCAAATCTTTTCACTCAGCCTTGAGATGAAAAAAAACCCCAAGATTTATTAGAAAGATTCTTCTATAAACAGTTCAAAATTGTAGGTTCTTAACAACCCTTTGCTCTGCATGCTAAAGGGATGTTTTCTTGTCTCTCCTTTGAAGACAATAGAAATCTGTCTCAGCACTTTTTCTTGTCTTCTAGGCAACTGAAGAGCAATTCAGTTGCTATGTCTTGAAGAGTGGAATCTCTTTAAGTCAACCTCTTCCTCATGAGAAATCATTGTCATTAGCCCAGCAGCTGATCTGGGTGTTTGGAAAGGAAATTGAGTCCACACAGAGTGCGAAATTATATTTTACCCTGAAATAAATGTATGCTAATGCATCTATCTGTGCATTTTCTTTTTGCTCTGAGATTGTGCAGTCCAGTTCATGGAAAACACTTTTTTGCTCCTTCTTGACATCTGCCAGGGAGACTGTTTGCATAGATTTTCCTTTGCTTTGTTTTTGTTTCCCCTGAAAGGATACATGCTAAATCTTCAGAGTCAAACGTGTTTTGATTGAGACTCAATTTACTCATTAACCAATTGTGCTGGCATGGAAATGCTTCAAGGTAACAAAAGGCAGCCTGGGTCATGGTTGGATGGAAACAGGAAATACTATCATGCAGAAGGGGAATTTTCAGGACAGACACACTCTCCCATCTCGCAACTCAGTGTTGGAGCAGGCACTGGGAAGTTATTGCAGTGCTCATGTCAAGCCATTATGTGTCTTTAGATCATGCTGAAATGGAACTTCTTGGCAGCCTGCAATAGGCACAGTGGTTTGAACACTGGCAATCATTGTGAAAAGGAGGAAGAAGGTAACAAAGTCCCAGGGTGGAAAAAGATGAAGGCAGGTGTGATTCAGAGGAACGAGGCTTTGCAGAGTCAGGAGGCGTTTGTGTCTCACTGCTTGTTTTCAACACAACTGGTGTCTGCATTGGGAATACAATTTTAGGGGCAGAGTCTTTGAAGGGGAGTGAAGTCACTTGGCTTCTTGACATGTTTTGGTAAAAAACAAGTGTCTGCTCCTTATCAGACTGGGTCCTGCATTCTGGTCTTGGTCTAGTTGATCAGGGCATTGCCAAAATCTCTAAGGAAATTAATTGGTGAAAAACAGTTCAGATGAGAGAAAATCAAGTTAGTTTTGATGGCCTGGCTTGCTTGCTTCCTTTCTCCATTAAATGCTCTGATATTTCTTTCTCCATGGACTAATCTGAGCTGTGCAGGGCCCACATGTTGTGAGAGCCAGGCAGAGAATGATTACTTCACTGCTGGGGAGGGTATTTTTATCCCAGAATTTGATATTACTCCTGATTTTGTATGGAAAGGAAAGTATTAGAACTTGGCTTCAGAGAAGCAAACCAACAACCAGAGGATGCCCTGTCTAGCTCTGCCCTGGAGCCAGAAGCTTTGTGCCAGCCAATCTTAAGAACTTCTTGGGGATGACAGCTGGGGAAGTGATGGGCAATTCTCAAAGTGAGGGAGTCCAGAGATCAGATATTAAGCATTTCTGAGGTACACATTCCCCAGAAGCCCACCTAGCCCAGCAAGTAGGAAAGTTTTCTCAGGCCCCATTCTCAGATGAACTCCAGCCAAGCTGAATGCCCATCCCCAAAAGATTGCTCAGAGTTAGTTGTTGTGGCTGCCCCATCCCTGAAAGTGTTCAAGGCCAAGTAGGACAGGGCTTGGAGCAACCAAGTCTAATGGAAGATGTCTCTTGCCCATGGCAGGGGGGATGGAACTGGATGATCACTAAGGTGCCTTCCAACCCAAACCACTCCATGATTCTCAAATGCTTTGATTTCAGCAATTTCTAACAAGAACAGGCTCTGCTGATATGTTCCAGCTCTCTCTATGCTGTTTTTCCATTGCACATACATGCTATTGGGATATTGTGAACCCTCCTGAAAGTTTTGAGTTGGAAGAGATGAGAGAGAAGATGAGATGAACATGTCTAAATGAGGAATAATGAGAATGCTGCATGTGATCCAGATGTCATCTTGCACTTTCCTTGCTGGACACACAATGTCATAATGGAAAACATAGAGGTTTCCCTTCCCCTAGTCAATGGTCCAATTTTCCTCGTCAGTCTTTTTTTAAACATATCATCTGCTCATCCCCAGGCTATGGCACCAGTACACAAGGAAATACATGCTGAGAGGGGTCTGTCCTGGCAAATTCAGGGCCACTTTATAGACCTTCATAAACATTAAAAGTGCTGCAGGGCGGGGGAAACCCAAATCCTTGAAAATTAAAACCCTCTCCTAAGATTTTTCTTCTACAGGCAATTTACTTCACAATAAGCCATTATCTGGGGGTGTTTGCTTGCAGAAATGAATTAAGGTACTTTCAAGGATCTGGAACCCATTACTGAGGTGTAAGAAATCAAATCTTTGTAATCAGGACATAAATAGCAAGCAAATCTGGACATTAATCAAACCAAGAATTCAGATCATCCTGTGAGACAAATATGAATCCTAAGAGGAGCTGAAACACTTCAGGCAGACTAAGGGTTGATTTTCAGGTTATTCTGGAGAAAAAACAAGGACAGGAAAGAATAAACAAAGCTTTGAGCTTAGTTGAGTCTTAGCCAAAGTTCTGCAAGAATTCAGAGTCAGACCTGGGGAATCGAGGCTAATGGATTAGGTAGGAACCATGTCTAAAAATAAGTTTGGTGTATTCTGAGATGCCAGACTACATCAAGCTTTTAGTGTCTTCAGCATACAGTTGGAACATATGGCTATTCCTCCCAGCAGCTAGCATAGTTCACTGCTCTTTTTTATAGCTGCATTGATCTGACAGCTAGTGAGAATGTTTCTGGAGCTGGATGGGATAAACAGAGATAATGTGGGTTTAGCTGAGTATTTATCTGGACTTAGGTTTCTTTGGGCTTACGCACAACTGCACACAATAACAGTGGTACCATCAGCTCCATCAGGAAGGGTCCACATCATTCAGTGTGTGGTTCATTACAGGTCAGTCTCATTGAGTCTGAGATGTAAAATATCTCATTACCAAATGAACAAGAAATTAACTGGACAGATTCACAGCACCATTGGCTCAAACTGAATTTAAGAAGGAGCCAAAATATACCTCTGAAAAATATTCATTTAATGCACAAAGGTTTCTGGAGCAAATGGATCTTTTGTCTTTGCTAATCAATGATGACTGGAAACAAGATCCCCGACTCTGCAAGAAGCCCTGTGCTACTGATGCTACATCCCTAACACTGTTCTTATGGACATCATCTTTATTTCCATAGCAATTACTTGCAGTGGCACAGTGGAAGATGGCTTCTGAAGGAGAATTAACAATAGCAGACAAAATCCCAAAGGAACCATCTGATTTTCTTGTGCCATAAAAGACACAGTTTCAAGAGGAATAAGAAAAGCAGCAGAAAATACAAAATGGATGCAGACTTGTTTTCAAAACAGATAGCTTATTTTGTTTTGATAGGAAATGAATTTCTTAATTTCCTGCTATGAATTGTTTATGTAGTATAGGCAATCACAAATGAATCATTAAGACCAGATCACGAGGCATAGGATGAAATGGGACCTCTTGGGTTAAAAAGTCCGGTTCCATGTTAATCATACTTAATCATATTATTTAAATTAATTCATAATATTGTCAGCTCCATCTGAAAAACATACTAATTTCTCACACAGCCCTGATTTCTTTGGAAAGTTTTTCTGGATCCTCCCAATTCTGCACATGAGAAATAGTCTACTTTCTAATCTCACTTCATTAGTCAACAAGTTATGACCATTTGTGCTATACTTTTTAGACATATGGAAGCCAAATATCTCACGCTCTTCTTTCTCAAGGTACCTAAAATAAAATTAGCAAAGAAAGAAAGTCAATGTAATATAAAATTATATCATAATAAAGTATTCCACTGCTATTATTAAATGAACATCTGACCAGAACCTTCACATCTGAACAGTATTAAATTTAAAGGCAGATGGAACCTAGCTCTGTATTAATTGCCTGGTCTTCCCTGCTTAATAATCTAATGTCTTGATGAAAACCCTGTGTGCCAAACCTCTAGAAATAACAAAAATCAGCTCCTGGAGGAAATGTGGAATGCAGTGGGGTTAGGGAAGAGATTAGCACTACAGTTCCACTGGCACTTTAAATTGTCTGAAGCTAAATCTAACATGAAACACGTATAACTTTTCCACCTCTGGCTGTAGTTTCCCACTTTCCACTCCCTCCTTGGACCAGCATGGATATTTTGTTCAGTGAATCAATGTGAGAGACTGATCCAGTTTCAAGAAAGCAACACTGGTGCAAAATGGTCGAGGAGAGAAATAGGAGATGCTCCTGATATACCTTATGTGCTTTAGGATGGACTGAATAACGTTTCCTGAAGTATCTCTTGTCATTAACTAGGGTGTGGCCCAAACGTTCAAACCTCTCACGCCTCTGGGTGGTGTGAGAGGCATCCTTCCACTCTCTGGCATCTTATTAGAGTGTAGGCAATATTGTTTTGTGGTTTACCTCCCAGCTGAAGTCACCTACTGAATAAGTGGTGAGCCCTGCAGAAGTCTGTTAATGCCACTTTTCATGATCTAAACAACACAAAGAAATCAATGCCAAACATATACTGAAATGAGCTACGGCAAAATATGCATGATTTAATAATGTGAAGCATAGTGAGCTCCTGTCAACTGTCTTCAACAACTCTGGAAATCAGGCACCATATATCCCGAAAAGCAAGGCACATCAACTCAGCTGTCATTTTTGAATGCATTGGCCTATGGCCCAACATCTACACATTTTTGAGCAACCAATCCAGCCAAAATAATTTAGCAAATCAATGATTGGCATCATAAATATATACATGGCACCATAAATGTAATTCATAGTATATACAACACAGAGAACAGAGCAGATTAGTAAGAAACGGGAGTGCTTCACAGTGCGAGACAATACCAGCAGGAGTTGTCTAACAAACAGAAAATGACGTTTAGTTATAGAGCTGGAGTTTTTCCACTGGCTGGTGAGATTTCTCACCATCTGGAAGGGCTTTGAAAAAGAGCAGGAAGAGGCTTGTTGAATGTTGTGTGGGGGAGTGTTTGCAAACAAAAGTTTGACAAGCTGAGGAAGCCAAGCAAACAAAGACCACAGTCAAAACAGAGACAGAAGGGAGCGAGAGGAAAGAGGTTGTGTGGGAGATTAGAGGAGAAGCTTGACTTCAACATGAAAGAAGTCCGTCAACCCATGACAGTCCACATCACTCTGTGTGTGGGAGGCAAAAAGATCCTTGCACTTCTGTGAAGTCCAAGGTGATGCAAAGCTTTGGGCTGCCACTACAAAACACCTGCCTGCCTGTCCCCTCATGTGACCCCACCAGCTTTCACAAAGAAGTGTGTCTATGGGAAAGGGTGCAGAAGCCTACTCTGCCAGAAGGAGAGCTGCTGGGTGGATCTACCATCACAACAACCATAATTTCATCAGAGCAAATGACAAGCTTCGAACATTTGAGGGAGGGGCACAAGGTAACACTGGCAAAATGGTTTCTTTGCTGAACGGACTGCACAGCTGCCAGGAGTAGTTGCAAGTTAGTTTGCAAACAGCATTGTGGGCATGGTTTTTGGTTGGAGGGTCTGTGTGGACTGACTGTTGGGGGAGAGAGAAAAATTCATCTGCAAAATTCAACCTACTATGAAATGCAGGGAAAAACAATCCCTGGTTTTTACACTTTATCTCTTTGAAGAACCACAGCACACCAACACGGTAATTTTCATGCCAGCTCTTGCAGGGATTTCCAACTTTCACAGCTGCTGTTGCCTTCTAACTTTCTCCCTCTACAAGCATTTCTTGCCATTCATTCCTTTTCTCCCTGATAATGAGCCTCTCACCATGCTCTGAGTTGTACCCACCACCTCATCACTGTGCTGCCAAATCTGGCAGGACCAGTGCAGATCCCAAGCTAAAAAAGAGTGATGCTTTGTCTGTGGTGTTTGTACATGTCTTTGTGAGTGCTGGGAGCTGCAGCTTTTCAACAGGATGGTTCTCAAACTTCTTGAATACTTGGGCCAAAAGATTTTTGTGGATTATCAACTACCATGAACTGCCAAACTTTGAAGGGAAATAGTTCTTCAGTACAATTCCACAGAGCAGGTATTATGGCCTTGTAAGCCTGAGTTTTGTGATTTAACTCATGACAATCCCCCAAGACAATGTCGTTGGCTTCAATGAAAGCTCTACTCAGTTCTGTGGAAACAAGTATTTTGAATATTATCCTCTGGCTATGCTAGGGTGCCCTAGAGGTGCTGCAGATTACTCTGACTTAAGCAGGCATAGTGTGAAAATGGAGGGCCTTAAGGCTGTGTTGTTTGTTTCATCATTATCACAGATCCAAAGCAGGAACTCCATCAAGGTTGTTTTTCCCTTCCTGTTGTTGTGTCTTTGTACCAACATCACTAAGAAAGATTGTGAGACATCTGTAACAACATTTCCTTGGAGATGATGGGAGCTTGGGTGATGAATCCAGCTCTTGCTGGGTCAGTGTGACAGTGAATGTTACAGACAACAGACTGGCAAATGAGACAACTGCTGCAAGACTGCATAGTGAGTTAATTATTTCAGTATTTCCCTGTTTATAATTGCTGCTCTAGATGTTCTCTATTGTCTGTTTGCAGAAAGAGGGAACAGGACTGTGGACTGATCCAGTGTTATAGACCCAAACCTCTTGGATGGTCTTCTTAAACAGCTTCTTGTTTCTAGGGACTGTGATGGGCTGTGTAATTTGTTAGCCCTGAGTGTGTCTGCATACACCCATGCACAAGTGCATGGATGGGCAAATGTAACAGATCCACTGCTGTGAAGATGATCTGGAAAAACCTCAGATCTCAGCATACAACTAGAATAAGTTATATAGCTATTGATGCAATCCTTTCCATCACAGACTCTCAAAGCATTTTAAGGTGTTAGTATTTTCAATCCCATCTAAAATAATAGCTTCAAGAGTTGCACCAAGTCCAGCCTATGTCTGCAAGGCTTGATGAGAACAACCACATTTTCTCCCTCTTTTCAGATGCTCTCAAACTCTGCACTTGTATATTGCTCTATTTTAGATCAGTAATGAACAGAAGGATTTCACTCCATTTTTGCACTGTGCAGTCACAGATCTAATCCCCACGCCCCTCCCTTCTCTGATTTATGAGAGCAGACCAACCATGCAACCTTCTCCTTTTAATACTGCATCTGCACATCATGGCTAACAGCTTTAGCTGCTTTTCTGCAAGAACTCATAGAATCTCTTTCCTAGGCAGCCACACCTTTACATTAGCAGCTATTTCCTCTACTGGTGCTTTACTTTCTGGCTCATTTTTTGATTGCCCTCAGCCTTTCCCCAGATGCCAAAATGATCTAAATGCTGTGGTAACAGACTGTGCTGTGTTTGGGGTGTGTTTAATTCCTAAGGCAGCATCACATTTGACTTCACTGCTCTCCTTCCCTTTAACTCCACCATTGCTGTTAAGAAAAGCAATCCTACAGCTGAGGTGCAATGAACATACCCAGGGATACTCCACTGGAAACTTCTTTCCCATCAGCAGTAGTTGTACTCTTCTTCGCCTTCTGACTTGCTTTTGTCTAGAATTTTTTTTATTGGGGCACTTTTTGTGTCCCTGATCTGGGCTTAAGACCCTGATTATATGTTCTTTAAATGACCTCTGAGAAAAAGGGAGATCCCTCTCTATCATCTCTATCTATCTCTATCTCTATCTCTATCTCTATCTATCTCTATCTCTATCTCTATCTCTATCTCTATCTCTATCTTCATATCATCTCTTTCTACTTTATATCTCTTTATGTCTATCTCTAATTGATATCCTCTGTCTCTTTCTCTCTCAATTATACCAGGGCCCAGCATAGCTGGTGAATTACACATCTGAGTTAATGGGTTGGCTTCATGACCTGATACAAGAGCTCATGTCCCAGTAGATCCTTGGCTGAAGCAGACTATGACTCAAGGAGAATTTGGCCCTGAAATGCATGTCATGACATTTCCAAGGTGTTCTTACTCCCAGGTGGAGGCTCTGATTTTCCTTCATATCTGAAAGCTAGAGCAGCAGGGAAACATTTGTACTTAAAAATCTCAGACTAGAAAAGGGATCTGGTATGAGGAATTCCTTTATTTTATAACAGGAAAAGGAAAGAGAACAGCTAAGCACAGTTCTCCACTAGCACTCATCTCAACTATACAGTACCTTCTTTTCAAGCTAGTCACTTAGATAGGAGAAATTTGAAGAAAATCAGCCACTTCCAGCCACAACACAGAATCAGGCCCACTTGTGCTCTGTTTGCTCTCTGAGAGAAGCAAATAGTATGGGATTTGACCATAGAATTAGGTGTTTAGTGAAAAAAACAACCACTATTGCTTCTGCACAAAAATGAAAGCTGGGACAAGAGCTTCAATGCATTTTCAACAAGGAGGGAACAGAGCTGAGGTGAGTTTTTAGGCTGGGAAACCTCCCGACATTGTTTTTAGAGTTAGTGGTCAAGCTCAACTGCAGTCACTATATGATCCAGAAACTTTGCAGATGCCTGCTGTCTCCCACATCCTGTTATCACATTTGTTGCCCAGGTTTGGGTTCAGATTAGGGGTTCTGATCTGTGTTAGTTAGCCGGTTCTGTGTACCCTCGTGCACCCCCCGCTTTCCCCCTCCCCCCCGCGGTGGTCCACTCCAGGTCTCTTACCATTGGAGCCCACCCTGCCAGTCCTGTAACCACTCCCCTGTCCACTCCGGAGACTTCTGTGTCTGTCACCCTGTTCCCGCAACCCCATTCGCCCTGGAGCCCCATGTCTGCCTCTGCCGTGTTCCCGTTGGTCGCCATGGTCCACGTCACCGCCATGGCGCCTGTCCCCATTGGGCGGGAGGGCTTCTGCCCTCCTTGTCCCGCCCCCTATAAGATCCTGCACCTCCCCAGTCCTGTCGCCATTTTCGTCCATGTGGAGTTGGGAGCGGTTCGCAGCTTCTCCACTACAGCTCCCGCAGCCATTAAAGCTTTCCAGCCGTCCACAAGGACGAATTGGACAATTCCTTCACCTCTTTATTTCCTCCCTTGCGCCAAGGGCAGAATGTGGCCAGCACGCCCTGGTGCGCGGCAGCAGAAGCTCCCGGGAATTGCGACAAGCACCAGCCCCGCCGAGAAGCAGAGGCGCCCAAGCCGGGCACTCCGGAGCTGCCTAGGGCCGGGAAAAATAACGCATTGTCGCGCACATCCTTTACTTACAGCTCAGGCATGAGCTTTGTGCCTACTTTCAGATGGAGGCAGGCAGACATACTGCGGAAACCCTGTGTAGATGTGAAATTACCTTACATCACAGATATGAAAGGGAGGCATTGGTTTACACTGGCAGAGTATTCATCTCCAAATTAACCTGAAGCAAGATTGTTGAAGGCAAGGAATCCAATATATTGAAAGAATAGTGATTAAAAGCTGTTTTATAGCTAAAGCATGCTTTTCTCACCCAAAACAAATTGTGGAAGCACTGTTCGCACACCCAACATGCAATTAAAAATGATCTAAACCAAGTAATGTATCTCTGCATTGCAATCATTATTGCTAATGCATTTTACTGAGTATTGAAAAATCAACAATGCACTGCTCATAAGTGACATACCTGCTGAGTTTTTCTGTTCTGTGATCATTATTGTAAAAGATGCTGTTTGAGAAAGAAAATTCTGGATTCATCTCTTCTGAAGTCAGATGTAGGCATTAGGAAGCCCTAGGGGGTCTTTATCATAGAATCAAAGAATGGTTTTGGTTGGAATGGACCTTCAAAACCATCTCTTTCCAAACCTCTGCCATGGACAGGCACACCTTCCACTAGACCAGTGCACTCCAAGTCCTGTCTGACCTGGTCCTGTGCCAGGACCCCCTCACCCTCACAGCAAAGAATTTCTTCCCAATATCTAATCTAACCCTGCCCTCTGGTAGTTTAAGGTCATTATCCTTTGACCTTTTTTTTCTCTCTTGAAAAGAAAGACAGCCTAGTGTTTTACCATTAAGCCTCTTGATGTCAGTCAGATTAATACTTGTGATCAGAATACACTGACAAAATCTCCCGAAACTCCACTGTAATGATCCCTGTAGTACCTGCAGATACACTGAAGCTCTGGGATGAGGCAGCCCATTGGATTTATTTCTCCTTTAGATGTACTTCAAATCCTACTGAGGCCAGACAGGGACTTCTCACTGAATCAGGCCATCTGCCTCATTCTCTATCAGCAATTGACTGCCTGCAAGGAGTGAATAAATCAGCCAAGAAACCTGGATTCAATGACTGGTTCTGCCACTTGCTTTCTCAGTAGGTTTATGGCCTCTATTTCTCCTCTAATTCTTGTTCTCTTTGACTTATCCTTGTGGCACCAAAGCAACATCAGTCTCCACTGGGATACTGAGATGCTTTTGTACTGCAGATACATACCAAAGGAAAACACAAATAATTCATTTATGTAAAGTTCTCAGTTCTTCTTAGTTTCTCATGTTAAATAGCTTCATAACTTCATTCCAGAAGAGGCAGAATGGATACCCTAACTGGCAGCAAGTGAACATATAACCCAGCATCTTCAATGGGAATGTAAACAGCATAAACACATTTGATTCTACCCTTGATCTGACCATTTTCTGCATAGGAAACTTAATGCCTTAAGTACGTTCAGTAAGAAATCCCACTTCATGGACCCACATATATCTGGTGAAACTCACTGGTGAAGTTCCTGAGTCAGCCTGTTCAGTGTTGCAAAGTTTGCAATAATTAGCCCAGGTAAGCATTTCAGCCAAGTGAGCATGCTGTGGGGAGTTCAGACTTGGTGTATCTTAATACATAACACTTAGGTCTTCAAACACTTCTATAAGCTGGTGCCTCATGCCCCTTTCCCTGTAAAATGTCAGCCAGGCCCATGACTGCAACCTGGCTCTGGCTTGAGGCAATGCAGATCATAGCCTGAAAAGGGCCTCGGAATAAAAGGCTCTCAGATTGTCTGCCAGTGCCTCAAGAAATGAAATAGAGTTCCACTCCTAAAATATCAAAGGTATGTCAGTGTGAAGAGGAAAAAAAAGGAAAAAAAAATGAAAAGTTTGAAAAGAGGTTTTGCTAGCAGCCAGGAAAATGTAACTCCTTTTACGTAATTTTTTCTGCCTCTTCTGAGCTTGAAGCTTTGTTTCAGTGGAGGAAAAACAATGGGGAAAAGGGTTAAAATGGAGGGAGCAAATAAGTCTACATTTGCTTTGTATCAAAGAATCATACACATCAAGTGATGAAGTCCTTGCAAGTCTTTAACACCCTTCCCCATATCCTATATCTGAAATTCCTTCACCTCTCCTCATTCAGCAGCCAGCTGTCTCACAGGTACAATCATGCTTGCTCTGAGTGATGCAGCTGAGGAGATGATTTTTGGTTTCATGGCACTTCTTTCAGTTCTGGGCACATTTCAAGAGACTCCAAACTTTGACTGATTCAAGGACTACAGGGCAGGAGAAGTAAAGGTAAGGGAAAGATGGGTTACCCAAATGGACATAATCAAATGATTGCTACCTAGCTGGAGCAGAAATGATGCAGCACATACTTCTGTATTACTCCTTGGAGCCCCAGGTAGAGGCTGGACACATTGAGTTGTCTTTATCCCCTGAAAAGCACCTCCATGGATTTTCAGAGAACAACACATCTCAGAGCTCCCCTCCTTTTCCCCTGGCTTGCCCACCATTCTCAATGCCCAGCCATAGTGACATCCCAACAAAGGTGACACCTCCTGATCACTCCACCACTACCCACCATCCAACTCAGCCAACAAAGAGGTTTTACTTCCTGCCACCTGAGCTCAAAGCACAGACATTTGGCACGGGGCCAGCAAGGCTTCTCCCATCACTAGAACCCCATTGGTTGCTCTTCCTCCAAGGGCCTCTGTCTGGCTCTTCTCCACTAATGTTCTCTGTGTCATTCCAAAACAATCAGCCAGCAACAATGCTTATGTCTAGTGAGACCTGTGAGCAGTAGGTCAAGAGTGCATCCAAGCAGAATGTGGTGTAAATAACTGACTCCACCTGCTTTGGGTCAGAACAGCTTCAACTCATCAGAGGGAACCAAAGAGCCTCCACAGGTGGTGAAGGGACTTTCTGAATCCATCTATGGAGCTGGCACTGGAAGAAGCCAAACATGATCTTAGTGTTTATGCTGTCAGGCTACGAGGTATTCATTTTCATCCCAAAACACATTCCTCACAGAACACTTCTGTGCTTCAAACTCTGTCAAGAGGAGAGCTAAGGAAATGAAAACTGGGAGGATGATGCTGAGTTGTCAAGCCTCATGTACAGCAACAACTGCTCCCACGTCAGGGATCCCTCCTGGGAGGCATCAGGACATGGCACTATGCTGCTTGGTTTTCATTGTGCCACAGTCATGTAAAATGAAGGATTATATCCCTATCCACTTTTAGTTTGCTGCCATATGGGGAAGATGCAGGAAAGCAAAGTGGTTGTTGCAAATCCAAGCTGGAAATTTTCTTCCTTGGGTCCCCTCCAGTAGGCTCAAAACCTTTAGAGCAATGAATGGTCAGCATTCATTGTGAAAGGGATGGTGGGCATTGCTGATGATCAGGACATGCAGGTACCAAACAGAGATCTAAGCAGAACCACCCCTGCATTGTTACCTCTCCCCAGCCCCAGATATTGAAAACAAGCAAAATCAGAGCTTTAGCAGCCTTTTGGGAAAAAGGGTCATTCTCCTCACCCTTCCTTCAGTAAATGGATCAAAATTTAGAACTCTAAATTGGAACTCAGCTTTGAAATCCATGCTTGCTTTTGTATCCTCGTGCCCACACAAATATTTTCAAGAGACAGCTGACATTTTGGATGTCTCCACTTTTTGAGGTTTGTCCAAAAAGAGATTCCACTAGAGCCCAGTTCAATGCTGAGCTCAACCCACCCATCATGTCCCTATGGTTTGTCTCAAGCTGAGTAGCTTCTAAAATTAAGGTACCACAAAATAGAAGCAAATTCTACAAATTTGACTATAGACATTGAATTTCTCATGCAGTGCTCCTTTTGTCCCATGAACAGGATTTTTTTCAGTCCTCAGGTTTAGCCTCATCTGTAGTTGGTGGTATTATCCCAAATATTACTGTGGATTTTCGATTAGGGGCAGGGTTCTTCATTCCTTTACTTTTTTGTTCCCACACTTTTCCCAGTCAGACAAGGTCAGCAGAAGCTGGTAGACATGTGCCTACAAGGCTATAAGTGAAACTTCCCACTTTGCAGTATGCACCACAATTTGTCTTGAACAAAGCTGAGGACAGCTGGGATTTCTATGTCACTTGGGACCCAGGACTTCAATTTTCTTCAATTTTTTCTTCAATTAGTCTTTGTTGGACTAATAACTGGGCAACACCCTGAAAAGTCACAGATATATTATTGAATTGTGTTTATTCTCTTAAAAGTGCAAGCAAACTGTAAGGTTTCATCTTGTTGGCATTCAAGCTGCCATAAAAAGAAGCTGCAGCTCCTGAAATGCAAAAATCTTCACCTCATTTTAACACCGGCTTTAATGGGATACTGCTTCTTCTTCATGACTTTGCCATTTTTTTTCTTTCCTTCCCACCTGCCATCTACAGTATTTATATTTATTCTTTCTTATCCTGCTGTTGATCTTCTGAGGGCCTGCAATCTTTAAAGATTTTCTGATGTGGAATGTAGTGCTGGGAATTTGAGAGATGAACTTACACCTGGTCTGCAAACCAGGAGTGGTATTACTCTCTTTTCCTTCTCCTCCCCTGGCCTGGCTCTTTCTCTGCCTCTCTGCCAAAAGCACACATTTGCTCTGATTCCTCCTGCATACTCAGCCAGGCTGTGTACAATGACCGGGATCCACTCAGAGGGCAGACTGGGGTTACCCACCTCATTGAATGTATCTTACCCTGGCAAGGATCAGAGGGGCTTCTAAGAGCCTCTTGACTTTGGCCTGCACTAAAAGAGCTGCAGCACATCACTCTTCTGCTGTTGTCCAGATGAGAAATGGTGATTATACTTTTCTTATGCTCTGTTTCAAAAGAAATGGCAGAAGGGGATTTACCTCTTTAGAATTTTATTTTGCTGCCGAGACAATTCTTCTCGGCACCCTAGTTCCCTGCAGACACCATCTCCAGATGATCTGAAGTAGATCTCTCTTTTTCCCTGATGTTCAGGACTAACCATTCTCCTTTTGAGATTGAGAAGAGAAATGGCATTTTCACTGTTCTGTATCCTCTCTACTTGAAGTTGTGAGCACAGCTGGAATTATTGCAGGTGATTGGGTGAGCTCATGAGAAGTTTCCATGGAAGCTGGGACATTCAACCCCTCCATCCTTTGATGGCATCTCTAAACCCTCGCACTTTTTCTGGGAGCCTAATGAAATCAGAAAGAAAGCAGCAGCCTGTATGTGGAGAAGGAATTCAAGACATTAAGTGAAGGAGAGATTAAGGTTAAATGGACCCCAGATCCATGCAAATATTGCCCCACAAGAAGAAAAACGTACCTGTCTCACAGGATTTTCTCTTTTCCCCCCAAGAGAAATGTAATCATCAAAACTGTGCTGGTAGGAGCTTAATACATGAAATACAGGGTGAAATTATGATTGGTTTAGCTCATCTGATGGTCAGATCTGCTGGGTCTGCTCCAGCTGCACACATCCCTCTGTCTAAAGGGTTGGTCTGCAGGGAGCCCTTTGCACAGAAGAATTTCTTACAATGAGGATGGTGAAACACTGACAGAGATTGCCCAAGGAGGTGGTAGATGCTCCATCCCTGGAAAAATTCAAGGCCAGGTTGGACAAAACTCTGAGCAGCCTGGTCTAGTGAAAGATGGCTCTGCTTATTGCCATGGAATTCAGTCTAGATGGTTTTAAAAGTCTTTTCCAACCCAACCCATTCTATGAATCTATGATCCTGAAAGGCTAAGTAAGGATCCATCTGCCCATGTCTAGGGGGGAAAAGATATTAAATTAGTAGGTCATGCTGCAAAGGAAACTATTGTCTTTTTTTCCTTCTTTCTCTTCCTCTTTCAGTTGGGTTCTACACAGCCTGTGGTTGCTCTCCACATAAAACCTATTCATAAATACTTTCATAAAGTGTTTTCTCCACCCCACCAGTTATTTCCAGTTGTTCAGGATATGGACTCTGTTCCTGGGAGCACTGTGCCTGCAAGGTTATAGCTCTGGATGCATTTGATGAATGGAACACACAAATAATTCCCACCTGCAGAAATAGGATGTGATAAAAGACATTCCACTTGTCACCTGCAAACTTGTGATCCAGATATCACAGAAATCTGGAAACCTGGAACAGTCTTTGCACCTGTCAGCTGCCCTTGTAATTGCCTATACCTACAGATTTTCTCTCACTAGCCTGGAGCACTGGGAATATCCTAAGCTGCATCTGAACATCCTTGCCTGGGGTCAAGTCATGCTGCAAATTCTGGTTCTGTTGGCAGTTCAGCCATTCAATTTTAGGCATGTCATTAGTTAACTTTCTGGTGTGCTGTGTTGTAACATAATAACTATTTTTTTTTCTTTTTTTTTCTTTTTTCTTTCCTTTTTCCCTTCCCTTCCCAGTACTTCCCTTCCCTTCCCGGAACTTCCCTTTCCGGAACTTCCCTTCCTCTTTTGTAGCCACACAACCAATCTTACATGTTAAAAAAAAAAAAAAAAAAGAAGAAAAAGAAGAGAAAAAAATTCTGAAATGGCTCCTTCCCAGGGAAGGGACAGAAATGATAACGACTTACAGAGCCATGAGCCATCAGCACCAAGCAATAGGTTCCAGGCAGAGGAGCCTAAAAGAATAGAAAGAAATAAAAGAAATAAAGTCCAGCCTACAATAGCCCAGGGGCTTGTAAATAAATGATAGAACCAATCTGAGAGAGAGATCCCACAACTAAAGAATAACATCTGATGCTGGCTGTGTGAAGAGTTCCCAGGGAAACAACGCTAGCTACCTTTGCAAAGCTGGGTGTGCTGCTGGTTACACCTCCCAGGATCCCAGCTCTGGGCTAGGGTATGCTGGAGCAATTTTTTATGCAGGGGGGCTTGTGCTGCTCCCCCACCAGCTGCTGCAGCCCCTGAACCATCAGGTTCTGCATCATGGGGCTCTGAGAGTTGTGGTGGTCCCTCAAATCCCTGCAAATAGCTGAACCACATTTGCAGCTGAAGGCATCACTGAATCTGGCTCTCCTTCATAGGTTTTGATGTTCAGTCTCATTTCATGGCAGCATGTGGTTTTGTTTCCATCTGTTTATTATGGTGACTGCTCTCTTGTGAGAAGGAGCTGGGTCTTCAGCTGATGGATGTGTTCCCATAATTTTTAAAAGAGAGATCTGATTCCTTTTAAACTTTATTTTAACAGTATGCAACTTCCTTTAATGGCATTATTAAAGACAGCTTTGAAATGCTTAGCTGTGTTTTAAACACAGCTTTTTCTTGGGCTAAGGAAGATGGGCTGGTTCCATGAGAAGCCTCAAGGACACGTCAGCTTAATTATATCAAAGGGATCAAATATCAACAATGAAGAACAAGATTATCTTACTCCTCACTAGTACCTTCCACCTGGAGACAGCTCTGTTGCAAACAGATCTAACTGCCTGATGGGATTTGCAAAGTAGCCTTTAGAAAGTTCCTTTAGTGCTTTCAAAGTAGCCTTTTGAAGTTCCCATTCTAAAAATGCAAAACCAAAGGTACAAAGTCAGCATTGCATAAATTTCTCCTTATTTCTCTAGCTCTGTGTGGCAAAGGTTGCACAGACTTGAGCAGCACAGGGTCAGACCTGGAGGGACAACCAGAGGCTGGAGGGTCCTTTGCATTTTGTCCTTTCATTGCCTGGTCTGTCTCAGTGGCTTCATCCCACGAGGCTGTCTGTCCTCAGAATCAAAACTGCCACTGCAATATTATATTTTTTAAAATTTTTTTTGTCAGAGTATTTCTGTCCCAACCCAGAAGCAGCATGAATAGGGTGTGTTCAGCCTCAGTGCTAGAAGTAATTGATGTGGGCTGGAGGGTCCTGTCTTCACTGGATGTGGCTTCACATTGCTCTCTGAGAGTATCCAGAAGAGCAAAATTTCATCCACCAAAATAAAAGTTTAATTAATGACCTCCACTTGCATCCATTTTGGAAAGAAATTCACATGCACACAAACTCTTTGAGAATGGTGTTTTCCATCTAGCTCTCCATCCAGTTATAACCGACTAAACTACTTTATATGCCCTTGGATTCTGGCCCAGAAAATGTGATATTTCTTAAAATGATTGTATATATATATATATACACACACTACTGTATACCAGCCAATACCTTCTGAAATGTAGGTGGCCAGAAATTGGCTGATCTTCTCCTATTACATATTTCAAAAATGAGTTGACATTCGTATATAAATTCTGCATAAGCTTCATGGAATCTTAGTACCAATAGTGAAAGGGAATATCAACAACCGCTTAGCTGCTACTATGGGCTGGAGATAATAAGGAAGGTGGCTGGGCAAATTGTATTTCCAGGAAATTTTGTCAATTATACAAAAATGGAAGGGCTTGGGGGAAAAAAATCTTCATTCTTTTCATGTAAAGTAGGTACTCTGAGGTTGAAAGGAAATTTGAAAATGGATGTATAGGGTCCTAATTGACTTAAATATTTCCTGTGTAAAGTCTTAAAGATTGATTTTTACAATAAACATTACAAGCAAAATTACAAGGTATGATCACAGATCGCATACCAGCTGGAGAGCTATGGATAAAGAACTGCTACTCTTATAAAGAGTTTTGTTTTCATTTTCTTCTCAGGGAAACCTGCATTAGTTTAAAAGAAAGGGATCAGATCTGAAATGTGCAGTAAGACTCCAACTACTAAAGTATGAATAAAAATGGAAGAATTCGGCCCAAAGCCAGACTCAGTTAGGAACTGAAAACATATGTATCAAATATAATTGAAATTTCAAGGAGATTTCTGATACACAAATTGCATTTATAATTTGGTCCCAGTATCATAAATTGAGTAATCATAAAGACTTAGTCAAAACTTTTATTTTCACAACCAAACGAAGTGTAGTTTTCACTGAAATGAAAACTACTTTCAGAGTCCTGACGTCAGCACAATCACAAGTTAAAACTAACCAGGCACATTTAGACAATGTCCAGGGTCTGTGTGTCTGCACCTTCATGGAAAGGAACATTTCGCCTTTTTTTTTTTTTTTTTTTTCCATAATTTTCTATGGGTCAAGCACTTGTTTCACACAGAAATAAAATGCACACTAAGAACTCTTAAAAGTTGAATTTCAAATTAAATTGGGTGGTTCTCTTGAACTCAATCTTTTTTAAGAGGATAGATTTTTTTTTCTGGTGCATTTTTGTGTGTGTTTGCCATATTCAGATTTCAGGAAGTGGAAACTAACAAAATAAAAAGCCATCCCTTCAAAGCAGAAAAGTAAGTTCTCACTCACTTCTAGTTTTCATCCAAAACATGGGTCATAGAATCATAGATTCATAGAATAGTTTGGTTTGAAAGGGGCCTTAAAGATCAGCTCATTCCACCCCCTGCTATGAGCAGGGACACCTTCCACTAGACCTGGTCGCTGCAAGCCTCTTCTAATCTTCCCTTGAACACTTCCAGGCATGGGGCAGCCACAGCTTCTCTAAGCAGTCTATGCCAGGGCCTCAACACCCTCACAGCCAGGAATTTCTGCCCAATATCCCACCTAACCTCACCCTCTGGCAGTGGGAAGCCATTGCCCCTTGTCCTGTCCCTCCAAGCCCTTATCCAAAGTTTCTCTCCAGCTCTCTTGCAGCCCCTTTAGGCACACTGCCGGGGACTCTAAGAATGATTTATCACAGCATGACAAATGCCTTAGAGAGAAATCCTGTTTTCTGACTGCCTTCTCCCTTTAGGAGCAAGCAATTTGGGATGGAGCAACAAAAGCAATGGCAGAAAATGGGTAGGCAGTTGGAACAGAGCCATCACTCAACACTGCCTTGGTAACTACCAGGAACTGAGGAGCATTGTCTGTCCCTGATTTCACTTTTTCTGGACTAAGAGTGTTTGCAATAACATCCCCATGTTTCTGAATTTATTTCACGATAGCTTCTGCCACAGTATGTGTTCCCTGTAGGAAAAATTATTTGTGCTCCTGGGTGCTTGAAGCAGGATGCATTTTTGCTTCTGCTGTCATGTGAGTCACTGATCCCTCCCACCCCCTTACAGCTGCTGCTTGTGACATCTTCTCTCTGGGGTTTGGAGAAGAAAATCTTTTTTCCCAGATCCATCCAGCCTGGTAAGAACACTTGATTGTTTCTGGAGAAGATTGGTGTGTGCATGCATTAGGGACATATATTTTAGCTCATCATCAGCTGTGCCCAGGACACTGAGCCACCTGAGGGATGTTGCACTTGTCATCATCCCAACAGTGTCCTGTTAGGCAAAAGGGGCCCTTCACTGAGGACATTTTTATGTCCTCAGATTAAAGCCAATCTGATAGATTGGCTTTCCTAAAATGACCCAGGTTCATGCAGCAGCTGCTTTCCTGCCTATTGTGTTTTAGGACATCTCTCTACATCTCTTTTGGCTTTTGTTGAGATAAGCATGTAAAATGACATCTCCACCTCATCTCAACTCATCCCACACCCTCCAACATGGAAGCAAAGGCAGTGGTTGGGCAAGCCAAGAGCATGAACCTCCTCACAAGAGGAGAGAACTCAAAGGGAAAAGCAGTGAAAATGTATATTGTTCCCAGTGAGCTTAGACAATATTTAAAACTCAGCAATGGAAACCGACTCATTATGAAAACCTCCAAAGCACTTAAAAATAGGAATCTGGTCTCTTGCCTCCTCCCTGCACCACATACTCTGAAGTGCATAACAATGGAAGTTCTGTTCCTATGTGCTCCCCTACAAATGAGCCCTGGATATCACTGACTCCTTCCTGTAGGCTTCTGCCATCATCGCTTCCAGATCTGTAATCACATTTCTTTAACTGAGTGATGAAGTAGGATTTATGTGACTCCATTTAGATTTTGTTGCTTTGCAATAAGGAGATAGTTATTTCAAATTAGAATGAGATTCTGATCTAAGAGAGAACCTAGTATCTAATGATATGTGCCTGGCTATAGGTGATAATTTAAGATGAGTTTATGGAGCCTCTGTAATTACATTTTATTTGTGTGTATTTTTGTGGTTACCAGTTAACTGTAAAGTGATTACATGAATATTTTTATGCTTGGCAGGGTCAGACACTGCTAATACACAGGATAAGTATCATTTTTTCCTCCTTGTAATTCTTTGTGTTAATATCTGGGACTTATATTAGGATAAAGGCACTTCACCAGCAAAAAGCCCCACTAATGCCATGCTTCTTATCTGAAGCATCAGTTTGCACAGTGCTGAAACACAGCACTTGTGTTTTGAAATACAAATACTTTTCTCTGTAATATATCCAGGACAGTTTATATGCCATTCTTAAAGGTTGTGCAATGTACCATGTTGGATCTTTTCTGCCAAACATATAAAAACCCTTTTGCATGTGCCTGCATGTGTATGGACACAGCAGTAGTTTAATTCGCTTCTGATGGGTACTATAAATACAAAAATGGGTGGACACAGGAGCAAGTCACAGAGGCAAGGATGTGAAACTGCAGGGTATCATACTACCCACATCCATGCCCTTAACACATGGTAAGTGTGAGATAATAGGAGGCAAAATCATGCCCCTTAATGAGAAAGAGCTCACTCACTTTCAGCAGGATATGAGAGGATGTTCCACAGACCAGCCCATGCCCTTACTAAATCCATCACTATTGCTCTGCAGGTCCCCAGCTGACATCAGTGTGGAGGCACATCCTTGGATAATCACATTAATTTGGGGATTGGATGTACCTTTTGGTATCTGATTTCTGCTCACCCTAAATGTGCTAGTAGCAGAGCAAGGACACTTTGGAGAAGGGAGGGCCTGAAGAGGGCCCTTCTGCCTGGCTCCCACTCATTTGAATGAACATCAAGTGGCTGCTGGGATGTCTTGAGAACAAGGACATGATGCCCCAAGGCTGTCACCTCCCTCCCTACTAATTCTCATCAGATGGTGAGACTCAAACCATCTAGCTTACCCCTTCAGTTGGGAGTTTTCCTCCACAGATCCCTATTCTGGGAACATATTTTGGGAACACTGCAAAAATTAACCTCTTGCAGAGCCACTCAAATGTTGACCTGCCCTCTGCCTCCCAGTGCCATCGCTCCTGGGTATCTACTAAGAGTCACAGAAGGCAGGAAAGGACAGAGAAGGGAAACTTGAAGAGAGCAATGCTGGAGGGAACCATCAGATTAGATGCTCATCATAAAAAGAAAGCCCATCCACCAACCAATCTGATCTCCTTTCTGGAGTTAACATTGCCCAAGTACTATGTGAGTTCAATGAGAGTTTCTATTAGTCATGAACCTGATTTTTTTTCTGAGCATCCCTTCACTGAATATGATCACAATCCCTTAAATCAAGAAAAACAAGCCAACTGTGTTCTCAGGCAAGGAGTGAAGGGAATGGTGATTAAACAAGTCTGGGAAGCAATTACCCCCAGATCAGACACTGTGGCAGCAGAACCCATCCAAATACTACACAGGGCATCATGTGCATTCACATTGTTATCATTGCCCAGGTTTAATCACTCCAAGCTTATACAGGGAATTGGTGGCCAGTGATTTCAGAAATTATTTTTATTTTGCCAATTTTTGTGACCAGGCTGCTGTTTGTGCATGAAAATGATCTCTCACAAAATATGGATCTGCAAAATAAGCAATGGGGCTGAATGCCTGGGATCTGATTTATTTCTTTGGTCTCTGCATGGAGCTTTCAGAGTGTGGAAACTTGCACCAAAGAAGAAGAAAATTATTTGAAGGGAGTCTGCTTCCAAGTAAAAAAGAAATAATTTGCTGAATGTTTTAGATAATGTTAATGTTCTCAAATTTAAGGCAAGAAAAGAAACCTTTTCTAGCAGCACAACTGAGTGAAGGAGCCATCTCTTTGATCTCTGTCTGAACTAGTGGGGTGATGTCCATGAATTAGAAGCAAATGTAATGCACTGTCATTCTTAAATAAAAACACACTAGCTAATTAAATTGAGACTCCCCCAGTGACCAAGTGATTGGTCTGCAGGTTTGGAAATTTCTATCCTGCAATGCTCTTCAGCTTTGGGTAAGTCACTTAACCTCTGTGTTTCCTAGTCCTCCTCCATCATAGCCTCCGTCTACTGATGAAAAATTAAGTATGATTTACACAGAGTGGTATGAATGTAATTTCTTCATCCTTCAGAACTTGTACTCTGACATTAATCAGACCTGCACTCCCTGACATAGCATATGATTAACCTCCACAAGTCCTCTGTCAGCCAGGCTGTTGTCTGGGCTGGCTGCTCCAAGGGTATTTGTTAGTCATCATGGAGTCAAAGGTTTGAGACCCAAACACTGGAGTGTGAGGGTGTCTTGGGTTACACTGTAAGGTGTAACCGAAGTATTTACTACCATCTACATTCTGATGTGCTGTTAAAATGAAAGGAGCAGCATTTCTTTACCTTCTCCATGACTCAGCCCTGATAACTCCTTCCTGGGAAGCAGTCTCCACTCTGAGGGGGCCATCTCTGCTAATGGACCATCAAGGACTCTCCAGAATGACTCACAGAATTACATTATCCCATTGTGGATTTCCCTGCCCTGTGGGATGTACCAAACAGTCCCGGCTGTATATAATCTGGGGTTTAAGACACCACAATGATACCCAGAGGACAAGAGCTCTTGACAGCCACCGCTGGATCTCCAGAGAAAGATGAGACCTTTTCACAGGATCACTGCTTTGACAAGACCGTAACCATCCTCCAATGGGACTGCAGCCACCATTTAATCGGACTGCTACTGCCACCCTGACCAACAGGGTGTCAGGTCATATTCTGACTTTCTCTGTTTAAGCCAGTGTTTCTGTACTATTGCCTTTATTGTAATTTTCATATGAAATTATAGCTCTGACTTGAAATCTCTCAAAGGTATTTGTGTGGGGATTCCACCTCCTGGTTTACCTTCCACAAAGGCAAACCAGCACAAGGGGTCAAGCAGGCAATATGGTCTCATGAGACAATGCAAAACACTTATTCTCTCATTCTTCAACTCCCACACTGTGATGGGGCAGCTAGAACTTCCCAAAAAATAGCATCTACTTGTCCAGGATGTTCATATAAGAAATATTTACACCACTAATGAGCATTAGCCTAACTCCTCCTGGATGTATCGTATCAACAACTCATGCATATCTGGCCATATGATGACCAGCAGTACCCTGGAAGCCACGGCTTTAGGTAGGCTGCTGAATGTCTGGAAATCCAGCAGATCATTTATAAAAGTGGAAAATCATTAAAAAAAAAAAAACCACAAAACAGGGAGAGTAGTATTTTGATCACGTAATGAGCAAATTACCTCAGCAAGCAACTGATTAAGAGATTATACACAAAGCAGTTGAATGATAGATAAGCAGTGAAACAACAGATAACAAGTAAAACAGAGAGAACAATACAGCAGGTAAAAAGTAGCTGGGCATGAAATTCATGAAAGGGGAGCTATCCAAGGCTGGGTTTTGCCATTGTTGTTGTACCAAGCTGGCTTGTAACAGCTGAGTACACACTAAAACTCATGCAGTTTCCAGGCATAGGAAACGCCTTTTCACCTGTGAAAACGTTTCCCTGTTGGATGGAGTTTCCCTGTGGAAGAAGCTGTCCTCAAGCTCTCATAACCTCTAAAGGGCAAGGCCAAATTTCAGTGTCAATCCAAGAGGTTTCTATAAAATGTTCTTGGTCCACATTCAAATCACAGGTTTTCAGGAGCTGGTATTTGTGTGTTTTGTTCCCAGCAGCTTCTATGAAGCCAAGACACTACAATGATAGATGACTTTCAATCATAGAAAGTCATATCAGTTTGTAGGAACCTTGGGGCCAACCTGACCCACTTATTTAGCAGTCTCAGCACAAGAACCCTGGACATTCTAAAGGACGTGAGACTTGCTTGGTTTGGACTGTGGCTGCTCTAGGATCTCACTGATCACTGATGAAAATTTCAGTAAGTGATTCAGGCTTCATTGTAGAGATCTATCTTTTTTTCATGAGTTCAGGAGAAGTTCCAGTGCAGCTACTATCCTAAAGTACATCCCTCATTTAGGTTGGATGCTCATCTGTGTCAGTGAATACATACTACCAACTTCCAATACTCTCCTTAGCCTCACTGGGTGCTTGGATAAAATGCAATGTCAAATACTCTTTAGAAATAAATGGGATACCTCAGAAATGGGATTCCTCAGGAGTACCTCAGAAAATTTAATCCCTTGGAAGTCTGAGATAACTAATTGCAATTTCCCATGTTACATTTTGGGCCAATACCTTTCATCTCATCACTGGGCACATCCAAAGAGAGTCCATTATCTGTCTCCTCTGCACCATTCCAGCAGGGACAGGATGCTGCCAAGAGCAGTAAAATTCCCCTTTGGCTTCAGCAAATCAGAGAATAATTTAGGCTGAAGAATATCTCTAAGACCATTGAGTCCAACCATTCCCCCAGCACTGCAAGGTCCACCATTAACCCATGTCCCCAGGTGCTACAAGTACATGGCCTTTAAATGCTTCCAGGGATGAGGACTCCACCACTGCCCTGGTCAGCCTGTTCTGGGGCTTGAGAGCCCTTTTGGGGAAGAAATTTTCCCTATTATGCAATTTAAACCTCCCCTGGGGCAACTTGAAGACATTTCTTTTTGTCCTGTCACTTGCTACTGAAGAGACCAACTGCCACTTCACCATAATCTTTTTCAGGGAGTTGTAGAGAGCAGAAGGTCCCCCCCAAGCCTCCTTTTTTCCAGTCTGACCCCCCACAACTTCCTTAGCTGTTTATCATCAGACTTGTGCTCTAGATGCTTTCCCAGCTTCATGAGACTGCGCAGTACCTAGGTAAAGTGCTGGGCACACTGGACGTTCTCCCTGGTCACTGTTCCATGGTAGAGCTTTGTGGACTGACCTGGTGGCCTTTTATTCTACATCAATCCTTTTCACATGCCACGGAAATCACAAGTGTGAAGATAACATGCTTCCTAATTTTGAACTATGAGACCTCATCAGTTCAGGGTTTTTTCTCCATCCGGTGGTGCAAAACCAGAGACACTGTGGGAGAGATGATGGCCCCTCGTGTAAATGAGGTGGAGGTCTGGCATGCTCTGAAGGGAGCTAGTTTGCGTTATCAAATTTCCTTGCACGTAGCCAGATTTATTAATTTTTAGAGCAATATATGCAGGACTATGTTCACCAAACAAATTTTAAGTGGCTTTAAAAAAGCAAACAAATATAGGATTTCAGCTATTCCTCCTCTGCTGTCTCATCTCTAGCTGACAGCTTGTTCCAGCAGGAAAGTAGGACCCCAGAAGGACTGTATTTCATCACTGTGTATCAAAACAAACACACATAAAAAGGGACTCAACTGCTAACTTCAATCAGCTTCATTTGTTACATACAGTCCTGTCTTTTAAAGGGAATCTCCTGACATGCTGTGGCTAGCTCTTTCTTCCCTGCCAGAGCATTTCATGAGTAAAACCAAGAACCTTCTGAGCAGGCTCTACTCGGCTCACTCCTCTTGCAACACGTGACTTTGTACTGCATTCAAGTGTTCTGTTTGCCAGCCTCACCCTCTCCTTGGACCATCAAGCACCCTGTGGTGTCCCTTGGGGCAGTGCTGCAGGCTGGAGAGGCTTTGGCATTGGAATCCAATGGATGTTGAGAAGCCACCCAGTGAAACCATGATGGGGAATCATCACAGTTCATGTGTGGGTTTTGTACACCGAGTCTTGCTGGAAGTCATAGAATAGTGTAGGTCGGAAGGGAACTTTAATCATCTAATTCCAGCCCCCTTGCCCTGGGCAGTGACACTGACCCTTTCCACTAAACCAGGTTGCTCCAAGACATGCCCAACCTGGCCTGGAACACTTTCAGGAATGGGGCAGCCACAGATTTCTCTGGGAATCCTGTGCCAGATGACTACCACCCTCATTGTAAAAACCTTCTTCATTAGATCTAATTTAATATTCTAATCTTCTTCCATATATCTACAGTTTTAAAGTTTAAAATAATTCCCCCTTGTTCTGAGACACCAGTCCCATGTCCGAAGTCCCTCTCCAGCTCTCTTGGAGCCCTGTTAAGCACTTGAAGGGGCTCTCAGTTCTCCTCAGCACCTACTCTTCTCCAGGCTGAACTGCCCCAGATGTTCCAGCCTGTCTCCAGAGCAGAGGAGCTCCAGCCCTTAAAGCATCTTTTGGCCTCCTCTGGACTTATTCCAGCAGCTCCATGTCCTTCTGATGTTGGACCCCAGGGCTGGACACAGTACACCTCAAAGAACCCATCAAAGCCCAAATATCTTAGGTGTCTCCAGATTTGAGTTAACAACATTCTTCAGTCATAAAACCCTGGGCTTGTTGTTGGGGAACATTGCCATTGGCAGAGTCATGCCTTCACCACAGAGGAGTTTGCAGCCATCTCCTGGACCACAGCATAGCAAGAACTTCCATGAACCTTACAATGGAGTTAGAGGCTTGGCCGCTGAGTAAGCACAGTATCTCTGGAGTTACATGAGATGTTTAGTTGGTGCAGCACAGGATTCATGTTAGGAAATGTTTCTCCATGTTATGAGAATATTATTTTTAAAATCCCAAATCTGGATTGTGGATTTATATTCTAAATACTAAATTATATTACTTGTCTTACAAGCCCTGTTTTACAAGCCTGTATTTTTCTGTATTATTTACTGTATTACAAGCCCTGTTGTAGTTGGGCTGCTTCCAGCACACAAGGCTAACACATGGGCAAGTCCTTACAAGAGCAGGGCCTGACTCCTTGGAACCAGGTAAGTGCCTAAATGATACCTGCTGGTATGTTTTGTATTCAGTTTGAATACAAGACTAAAAATTCCTTTATCTTATCTGCTGATGGTACTGCATGAATAGCAGTGGGTAGGGATGGGTGGCAGTTCTGTTTGGCATTCAGACAATGCAAGAATGTTTCCTTCAGTGCAGGGACACAAGGTAAATAATTTGGGGGAATTTGACATCTGCAAAATTCAATTTTCAGGAAAGTGATGCCTGTTCCAGAACAGCTTCAGAAACAGCCTTGGCAGAGAAAAAAAAATTACATTGTTTTTCATGCAAAATGGTATTAAACTAGCTCCTGGGGAGTTGTCCTCCCTCATTTTCTTCCCAAAATATGAAGAAAATAGTTCTTGCCTTTTCCAGAGCTCATGCACATATGATGTGGCCAGTGGTTTGAGGGAAGGTATTCTGCTGCTTTCCCCCACCTGCAGAGCTGCCTCCAACTCTGGGGTCCAACATCAGAAGGATGCTGGAGCTGCTGGAGAGAGTCCAGAGGAGGCCACAGAGATGTTCTGAGAGCTAGAGCACCTCTGCTCTGGAGACAGGCTGGAAGAGCTGGGGGTATTGAGCCGGGAGAAGAGAAGGTTACAGGGAGACCTTAGAGTCCTCGGCAGTGCCTAAAAAAGGGGCTACAAGAGAGCCGGAGAGGGACATTGGACAAGGGCCTGGAGAGACAAGGACAAGGGGCAATGGCTTCCCACTGCCAGAGGGTGAGGTTAGGTGGGATATTGGGCAGAAATTCCTGGCTGTGAGGGTGTTGAGGCCCTGGCATAGACTGCCTAGAGAAGCTGTGGCTGTCCCATGACTGAAAGCATTTCAGGCCAGGTTGGGCGTGTCCTGGAGCAACCTGGTCTAGCGGGAAAGTGTCTCTAGAATGTAGGATTCTGCGATTTTGCACGTAGGAAGACACGTGCAAGTCCTGCTCATCCACAGGGCCACCCGAATACTTCACATAAAGTCATATAAAACTCTTTTGAGGAAGAAAGCATCTCATAGATGGCTCGTTGGTCTAGGGGTATGATTCTCGGTTTGGGTCCGAGAGGTCCCGGGTTCAAATCCCGGACGAGCCCTTGTCTTTTAGTCTTTTTTCTGTCTCACTCACTCTCTTCTCTCTTTTTCTTTCCCACTCGCCCTTGCTTTCCGTATTCCCCTCCCACAGACACTCCCACCGGATGTACTTTCGTTTTCGAGGAGAATGCCTATGTGTGACATGGCAAAAAGCGGTCTAATTGGGAAAAAAATAAAACACACATGCGATCTACTTGTGCGCGGGCAGGGGTGCAACACGTAGCAACAAATAAGTGGGCTCGTCCGGGATTTGAACCCGGGACCTCTCGCACCCTAAGCGAGAATCATACCCCTAGACCAACGAGCCAACTAATGACTCCCTTCCTCACTCATTCTCTATTCCTGAATCGATGACGTCACTCGGTCGTGGGCAAGACCTACGGGTAGCGGCGGCCCCGACCCCGTCGCCTGCACCCGCTGCAGGAACTCCCCTCGCACCCCCAGACCTGCTCCATCCTGCCGCGATCTCACCTGCGTTGCAGCCGCTTTTCCCCCTCATACCCCCTCCCCCCGGCACCCACCGAGCCTCTTCCATATCTTGCATCCACTTCTTCAGACTCTTCTCTACCCTCACATGCTTTTCTGCAGGCTATACCTACTTCTGCTTGCACCCACTTCTACGAGTGCTTTCTGCCCTCACACCTCCCTGCACCCATTGCATATACCCGTTTCTTCGGGAATTGTACTCTTATGCCTCCCAGGGAGTTTTCATTCCCCTTAAACTTTTTTTTCAATGTGCATATAGACTCTGATTTAAAGGATTTTACTATTGATGATTAGAAGAGTAGGATGAAACCCCAGGAAATTCAAAATTATAATCATTTAGATATTCACTGAAAATTTCAATAGCTCTATAGGGTGTGATCTTTAAGAGAAATTAAAGTTGAGGCTTTTTTCTTGGAGAAAGCAATTCAGGAAAACACAGGAGCATTCAAGGACACTGCAATATGCAATAAAACCACAGAATGATTTGGGTTGGAACAGACCTTTAAAAAGTACTGTACTCCAACCCCCTCCCACAGACAGGAACACCTTCCACTAGACCAGGTTGCTGCAGGACACGCCCAACCTGGCCTGTAACACTTTCAGGGATGGGGCAGCCACAGCTTCTCTGGGCAATCTGTGCCAGGGCCTCAACACCCTCACAGCCAAGAATTTCTGCCCAATATCCCACCTAACCTCACCCTCTGGCAGTGGGAAGCCATTGCCCCTTGTCCTTGTCCTCCATCCCTCAGTGCATCTCTGCGGCCTTCTCTACACTCTCTCCAGTAGCTCCACGTCCTTCTGATGTTGGACCCCAGAGCTGGAGGCAGCTCTGCAGGTGGGACCTCACCTGAACAGAGAAGAGGGGCAGAATCCCCTCTCCTCTGCTGCCAACGCTGGGGGATCAGCCTAGCACACGGGGAGTTCTAGGTGCCAGCACATATGGCTGGGACATGTTGAATGTCTCATCCCCCAGCACCCCCAAGTCCTTCTGCTCAAGGCTGGCTCCGTCCCTTTATCCCCCAGCCTTTGTGGATTGTAGGGTTGACCACACATTGCTGTGCCATACATGCTCTGAGTTGTGCAGAAAAGAGAGGAAACAACAGAGGGAGCAGAGCAAGGCCTTCTCACTTCAGGTAATTTTGTTGTGGACATACTGCCTGGGTAAACAGTGTCATGTAAATATTGATGCTTCATATGTGGTCATATGTGGTCTTCATAGCCGAGACCCACATTGAATAGCTTGTTTTATATAAGCAGGACGATATGGTTTGGTGAAGGTAGGGAGGATTCAGCTACATGAAAAAAAAGCTAAAAGCAAGTTTGGGATTGAGGCTGGTAACCCTTTTAGAAAAAGAAGACAAAACAAAACCAAATGGCAACTTAATGCCATAAAAATTCCAGAAGCATCATTTTAAAACTCAAATACACTTCAAGTTTTCTGGACATGGGGTCCCAGTGCAAGTTTCCAGCACTTGGTCCTTTAATCAAGCACAGTCAAGCTTTTGGTTTGAGTTTGGAGGGGAAAAAGTGACAAATCACACTATTTGGAGATTGTTGGAACTTGCTTCATCCCTGCTTGCAGGGATGCTGTTCGAAGGGTAGAACTTGCATTTGGCATGTCTGCATTTGTGCATGTGTAACAAAAGAGAAACACAATCAGTTTTCACACTGATTTTGATTATTTTCCTTTCTACAGACAATCCTCTCAGGCCATTATCTCAGAGGAATTCCTTTGAGAACATCAGTTTAAACAGAAAGAGGCATTTTCACCAGCACCAACAACCCCCCTTGCAGAAGATATGCTTCATATTTCTCCTTATCAGCCCCTTGCTGCACATCCATATGTGCTTCCTAGCAAAGCTCAACCACTTTGTCATCCATTCTCATTTTGAATCCAAGAGATTGAATTATTATTGCAGTGGTGAACTTTACTTCACATTTAAAATCTTCCTCTGTTTAGTGACTACCACTGGGCCAACGCTGGCCCTGCCTGCTACAATTGCTTTGGGCAAACTCAGGTAGATCCATAATTGGCAGTGGCTCATAGAGTTATACCTTCCTTTATATAAACTAAAAGTTAATTTTTCCTTGGGGCAGAGACTTTTCCAGCACTTTAAATCACATCCATCCTGTTTTCTCTCTCCTGCTTTTATCATTTGTTCAGCAAAACATCTGGCCCCACAGGTATCCAGTGAGCCAGGGGGAAATAATCCAACAAAATGAAGTCATGGGCTCTATCTGGCCATGGGTCTCTTCCCCACCTTCCCTCAGTAATATGTTTTGTGATGTGGATTTCTGTCGACAGAGCAAGATGCCTGACTCTCTCCTCCTGATGAACATATCCCATGAGGACAATGATGGAGTTCCTGCGAAATTTTTACCACTGACCTTTTCTCCACTGTGGAGCAGGAATGCATCTCCTAGTGAAAGCTGGGGACAGCAGAGAGCATGTTATAATCCTGGAAAATGTGACTCTGTCTTTGTGGAATGCCATTTCCCACTCCCCCCTCCCCCTCCCTTCTCTTTCTTCCCTCCCTTAGAAAAATGTAGCACAGAAACCTTGAAAATTTAAGGCAAAAAATTGCCACCTCCTCCTCCCCTCCCTTTCTCAGCTCTGTCTGAGCAAGCAGCCAAGCTGTTAAATGCTTTAACCTGCTGTGTCAGAGTCAAAAGTTAAATAATGTGTGAATCAATATGGAAAGAAAACAAAAGGCAACAAGTGAGCACTGGAGAGAGCCCCTCTTACAACAAGATAATTGCTACATTATGAGAAACAAATTATATGCTGCTTCTCTCCAGGACTGTGTCTGTGACATCTTGACAGGTACATCTGAAGTAAATTATGTGCCTCTTGTAGAATTTTGCCCTGCTCCTGGGGCTGGATCCTGCAAACATGAGTTCCAGAGCATCTTGCCCTGGCAGCCAGTGCTTGCTTTTCAGAGCTTCTGAGTGGGTTTGAGCAGGTCAGTTGCCTTTCCATGAGCCATCAGAGCTACAAAAATGCCTTTGCCAAGAGACTGGGATTTCCCAACCAGCCATGCATGGTGAGGTGGATGATAGAGTTGTGGGACCTGCCTTTCACCCATGCCCAGAAAGGGAAATATATGACTCCTGCCGACAGGAAAGCAGTGTATTAGTCTTTCTACTTACGTAGTGCAGTAGCCACAGCTTTTCCTCTTGCGTCTTGTTTACTGCTCCTTGATGTTGGAAAGCTTTTGCTCAGACAATGCATTCTCCTTTGCATAGAGATGCTGGTTAGACCCTGCAATTTCCACTGTTGCTAAAAGTATTTCACTGCATCTCAAGTCTAGCACTCCCTACTTCTGCATATGCTCCATAGGCTTACCCATCCCACCTTTGTTCATGTAATGGAGTGTTATGGGTGCCTAAGAGTTATTTTTAAGTGCTAGTAGTTGAGGCAATGTTGTAAATGAAAGGGTTCTCAGTTCCTTCTGGACATGGATTCTTCTCACCTGCATCAGCAATCAGATGTCTTGGTTTGGAGAGTTTCTTGAGGAGCAGTTTATCTATCTTGTCTCCACACTGCATGTCAGAGAAAATGTGTGTCAATGTCCCTCCTTTCTATGCTGACTTCAAGATAAGCTGGACATGACTAGTTCAAACACAAGGGGACATGATGATGACTGTGTTAGGTCAGATGTCTCTTACCACATGTGTGGTACACTCACTAAGGATGCTCATTTAGTGTCCCCTTTGTTATAATATTGGTTTTATTGTGGTTCATGTTCAAAGAGATGAGGAATTTGATGAGTGGAGGAGAGATGCGGGTTTTCCTTCAAACTCTTTCCCCAGACCTGAATTTGCCATGTTGCATTTCAATTTCTTGAAGGTTGGGAGCAAAGAGAGGAAGCTGTATGTGCACAGTGCAAAAGGCACAATGCCTCTTTCACCTGCACATAATACATGGCTGACCCAGCAAAAAGGGTTTGCTGCATTGCTGACCAGGAGAACACCAAAAGATGAGCTTGAGACCATCCTGATGGTCAACATTGCTCACTCCCTTGCCACATACCCAGCCTGAAGTGAGTTTACTCAAGAGTCCTCATGGGCAGTCATGTCAGTCTGATCCTGTTTGGGCCTTGCTGGTCCCATGCAGCATATCTGAAGAGGCTTCACACCCTCAAACACCACTCCAGTGGTCTGCAGCACACCTCACATTATTGCAGACAGTTTAACTTGACCAAAACACACAAAACAGTTCTATTGCCTTAGGGCCAGAGGGGCAACATCCGAGCTGGGAGAAGCCCTGTGCTCTCTAGGGGGGTGTGGTCAAGACAGGGACAGCCCTGAGCAATGTGGATACTTGTCCATACCCCTTGGTCTCAGGGTCAGGGACACTCACTAGACTTTGTTATTTGGCAGTTATGAATTCAACTGCTGAGAGCTTCTGTATCTTTTTACATGGCCTTCAGCCATACCCCAACATTAACTACAGCTCTTTGGTGAAGGTACCTGGCTATATCCACACCACCAGGCTATGCAGAGTGAAAAAGTGCTGATGACTTGCCATCCACAGTTTAGAGGGCTTTTTTTTTTTTTTTTTTTTTTTTTTTTAATTAGCTATAGCCAGTCCTGTGACCCAGTCTTGGTCAGCATATGATACGTGATCACCTGGAGCACATCTTTGGTTTGGGTTTGCTGTGAACTGAAACATGAATGCAGATGCAGACCCCTCCCTTATAGAAATGATATGGTGAAGACCATGAAAATCTCTGCCCCACAAGCCCAAGTTCTCTGACTTTTGTTTCCACTTTGAAGTTCAAATAATTAAAACTTGAAAGCAAACTTCATCCCAAAGCTTCCCAGAAGCAGCTTCACCATTGCAGCTGTAGTGAGGCCACAAGCTGTTTGCTTGGGTTGGGGTACCTTGCCCTGCTCCTTTGCTGACACTCATAAGAGCCTCATCTCCATCTCAAATCCCATGTCCAGATGTTCTTTGTTTGCCCAGAGTTTTGCTTTTTTGTTTGCAACTCGCTAATAACGACATTACTATTCCCCTGCTCATCTTCATTGATACAAATCATACAATCATGATGGTTTGGGTTGGAAGGGACTTTAAAGGTCTCCAGTTCTACACTCTGCCATGGACAAGGACATGGACAACCTTCCACTAGACCAGGTTTCTCCAAGACTTGTCCATCCTGGCCTGGAAAACTTTCAGGGATGTGGTAGTTACAGCTTCCCTGGACAATCTGTGCCAGGGCCTCAACACCCTCATGACTAAGAATTTCTGTGCAATATCCCATCTAACCCTGCCCTCTGGCAGTGGGAAGCCATTGCCCCTTGTCCTGTCCCCCCAGGCCCTTGTAATTACCCTCTCTCTGTCTTTCTTGCAGGCTCCCTTCAGTTACTGGAAAGCCACAATTGCATACCCCTGGAGCCTTCCCTTCTTCAGGGTGGACACTCCCAACTCTCCTAGCCTGTCTCAAGAGCAGAGGTGCTCCAGCTCTCAGAGCATCTCTGTGGCCTCCTCTGGACTGTCTCCAGCAGATCCATGGCCTACTGATATTGGGGACCCCGGAGCTGGAGGCAGCTCTGCAGGTGGGGTCTCACCTGAACAGAGAAGAGGGGCAGAATCCATCCCCCCTGCCCCCCCACCCCATCTGCCCAAGATGTGGGATCAACTCAGGATGTTAGAATGAATGTCTCTTATATCTTTTTTTTCTGAGGATAAGTTTTGGTGAGCACCTTCAGCTATTAGTTAAAGGTATGTTATGGTTTTACTATGATCAGCACTTTCTGCCTTTCTAACTTGACTGAAACTCCCACAATTGGGAATAAATAAGTATTGCCACACACCCCAAAACAAATTTATGATGTGGATAGCCTTAATACTTCTAAGTAAAAACCACTTTTTTTTTTTTTTTTTTTTGGCATGTATTCCTGGAACACCAGGGTTCAGTGGTGGGGTTAGGAACTAACTAAACAAGACCTGTAGTCATGCTTAGGAGATTGCCAACATTTTTAAAGCTCTTCGAGAAAACACCAAACAAATTAGTTTGAAATTAAGTTGAAGATACTTAATCAACATTTTTTTCCCACCAGAGGCAAAAATATATCACACAAGACTCTTGACCTTTTATTATTCACTGATAGAAAGGTGGGGAACTCATTTGATGTTCACTCCTCTGAGTAGACCTGCCTCTAGTCTACCATACACTTTAAATATTAGTCCTAAAAAGATTCCAGGTACAGATCTAGATACTGGAGGGATTTCAGAAATGCTTTTGTGCTGCATGCCAAAATGCTAAGAGCAGGGATAGATTGTGTCATCAGTTTTCAGTCAAGCCCCTCTGTGCCTCTTTTACTAAGTTGCCAAATAAGTTACACATAAAATCATGAGCAAAGACTTTCCATACAGCTTAAAAAATGGGATTTCTCTTCACAATGGCTGAAGGTGGTTTGGGATGTTCTGATGAAGGACCTGGTCTTGTCTGGCTTCATATGACAGTGGCAAGAGGAGAAGTATATTTTTACTTGGCTTCGCTTGCACATTTGCTCTGTTTTGCACTGAATTTGATCATCATATTTTATAATTCTACTCCAAGCAGGAAATCTAGACTGCCTTAATTTTTATTGACAAATCATGATCTTTAGTGGTGGAATTATGAGCTAGCTGGATCTTACTGTCTTTGTATAATGAGGCCAATATATTGCTACCAGCGTGGTGTTTTAAATTTAATGTAACAAAGAACAAAGATAGCTTTCTTCATGCTTTCCTCCCTCTCCCTCTCCCTTTCCCTCTCCCTTTCTCTTTCCTTCTTTTCTTTTTTCCTTCTTTTTTTCCCCCCACTCTTGTTCTTTTTCCTTCCTTTCTTCCTTTTCGGTTTTGCTTTTTCCAAAAGAGAGTTACAAATTTCCAGAATTCCCCTCAAGTGCTGGTGATTATGCTAGTCTGAAATGGGAAAGGCTTATTCCAGACCCCTGCAGAGCAGTGGTTTGGTAGGGACCACACTGTCCATTACCTTCAGAGGAAGGAGAGCCAACTGAATTAGACATCCACTTCCTTGAATGCTGGAGGAGGGTGAAGGAAATATAATCTTTTGTGGGCTAGGTTTCATGGTTAGGGTTGGATGGGACCAACCATCACCTGAAACACGGCAGCTTCCAACCAAAATGCCAGTTCTGACCTCAGCTCCAGGGCTCCCAATTGCCTTTTGGAGAATCTTCTCTCTCTCCACTGACTATGGAAGTTCTAAACCATCTTAGACAATTCTTCTAAGTGCTTTAAATGATCTGGTGTGAATAACCACTGTTCCTTTATCTCCACCCAGTTTCTGTGGGAATCTAAATAGGAAAGTCAAAGAGAAGAATATGGACATGAGGTGAAATCATGTGCCTTGCAACAAATTATTTAGTAGTGATAAGCTCCAGCAAGATTTTGTTCTTCACTTCCAAAAAGTTTAAAACAAACAAACAAAAAATCAAATAAATAAACAAACAAACCACCACCCTTTTTATTATTTTTTAGGTTTTTTTCAGGATGGGAGTAATCACAATGATATGCAAAAGATGAGGAGGATCAGGCCCATGATGCTGCCAGAGTTGGTGCTACAGCCAGAGGAGCACAACTGGCTTCTCAGATCCTGGAATGGGTTGGCAGCATGAACAGCAGGAGCCACGCTTTATCTGTACACAGTGCAGTGTTATAGCGGTGTCACCGCAGCACATTAAACATTGTGTCCCGTGATACCAGTCTTACAGTCTCTATGCAGACCAAAGCCTTGCTTTAGTATTACTTGCATTTAATCTTCAGTTTGTAATGTTTATGTAATTCTTTCTTGTTAAGAACCCCAGAGGAAGGATAGGCAAGTCTAACCTCTCCTAGACTGCAGTTCTAAGCTATTAATCTGTCATGTCAGCATATTTTATGAATACTGTTTTCCTGTGTACAGGAAAACAGTACAGTACAGTTGGTGGAATACATCATGAGTCACTTACCATCTGCTGTGTAACTGTGTTGTAAAGTGTCTTTCTTCCATAGATTATTGCTTTGATAGATTAGAGTTTTGTACAGTCATGATACCTCATCCCATCGATTTTAAGCTCTCAGGAGGATATTCATGGCTAAAGTATCTGATCATTGCAAAAGTCTTTAATGGCCTCTCATTGTGTCCCCACAGGCCAGGGAAGTACTATTATACTTGCTTTCCAGATGAGAACATGTGTCCAGGTTTTGTGCTGCATTGCTTTAATGAAGTGTGCTTTTTCCTTCTCTTCCACCCCTTCCATCCCAGGCAAAGGGGAGTGATAAGCAGGTCTAGGAGGGAACTTCCTTTTTTCCAGACTGAATTGGGGATTGGATGCTTTCCTAGGAGTCCCTTATAGCATCCTAGGCACTGAGCCATCTGTTGTGTTCTTTGGAGCCCGAACATGTCTACACCATCACCTTTTACACTCAGAGCTGCATGAGTGCCATGGGTGACCTACAGACCATTGAAGAGAAGCAGCAGCATCCATGGAAGAAAAGCTTACCGGCTGCCATCAGAATCCACCTACGCTGATTTAGCTGTATTAAACCTGTGTGCTTAAGGAAAAACAATTATGTTGAGATTAAAAAAAAAAATTAGATACAGGGAGGCACCACATCAGAAAGTGTTTATTTCCAGGCTAGAGAAGGTATCTAAAGAAGGTGGGCTGAACTGGAACTGTGCTTGCTCCATCCCACCATAACTGCAAGACCATGTCACTCCCTTTCATCAGGCCTTTTCTCTTTAGCATTTCAGAAATGGGGAATCTGTGGGCAGCTGATACATCAGCAGTTCCCATTGTGCCTTTCCTGATGCAGTGTGTCTTCATGGTAGATATTTCCCCCCCCCGTAAATCTTTGTCCATGAGTCAGCTGTGTCTGTGCTGTGTTCAGGATCTACAGCTTGAGTCCTATGAAGAGCAGCTGGGGAGGCTCCATCTGGGATAAAAGGAGGCTCCTGGGGGAACTTCTCACTCTCTACAACTCCCTGATAGGAAGGTGGAGCCAGCTGGGGACTCTGCTCCCAGGGAACAAGAAATAGAAAAGAAGAAACAGCCTCAAGTTGTGCCAGGGGAGATTTGAATTGGATAAGAGGGAAAATTTCTTTCCCAGAAGGGCTCTGAAGTCCTGACACAGGCTGCCCAGGGCAGTGGTAGAGTTCCGATCTCTGAAGGGATTTAAAAGCGGTGTAGATGTGACATTTGGGGACATGAGTTAGTGGCAGTGCGGATTGGATTGGCTGTTTAATGGTTGGATTCAACATTCCTAAAGCTCTTTTCCAGCCTAAATGACTCTCTGATTCTACTGAGTTCTCACCTTAGTTTCTCCTGAAGGGACAACTGAAAGACATTCTGATCTGGAGCCCCTGATTGGATGAGTTTGGCCACAGATTTTCTGGAGACCAGTGGTTTCTTGTGGGCTGCAGCTGCTGTCAGATCCAAAACCAACCTGAACTTAAGTGGTCTTTCTGGGAAAACTCAATTTCTCTGGAGTGGGGCTTAGAAAACAAGGACTTATCAAAGATCTGATTCAGTGACATGTAGAATAAGGGGTTCAAGATACTTTAGAGTGACAAATATCTGGTAAAACTTAATGAATGTGGGGTTTTAAATGAATATATGCATTAAATGCACTAAGAAATTTAGTGTGAAGAGGAAGAGATCAAGCATAAGATACCCATGAGGATGTGGAATAAAGATGTCAATCAAAGGAATAAGGGATATCAGCCTGTAGTCTAAGAGAAACTGAGGAGACCATGGCAGTTGGGATGTAGCATTGCCCAGCTGGATTTTCTCTGCATTTTGGCTCCCAGATACCCCAGATCAAAGTGGGCCACCCCTTCTTGCTGCCCCTAAGGACTCATCTCCCACACCTTGGCATGCCCAACACCCCAAAGCAGTGTCCAACATCTGAAAGCAGTTCAGCATCCTCAGGGTTAAATCAGATTTAGTATCTAAGACCTCGTAGCTGAATTTTATCCCAGCGTGAGTTTTTATGATCAAATTATAGACCCAATGAAAAGAAAAACCACCACCCCCTACCCCCATCCTGGCAAAGAAATCCAGTCTGAGGTTTATAATGGAAATCATGACAGAGTCACAATTGTAGTAGCTGGAACAGCATCACTGTAACACAGTTGTAAACTGGTACTGTCCTCTGAGGGAAAAGGGAAAAGGAAAGGGAAAGGGAAAGGGAAGGGAAGGGAAAGGGAAAGGGAAAGGGAAAAAGGGAAAGGGAAAGGGAAAGGGGAGGCAAGGTGAGGTGAGGCAAGGCGAGGAGCACTTGCTATGCCCAAAAGGCCAGAGGAGGTGTGTTCAATGACTGGATGGGAAAAGGGCTGCTTGCCAACATGAACTTTCAAAGATTAAATATTTGCTCTGGTGAAAACCTCATCCACAGTGTCTCTGCAGCCTTGTGCTAGGGAAGGTGAGATGCTGAACCAGCTCCTCTGCAGGGGGGCACCATGACTCTTTGCACCCTGAGATGGGAAAAATTAAGCACATCCATTTCCAGGATATAGACAACTATCTATATATGGAAAAACTCAAATTATACTATGCTAGACTGCAATATTTTTTCATAATGTGGGTTTAATAAGGTGGAGGTGAAGCCCTTTCCAACATTAAGTAAGAAAAGAAGTAGTAAAGCTTCTGGATCTCATCTTTGTTATTATCTGGTCATAAAGGAAAGCAAAACATGTGTGACTTTCTTGCAAATCCCAGCTCCTGAACTGCCACTCTAGACCCTGGGTTTGCAATAAGTTTGGTCCATTGTCTCCATGACCTCTTAAAAAGACAAAGGAGAAATTAATTTTGGCTCCAGCAGAAAGTGAGAGCTGAGAATGACCCAATAAAGCAAAAACAGTCACATTTTATTGCCTTACTCACCCATGGTTTCTTGAGTATGGTATAACTTATGGAAGCTTTGATTTATGCTGATGTGAGTTTTATCTGCTGCTGTCTTGGCCAGTTGATTCTTAATACTGAAACCTATGGGCCTCTGCTGACTTTCTTGGTTAAATAAATTAAAGGAAATATAAACATTAATGGAAGTCACTTAATTTATGGCTAGATTGGAGCATTGTATCTTACACCATGTGTCCAATCCAAACCCCATTAATCTAAATCTTACTGACATCCCTGAATCAGGCCCTATCTTTGGGCTTTTCCTTCTCACTATGAAAGGAACAGTTAAAAATAATTTTAAATGAAATTATATTATCCCTCAAAAGACATCCTGCACAAAACTTTCAACCTTTGTCACCTCTGGGGTGGCAGAGCATTTGGGATGTTTTAGTGGCTGTTGTTTGAAGGCTAAAGATATTCCTCCCACAGCAATGCCTCTTCCCTCCTTTTCCTCTCCATGCCAACCATCCCACCCTTTAAATATCTCCTCTTGAAGCATTTTGCAATGCATCACATGCCATTTGTGGCTAAACACATTTTTGGCTCTTCTGTATGATACAGAACCTAATTCCAGCTCTTCAGGCACTTTCTCAGATTATTTCTTGCCAAAATTTTACTTTTTTTGGCCTGGTTGAATGAAAGAAAGCTTTCTGCTGCTTTTATTTTTTTGTTATTTTTTATTTTGTTGATTATTGTTTATTCAGAGATGCTTTCTGCCACATATATCTCTGCCAGCAGCAAAACTGCTGGCTTGCCATTGCACTGTCTGCCTTAATGTGCTCTGATATGCTCCTTCCCTGGCACACCTTCTCCAGTTAAAAAAAAAAACAAAAAACACCAAACCACCAAAACAAGCAACAAAATGAAACAACCAAAGAACATTGCATGCACTTTTTGTGCTGAAGGAAAAAAGAGCAGAAGACAGAAGAACAGGGAAGTACAAGTTGTTTAAAAAGTGTAAAAAATATAGGAGTTGTCCCATAGAGTATTAGGATGAGTCAGTAACTAAAGCTGTTATGTTTTCACATGGCAGTAGCAAGTTCTGTGTTGTTCTTGTAGCAAAAGTTTTACTGTTATCACAACTGTGGGAGGTATAAACAGAGCAGTGAGAAGGAGAAGCAGTTCCTCAGTGAATGTGAATTATTGTAGTTTATCAAGACTGTGGCTTATTACAACTGATCACGTCCTGTTGATATTAGTAGAACTTTTCCTCTGAACCAATCAGGGACTAGATTCAGGAACTGAAAGACAAGAAGAAAGCATTGGGTTAGATCTCCGTTCTGGAGAGGAACAGGGAATATATCCCAAAATGGTTACAGCCTAGAGCCCTCAGCCTCTGTATGAATGCATCCTTTGGGATGACATCTAAACTTGGGTTTATAGGCAGAGTGGTCCTTCCCAGCAGTAACTGTTAAAACACATGCACATCCATGCGTTAGCTGTGGCTCTGTTGGATTAGGCAGCTATACCAATCCAGCAGATTGGAATAAATCACAGAGGCCTGATGTCCATGTGTAAGTACTATTTACCAGCAGTTCAAAGAGGTGATTCTGCCCCTCTGCTTGGTTCTGATGAGACCCCACCTGCAGAGCTGCTTCCATATCTAGAGACTCCAACATCAGAAGGACGCAAAGCTGCTGGAGTGAGTCAAGAGGATGTTATGAAGATACTCTGAGGGCTGCAGCCCTTCTGTTCTGGAGACAGGCTGGGAGAGCTGTGGGTGTTCAGCCTGGAGAAAAGAAGGCTCTGGGGATACCTCATTGTTGTCTTTTTGTACTTAAAGATGGCTTATAAAAGATTTGAAGAGTGATTTTTAACATGGGCAGATAGTGATAGGAGAAAGAAAAACTCTTTTAAACTGAAAGAGAGTAGATTTAGATCAGATATTTTCAAGAAATTATTTATCTGAGGATGGTATGCTGTTTGGTTTTATCATTGAATTTAGTATAACAACCTTCACTTTCAGGGAAACATCATGCTAGGCAGGTGGGGTGGGGTGTCCCCTGTAGGACTCATGTCGCAAGTCTCTGTAAACTGATGAAGCAGCATTATAACCCCAGCTAAGTCATGCCAGTATGACCACTCCCTGTCAGGCACATCCTCTAGAGGCACCCAGACTTCTGCTTAACTCAGCTCACAGAGATTGGTCAGGACAAAGAATGGACATAGTATCAGAAGAGACAGTTTTGTGTGCTGTCTTCAGGCTTTTGTGGCCACTCCACATTGCAGCTGAGCTTCCATGTTTATCAGCACTGGTAGCTGTGAGAATATGCCCAAGTAAGGTGGCTCAAACAAGACCCCATTTCTTTTCCCCATATTTCACCTTAATGAACTTCCTGTACTCATGCTGACAAGCACTTGACTCTGTGAACAAAGTGACATATGGCTTTCAAATATGCCTTGTATTTGGCTGAGGAGAGAACAAGCTTAATGAACATTTACCCTACAGAGTTCCTCACTTAAAATATCTTCATGAATATTTGTTCTGTAGATCCCAATTCACAATTAAGTAATTCACAATTAAGTGAATAAGTGATATGTAGCAGCCTTTGTTATTCAAGAGCGATGATACCAGGTAGCAAAAGTAACAAATACCTGCCTAACCTTTTGAACCAGCCTTTAATTAATCCTTGAAATGGCTCTAAAGTAAAATTCAAGTAACTCAGTGATGACTCAGGCCATGAATTCATATTATAACCTTAAAAGTGCTATACTTTGCTCACAATATGTTTTATGATCAACTGTTGTGGTTTGACATGGAAGTGAATTTTCTCAGGAAATTGGTAGTCAAACCAATCAGTGGTCAGGGTTGGATATTGGCATTTGGACTGACCACTGAAGGCATGGACACGCCTCTGAGAACACAGGGGGTTAAAAGCAAGAACGCCCAGAGGAACTTTCTCTTTGGTTCTGGTCCTCGGAGAGTGCAGACTCTCCCCTGCACAGCTACAGGCTTGGCGGGGGAGGGGAAGCCATGTGACCTGGTCGAGGTAGGCCCAGGGGCTGAAGGACTGGAACCGGGCGGGCCCCCTGCAGACGGAAAGGCGGAGAGAAACTGAGATGTCTTTGTTTACCCCCCCCCCACCCCGCCCCCAGAGGGAAAGAGACAGAGAGTCTGACGGCACCTGGAATTTGCTGGCAGAGGAGAAGGAGAAGTGGGGAGAAGGTGCCCAGCCATGGGAGTTGGAGTTCTGGGCAGAGATTTCAGTCATCTGGGGAGTCCAAGACTTTTAACCCTTTCCTGGGAAATGAAGGCTTTGTAAAATATTACTCCTCCTCAATTTGGAGTAGAAGAGAGACAGTTTGGGATCTGAGATGTTAGAAGAAGGAATTTTTTTTGGTGGGAGGAGATGATGGAGTGGCTTGTGGCTGGACTTTTCTTGTTAGTCATAGACTGAACCAAATTCTCCTGCAACAGAGACTGCATTTTTAGGGGGATACAATGGTGAGCCGAGAGACCTGCTTCAGCGACTATTAGCACAGGAATGAAGAGAACAGAGAAAAGCTGAGGAGGGTGTGGTGATGCCATCTGTCCTCAGGAGGAAGATGATCTCTGTTCTTGAGACCCTCGGCCCCAGGGGAGGAAGAAAATAGGGGGGACTCTGGTCCCAAAATGAGAAGATGAACTGTTGTTTCTTTTGGTCCTTGACAAAGCATTCTTAAAGGAGCCCTATGAGCAGTTTGTCCACGCACGGTGGTGAGAGCACTGTGACGTGGAAAGGAGAGTGTCACACTGGCAGATTTTCTCTGGGCTGTTGCCATATGCAACATGAAAACAAAGAAGGATGGCAATTGAGTTTTCTGGGGGGGGGGGGGGGTCTATGGTGCAAGAGAGAGTCCTCTCTCCCTTGATGGACTGAGTATTGATTATCTGAAGGGTGGCAACTTGATCAGGAAGTGGTGGTGTCTCACTGTGGTTTGTTGGAAATTGGGTGGGGGGAGGAGGAGTGTTTTAGATGGCCTTCATCCTGGATTTAGGGTGTGTGTGTCTTTTATAGTAGTACTAGTTTAATAAAGTTTTTCCCCTGCTTGGGCCTGTTCTGCTCTGCTCCTGATCGCATCTCACAGCATTTATTTGGGAAGGTGCATTTTCATGGGGGCGCTGGCATTGCGCCAGCATCAAACCATGACATCAACATACCCCAATATGGAAGACAAACCAAAACCTGTTTGTAGGTAAACAGAAAACCTTACAGAACCATAAGGTTGAATCAGGAAGAAATCACATTAGGATTACAGAGAAATCACTTAGGGAAAAAAAATTACTGTTGTCAACAAAAAGGATTCATCTCAGGTGTGTTCCTGGCAGTTTAGGATAAGAGCGTAACAACCAAGCCTGGGTACTTCTAGGAAAGGATGAAAGGTTTTCATAGCATCCCCTTAAAGATCATTATTTAATGAAACCAATTAAAAAGGATAATTCAGGCTGGATAGCTCAAGAATGTCCTAAGCATGTCTTAAAGAATGCCTACATAAATCAGAGATTGTGTTTTTGTGTGCTGGTCTCCCAGCAGTGCAAGCAGATGAGGAACTCTGGGTATCCACAGTTGTGTCCCAGTGGGGAGAAAATGGCACCTAGAGTATTAGCAGGGACTAAATGGGACATAGGTGCTCAAAAAGTAGACCCCACTTGAGCTGTACAGATTTGCTCAAAATTTATGCTTCCAAGTCAGCAAAGGATTGAGTGAGACAGATGTATGAACTGACTCCTGTGAAAAGCAAAGATTTCAGGTAAACCATAAAAATGTTGTCTATGGTTTATTATTACATAGCCTAGGGTATATTTGAGAGAGGTTTTCCTTGTCCAAATTGCTCCAGTCTAAGTTTCAAAGAATGGTACCTTCTTTGCTACCTTCTCTGCTACCTTGCCAGTTCTTGTCAAGCTAGGTCATAAGGTGATCATTCTGTTAATCTGCTTGCTGTCCTAGGTTTCCATCAAAAAGCAGCTTTTTTTCATAGTTGCAAACAGAAGTACTTGGCTGAGCTGGGGCACTGCAGGTTGCTTTGAGATCCTTCCCCAGCCTGGGCGTCATACATTCTCTGCAACTAACCAAGGTGACCCATGGCCCATCTCAGTCTTGCTTTGCTTTGCCAAGTCTAAAAATGTGTCACAGAACCATAGAATCACTGAATCATTTGGGTTGGAAAAGATCTGTAAAATCATGAAGTCCAGCACTGTCAAGCTCACCACTAACTCATGTCCCCAAGTGCCACATCTGTTAGATCTGTTAAATCCCTCCAGGAATGGGGACTCCACCACTGCCCTGGGCAGCGTGTTCTGGGGCTTCGTAACCATTTTGAAGAAGAAATTTTTCCTAATCCCCAATCTAAACTTCCTCTGGCACAGCTTGAGGCCATTTCCTCTTGTTCTATTGCTTGTTTCCCAGAAGAAGAATGTCCTTTCAGTTGGGACATTTGTGTCTGGATCTTCAGAAATGTTAAGCCCATTTGGTCGTGGATGGGTTTGCAGAGATGTTCAACTTCCACTTAGGCTACAGAAATCTTATTTTTTTGAAGCACTGGAAGCATTAGAATATCTGTTTAGGAGCTATAGCAGCAGGGATGACTGCCTTAAGCCCTGCAAAAAGTCCACTCTCTTTTTTGGAAGTCAGTCTTGTCTGAAGACCTCTCCAAAAGCCCTTTGGGTAACCTGGCCCTCATGCTGCCTTGCATGAGATTGTTCTGAGACCTATGACTCAGAGCAAAACCTGGCACAGCTTTCTCTTGCTCCGTGCTTCACATCACAGAGTCAGAATGAATGTTGGGACCAGAGACTAGAATAAAATTGGGCCGAAACAGGCATGTCTAACAAATATCTTGCTTTTGATTAGGTGTTTCTACTCTCAGACAGCAGCCGCAAAGCAGGGACGATAATGAAAGGCACCCCCTTGAACATTTTACATTATTCCTCCTATTCTAAAAAGACAGTTTTATCTTTCCAGCTGGTGTCATTCCCTCCACTCTTGCAAATCACTGCTATTAATTATGCACCTACAGCTAAGTCCCCCTGCAAGGAGGACTACAGCTCCAGCACTGCAGCAAAGGAGGGGTTACTGGACTTCTTCAGGGAAGGGAAAGCACTCCTCTACCCTGAAGGGAGCATTCAGCTTTGGAGAGAGGAGTTGTCAGCTGTTTTTTATTAGCCTTTAAAAGGCAGTGTTGGGGTAGGTGTGGGATCTTTGGTCTGGAAGAGAAGCCTTTTCTGGTCAGTCCCAGGGGCAGAAGGTCAGGTTTACTTGCTCTCCAGCAAAAGGCATAAAAGTCGAGAAACTGCTTTGATTTTTCTCTGGCTGGTTATGGAAGCTGGGCTGGTGCAGTGGGACAAGAATTGGACACTGTTGTGGCTTGAACGGGGCATGGACTAGGCACTCCTACAGCATAGGTGATGAGTGATGATAATAAAGACAAGGCAAGGGAGACAAAACCCACTATAATTTAGGGAAAATGGATTGTGGCTACACGTTTACAGGCAGATAATTGGGATGCTACTGCACAAAAATGTCTGCTATTTAAGGGCAGGAGGAAAATGAAGGTAGAATAATTCTTCAGGCTTGCATTTCATGCTGAAAAATGCCATAATTTTCTGCAAGATGTCTGGAGTAGGAGAAATTTCAGATTGCTGCAATCTTTCTGATTTACAGAGGTGGCCTTGTATGCCAGAGGAAAGACAAAGAGTGATTTCACCCCCTTGTAAAGTTGTCTATGCTATAGGTACAAGGCAGTTTGCATATGGCCTTTGTAGGATCTGGCCTACATCTCTAGGGTTTGGGCACTACAAGAAGAACCTCAGAGCTTTTACCTCCCTCTGACTGACACATCTTGGGACAAAAACCTTTATGTTATTTACCTTAGAGCTGCCAGGCATTGCTAAGGCACAGCCAGAGTTGCACCCTCTCCATGCATGATGAAGCGTTGTTGTGATAGATGCTCACACATCTCTCCTCTGCATCTGCAGGGACACTCCTTGCCATCCCAGTCCCTGCTGGGTCCCTGCCAAAGTGTATTCTTTTATTAACCCACTGCCTGGCTTCATAACAACCTCATGTTAAAAAAAAAAAATCATGTATCAGATGCTATCATCCTCTTCCCAGACATGTGGCACTTCTCCCTGGATGCTGTACAGATTAGTCTTGTGCTAATGTATTTGCCCCTCAGAAATAACAATGCTTCCTATGAAGCAGTCCAAAGCAATAACTCCTCAATTATGTTCCCTAGTCTTGATTTAATTTGGAAGAACTTCACTTTCTGAGTCCTTACTTTTTCATATGTACTCCTGCTCTTCAGCACTTTGAAAATTATTTTAGCATCAGTCTTTTCTTGTTCTCCCTGTCAGAAAATAAAGTATGTATGTGAATATTCAAAATTCATATTATATAAATTTAGCACATTTTTAGTAGGTGGCAGAGCCTTTTTAAAAAAATGTCCCTATCAATGCTTGAAATTGAAACTTAGGAAACCAGTCAAAAACTTATATCTGCTTAACAAGTAAATAGGGTCAAGTGCACAAACCTGGTCACTGACCTGTAATTTATTATTATACATAATTTCTCACCAAAAAACCACTCATTAAAGTCAATGCAGAGCTTGGGGGATTTAAGAAAGATGTTTCCTAATGCAGAGTGTGGGTAATGGAGCTTAGTTTTCTATTCCAGTTGTGCTTTGGGACAGTAAATGGCCACTAGCTCAAAGTTATTTATATTTGTAGCTGGAGCCTGTGCCTCAAGATGGCCAGAATACTTGTTTAAAATGTAGGAATGGCATCCTATCACATGCTTCCAGCCACTGGTCCCAGCTAAACAATTTAAAAAAAATTCATTGGGAGCATTTATCCATGGCTCCTTTGGCTGCCACTAATGCTGGGTGAAATGCGCCTCTAACCCCTTTGGGAGGATGATAGCTTTAGTAGCTCATTCATAGCACACAGCATTTTGAAATTCACTGATAAAACTGTAACACCACACCCCACAATACACATAATTGTGTCATATCATTAAATATTTGGAGAGTGCCGTGACTCAGCACACTGCTGTAGAGATTTTTTAAATGAATGAGCATGGACCTCTGCTCCAACAGAGTTTACAGTGGAGTCCTGGATCTGCAGATGTATAATGTTTTCCTGAGTCATCCATGGAGGGTCTTCTTCTGTTGCAGGGATGGAAGAAGAGAGAGAGAGGAGATACATACATAAAAACAAATTATAAATGAAATGCTGCTGAAGGGTGCATGGATGGTCCTAGGGCATTAGTAACAGAATATGCCTTTTTTTTTGTGTGTGTGTGGTTGGTTGAAATCTAGTATGGTTTATATAGCACGAGTCTGGTAAGGTCTGCAGCAGATTTAGGACCTTTGCAAGGGAATTGCAGGATTCCTTGAGTGAGAGTTACTCCTGCTGAGTTGCATTTGAAGTCAGGGACAGATGTAGCTGAAGTCTGGGTGCAGGGAGTCTCACCTGTGCTGTCCATGGTAGCTTTTAAGAGTAATGTCAGTCTTCTAAAGCTCAGGGGAGACCTTATCACTCTCTACAACTGCCTGAAAAAACACTTTAGGGAGGTGGGGGTCAGTATTTTCTCCGAGGTATCAAGCAATAAGACCAGAAAAATAGAATCAAGTTTCACCATGGGAGGTTAAGGTTGGATATGAAAAAAAATTTCTTCTCCCAATGGGTTGTTTAGCCCTGGCACAGGCTGCCCAAGGCAGTGTTGGAGTTCCAGTGCCTAGAGGGATTTAAAAGCTGTGTGGATGTGGCACTTGCGGACATGGGTTAGTGGTGGGCTTGGCAGTGCTGGGGGAATGCTTGAACTTGGTGATCTTCTAGGGCTTTTCCAACCTAAACTATTCTATGATTCTGTGTCCCAGCTCCACAGACACTCTTCATAAATCCTGCATGAACTTACTGGTAGATTTGGAGAGGTCTTCACGTTTTGGAGGTTACCTGGAGCAACAGATGACAATAAAGCCGTATTTTCCAGTTCAGTTATCTTTCTGACATGATAATTAATTACTTACAGCACCCCAAATATATTTCTAAAGATTAGCAAGAAGATGATTTTCCGAACATTTAAATCTAATAACTAGGTCAGTTAGGAAATGCAATCCAGAAAATCTCATCTAGCTGCCTCTCCTTCTCTTAATGGGTGGATACAGCTACACTCTGTAAAATCTTTCTTTGCAGTCTGCAAAGCCAAAGTGGGTTGTTTGCTCAACATCCACTTGCTTCCCTGGGGCTTAAATGCCAATGGAAAGCCCCAGGTCTGGTTTTTTAATTGTCACATTTGTTTGACCAGTTCTGTTTTAGGAAAACCCCATTAAAAATGGTGAATCATTGTCTCCTGCTGATGTAAATGGTAATAGCTTTGACCCACAGAAGCAGTAGGAAAGGTAATGACTGCTGAACTTTTAGATTTAGATTACTGGTTCAGCACCCAGGTCTGGTGAAATAAACCCTCACATGCACACCTTGGTAGCTCCCCCAAAAGCAGTCATGCTTTGCCACTGGACCCACACCCCAATGTGTGCATGAGGAGCAGGAGACAAAGAAACTGCAACAATTCAACAATGGACTTCCCTGATTCATCAAAGCACTTAAAACACAACATGTCACATAAAGAGTATATAAATATGTGCTGAAATTGTTTGGCATATCAAGCCTGAGGGCTTGACTGTCCACAAAATTTCTCAGATTAAAGGTTTGGAATGGTTTTAAACTTCCCAAGGCTCATCCTGAATAACTTCCTGTAGGCATGTACATAGTGCAGAGCATATTTATCCATATCCTTCATGTATGCATCCTTCTGGTTTCTTACTCTTTGTCCCACCTTTTCACTTGTATCTCCTGTGTCCTTCTGTCATGATGAACAAGTAGCTCCCATGGACACTGCAACAAGGTAGATACTTGTACTCCAGTGCCATTTTTTAATGATTCCTCCACATGTCAGACATGGTATAGTGGTGGCCCTGGCAGTGCTGGACTCAATGATATTTCAGGGATTTTTTAACCTTAGTGGTTCCGTGATTCTGAACCTTAACAAACTGTTAGCACTCAAGAAAACCACACAGATTGGAGCTATTTCCTTCTTTCCATATTCCTACTTGTCTTAGGTTGCAAGATGTGGCTGGGGGGGTGTATTCTATTGCCATCTGTTAGAGGTGGGGGAGTTATCTTCTGTTAATTGTACAGTTTTCTTTATCTCGTCCATGACCAATCCTCCCTCTGGGAAATATCTTCTGTTAATGGGCCATTGAGTGCCACAGCATGACTGATAAAAATTACATCATCCCATTGTGAGATGCTCTGCCCAGGGGGAGGAGCCAAGCATTCCTACCTAGATATAATCTGAGACTTGGAACACCACAGGCAGACCTTTCTCACTGTATTCCCAGAGAAGCAGCTGTCTTCTCCACTGGATTCCCAGAGGAAGACCAGACCCATCTACACCACCACTGGACCTTCAGAGGAAAAGTGCACCCTTCTTCAGCATCAATGCTTCAACAGAACCACATCTGTCACTCCAGGACTGCAGCCACCATTTAATCAGACTGCTACCAACACCCTGACCAGCAGGGTGTCAGGTTGTATTCTGACTCTGTCAGTGTTGTTTTGTATTACTGCATTCTTATTTTTATCTTTACTTTTTTTTTATTCCTAGGAAAGAACTGTTATTCCTACTCCCATATCTTTGCCTGAGAGCCCCCTTAATTTCTAAGTTATAATCATTTGGAGGGATGGGGTTTGCATTTTCATTTCAAGGGAGGCTCCTGCCTTCCTTAGCAAACACCTGTCTTTTCAAACCAAGACACTACTCCACACTATCACCTCTCAGTACCAATTAAGGCTAGTCACCTCTCAGCACCAATATTAAGACCATGAAGATCCTATGGAAGGACTCATCTAGCTGTGTTGTTTGCACAGTTCTGAGCACAGCAGATGCCTACTGCTGTGGCATCATGAGTATTACAACTACCATTACTTACTACTTCTACACCTATTGACTAATAACAACTGCATTTTCCCTACTGCTCTTTAAATGTTAAGATAATTTGGAAAAAGGCTATTTATACAAAAATCAGGACATTTGCACAGCAAGTCAGACTGCAATAGATATACCAGGCAATTTCCCCATGTAAGTAAATCCTCCCTAGAGAACCCTGACAAAACTTCCTCCTCATACGTACACATTTTTGGAGGTCAGTGGGATGGGAGAAGGGACAGGGAAATGTAAGTTTGGAACAGTTTGAGTACTTCTGGGCAACTCTCACACAAAGAAAAATGGACATACTGTGCAAAGCTGCTGGCAAAACCTGGTATTAAACAAATAATATAATGTCTTTGGGAATTTGGTATTGTGTATACAGGGTTCTTTGCAGTTCATACTGCACCTTTTGAGACTTGTGTATATGAATGCAATCAGCAAAGGGACACAGACACAAAAAAATTATCCTGTATAAATAGCTGTCCTGAAAATAGACCATAAGGAAACTGTTCTGAGTATCTTGATCCAGGGACTAGAGCATTTATTCTCTTCTTTCCTTTCACCTGAAACCCACAATTAGACCAAATGGAAAAAAAAATACAGAAGTACTTTTACAACCAGCATCCATTTTTTCAGAGCCCACAGATGACAGATGTCTTAAATTCAGACTCATGAGGCCTTAAGTTCAGACACAAGCTGTGCTTTTCTTTCTTACAGGGTTTTTAGCTTAAGGTTTTTTCTTCTATTTTTTTCTTTTCCTTTTATTTTCCTTCTTTTTCCTTTTTTCTTTGTTAATTTGTCTTTTTTGTTGTTTTCTTTTTTTTTTAACTTTTCATTTTCCTTTTTATTAACTTTTTTTTATTTTTTCATTTTTGCTTTTATTATTTTGATTTTCTCTTCTCCCTTTTTCCTTCCCCCCTTTTCCCTTTTCTTTTCCTTTTTTTTAATTTTCTTTTTTAATTTTATTTTTCTTTTATCTTCTTGTTTTTCTTTCTCTTTTTTACTTTTTATTTTTTACTTTTCCTCTTTTCTTGTATACGTTTGCTTTTTTCCTTTCCTTTTTCTTTTCTCCTTCTCCTTTTTTCTACTATCTTTCCTTCCCCCTCCCCCCCCCCCCCCCCCCCCGCCTTTCTTTCCTTTTTTTGGTATTTTCCTTCCTCTTTCTCTTTCGTTAGCAGGCAATCATCAAGCCTCCAACCCCGAAACCGACCTGAAAGCAAAAACCAGACTTCAACATCTGCTCTTTCCACCGATTATAGACAGATCTGAGAAGAGGTTGGGAAACCTGCAGGCTAACAGCAGGCTGACAGGTGAGGTACGACATGAGCAGACACTACCCCGGGCGGTGGTTCCTTGCCCTCGCAGGAGAACCAAATCTCCCTGACGGAGCGCGACAAGTATCCTTGTCCTTTCCCGGGGCAGCGGTCGCTCAGTTCCGAGCGCGGAGCACCTCCAGGAACGCTCGGTGAAAACACGAACTCGCTGTTTTTCTTGCTAATCATTGTTAATCATTAACCGCTCATTAGAATAACACCATTGAGTCCCTCTGGGTCCTCGCCATCCCAGGGGGCCACAGCCAAGCCCCCTTCCCCCTCGCCCGGCCCCGCTCCCGAGGGGCTGTGCTGGGATGGTGTGCTGGGAGGGGGATGCACGGAGACCCGCGGGGCCCCGGGCCTGCCCGCGAGGGCATTCGCGGGGCGCGGAGCCTTTTGTTATGCTAATCGTAGCTGACATCACTCCGCATATGAAAGTAGAGGGGGCCGCTTATAAGGCGGCAGCGGGGGCCGCCCCTCCAGAGCGGCCCCAGTCCCCGCGCAGCCTGGCCCGGGCGGAAGTAAGTGGGGACCGTCGGGGTGTGCGAGCCACTGTCGGGAGAGGTGGGAGGGGGACAGCGGCTCAGTGGAGCCCCTCGAAACGCCGAAGGTGCGGGGCTGGCCAAGAACAGGGGTTTGCGAGGCGTGGACAGAATTCCAAGGAGTGGGGATGCATCCCAGAGGATGCATGGGAGTAGGAAAACCCTGGGGTGTTCGACGGAGAGAGAATTCTTAGAAGTCTGCAAAGCAGACCGAGGAGATGCCAGGGAGAGAGGCGGCTTGGAGACTGCAAGAGAGAAGGGAGACCCGGAGGACTGCAAGGAAAAGGAAGATCCGGGAGGATGCATGAGGAAGGGAGAACAGAGGGAATGCAAGGGAGGGGGGAGGCTGGGAGACTGCAAGGGAGAGGGGATACCCGGGGGAAACCGGGAGGGAGGAGATTCGGCGGCTGAATTAAAAGACCTGGCACCCGGCAAGGGGAAGTGTGAGTGCAGGAGTGACGGGAGGACCCAGGGGGGAAGGAGACCTAGTGGGTGGAAAGACCCGTGCCCGATGATCTGCAGGGGAGAGGAGACACCCGAGTTGGAAGGGAGTCTGGAGACCCAGGGGCTGATGGCAGAGGGGGGGCATGGAGCTGCAAATGTGCAGGGCAATGCAAGGAGCTGCAGAGGAGAGAGTAGTCCGGGAGGCTGCAGGTTAGTGGGGACACCCAGGGGCTGCAGGGGAGAAGGAAGCTCCAGAAGGCAGCAATGTAGTAGTGAGACCCGGCAGAGCTCCACCACCCTCTATTCCTTTTCTCTGCTCCCACTCCTCACTGCAGGTCATCTGGGGATGCGCTACCCCTAAACCAGGCTACTGTGCTCTTGGAGAGAGTTGAAGGCTGGCAGGAGAGTCAGGTGGATGTCTTTATTTCCTGGATGGGAAAACTGGAAAAATGTGAGCTGAATACTCACACTTTAATGTACAGTTAAAATTGCCTGCTCCCATCCCTAAGTCCAGAGTCTTGGAAGTGTCTGGTGGGAGTGTTTTCTGTGTACCAGAGTGCGGCTGGCTGCAAACAGCCTTGAGGTGAAGAGAAAAGAGAGCTCTGAGTTAAAAGCAGCTCCTGTTTTTAGGAGTCCACAGGCCACTTGCTGTTGGTTTGATCACTGACCCAGAGCTCGCCGGAGCTGTAAACATCACATCTGCTACAAAGTGTGTCCCACGGTCTCCTTGCAAATTGCTCTTGCAAATGTAATCTGTGTTGGACTGAGTGGAAAAAGGCATTATTACCTCTCCAAATAAAAGGGGCGCAATTGCATGCAAAACTTGCAGTTCTTTGGGTAGGTATGGAGGAATTAGATAATTTCCAATCCAGGGGCTGAAAAAACCTCAAACTGTGACTTCTTCAAGGGAGGGGGGGAGAGTAGAGAATGGTGTTGGCTAGTCAGGTTTAGTGAGAACGTTTTAGACCCTCTGAGACATTTTACACTCGACTCTTATGTTGTCCAGCAGTTCACAGGAGTGAGATAAGGGGTCTGAAATATCTAAACAGAAACTGAAAGGCATGGGCAGGATTAAGGGTTGAAGGTTTCCAGTGTGCTTGTAGAGCAGCGGGAAGAAAAGGGCTTCCAAAGATTAAAAGATATAGAAATACTCTGAAACAAGAAGCATGTATGCCTGGATGCTCATGAGAGCACTGCCTTCAAGGGATGCATCAAACCCAAATCCAAGTGGGCATTAAAGAAAAACAGTCCATGGCAATGAAATCCTGCCTCCCTTGTAGGCAGTCAGTTTTGTCTTGGACTTCAAGGGAGCCAGGAACTCACCCCTAGAGGTTATTAAAATCCTTTGTAATAATAGCACTTCTCTTGTAACCCTTTATGCCAGGCACTGGGGTTGGGATAGCCAAAAAGCATCCTGAATAGAAAAATATGCTGCAGATGGCAGAGAAAACACTCAGAAATATTCATTCCCCCCAGCCCAAATGGTCCCCAAATGGGAATATTTAGGCAGAAAGCTGCAGCTGGGCAAATCCAGACCTGGGGATCAGGTAGGATGCCCTTTTTCCAGGGTAAGAGGTTTCCCAAAGTGAAGCTGACTGCTCCAACCATTCCCAGTCTCTTCCCAAACCTCTTTGAGGGGGTGTTATGGGGGAATGCACAGTTATAGTTTGGGTATGCCAGTGTGCTATGCAATGGGTTGTGAGACTCCAGAGATGCGATGTGGTGGGCAGGTTTTTCTGTTTATTTTACTGTTGTCTTTCTCATGGGATGGGAAACCACTGCAACAACCACAAAAAGCAGCCCGGAGCAGTGTCTGAAGTGAATAACTGAAGGGAAACCCATTTACTGCTATTAATACTGCTGCTAAAATAAGCAAGCCGTGCCCTGGAGACAGAGAGGACTCCTCTAAGGATTAAAGTCCTGCATCTGGTTTGTTTATCTGTTTGGCCTGAAGAAGGAAAAAAAAAAAAAACAAACAAAAAACCCAAACAAACAAACAAACAAAAACACAAAAAGAAAAGGGGTGTGGGGGTATCCTTGAGAGCTTTTTTGTTGCTGCTTCCTGGAGACAAAAATGGGATTTTATGTTTACAAAGTTTCAGCCTTTTCCGTGAGCTCCAGGTGCCAAGGACTTGGAAGAAGTGAGAGGGAGAGTTAATGAGGTGAGAAGAAAAGAAAAAAAAAAAGGTAAAGAGCAAAACACATTTATTGTAACAGATCGGAGAGAAACATCTGCAGGGTGAGGGCACCTGCATTAAGTAGGGAAATGCAGTTTTTATTATTTGTCTTCTCTGCAGAAAAAGAGAGAGGAAAAAGAAATATGGAGAGAGGAAAGGGAGAGATGAATAGCTGAAGATTTGAGCTAATCTAAAAGATCTATCTTTTTTCTTCCTCCTAAGCAGTTGCACAAACTTTTTTGAGAGGGGAAGAAAAAAACAACGCTAAAGTGAAGCAGCAAATGAAGTCTTGCCATGTGCAGGGTTAAATGGAAACACACAATCAGACCATAACTCTGTAATTCAACCCATATGGTTTCTCTGTCTGTTGACTCGAAAGGTTGTATCAAGGCTTGGCAGGGGAGGGGACTGAGAAGGGATAAACCAAACCGTTTCATGATTCATAAGCCACTCCCTTGCAATTTGGATAATCAATTTCTCTCTCTCAGTGGCTTGCTAAACTTCAGAGTTAACCGTAGCTTGGGCTCTTTCTCCTTTCAGGTTGTTCGTCTCCAAGAACAAGCAATACCCAAATTGAAGGAAAATACATTGCACAAAATATTAAGAAAACCACTTTTTTTTTGAAAAATTTATTTGAAGAAGCTGATTTCCTTTGGCTAGCAGGCGAAAGTGGAGAAAATGAAGCCAAGTCTGCGATTTTTCTTAGCTGGTTTTCTGTTGTTGATTCTGCAGACAGGGCTTTGCTATGGGATAAAATGGATGTAAGTATCTGGCTCTATCTCTGCATTTTTAATGTTTCTGTAGGAATTGCTGGTCTCTTACCTGTTTGTACAACTGCTGCTTGAGGCATGCTGTAAACTGTTTAAAGAGCAGCAAGCACTGCAATTCTCCAGGCATTGATTGATGTCAAGTGTGTGTACTATGGGCTTATGCTAACAATGTCTCCATCTTCTTTCTAAAATATGCATGATTTAGGCTTATTTGGGTTTTTTTTCTCCTCATTGATACCAAGGGAAAAGCACACACTTGAATGCTCACATGAGCATTCATTAAGTAGCTCATGAAGCTTCTATCATTAGCTCCTGCTATGCTGGGAAACTCTCCCACCAGGACCACTGGTTGTGCTGAGTAGGAACTGAGAGCAGTGGGGATGGCAGCTGAGATAATGCTGCCCATCTCCAACCACAAAGGATGCTTGACAGATAACATGTTTTTTTTGTGGACCTTTTAACCTTTGGATTTTGTGAAGGGTGTTTAAAATGAGGTGAGGAGCGGGGAGGAAGGTGAAGAAATACCAAAGACTATGGTCTAATCAGGATTGAGTTTCCTTGGAGGCAATGTACTGCAAAGTGAAAACATCACCATATCATTTCTTTGCTTAAACAAGCCATCAGTTAGTTGCTTGCTGCAAAATAAACAAACAGGCCACTCCAAAGCAAATCTGGTTTCACAACCTTGATAAGTGATCTGTCTTTTCTACTTGGGTTTGGAGCTGGGCACAAAATAAATACAGGAATATGGGTTTGCCTCAAACAAGCATCTTCGGTAGAAAAAAAGGCACAATAATATACAATGCCAAGAAGATCCTGTAGTGCATTGAAGCAAGGATCTTTGGGATAGGTGGTGAAACTTGGACAAGAGGTTCCTGTTTTGCTGCTCCTTCTGCTACAGACTTCATGCTATGTCTAATTGCCATTCTGCTGTTCCGATCATTGTCATTTGAAGCTCTACTCATGCCAGCTTTTATAAAGGCTTAAATTTGGATATCTGCAAATTAAGGTATCCCATTGGAGCCAGTGTTTTTACTCCCCATCATGCAGTCAGGGAAGAGAGGATCTTCCAGATGGTGATTCGTCTTCTCCAAACAGAGATATCCAACAGAAATGTAAGTGATAGCCTCTGGCAATGCTGTGTACTGCAGGGAGCTGCCAGAGGTCACACATCTGTCTTTTATATCCATAAAGAGAAGCATAGTGAATCTCTCCATATGGTGTTTAAATGCACCTGGTCAGGTGGGAGGAATAGTCACCTGCTTTAGGGCATCTTTCAAGGTGGCATGCTTGCCTATAGCAGGAAGATAGGAACTAGATGATTTTTAAGGTTCCTTCCAACCCAAACCATTCCATAATCTTTCATCTGCTGTCTCCATACTCTAAGGACTATCTTGGAAGTAGAGGAGAGTAAGGATCTGGTTTGCTCTTCACTGCCTTGGCTTTACACCTTGTAGTAGTCAGCAAGAGCTCAATTACATAACCCAGCTGTTTGTTTCTGCCAACTTCCTCCAGTATTTAGGGTCTCAGCTCTGCCTATATCCAGCACCAGGAAAGGCAGGCATCTCCTTTCTGAAGGACATTTAGCAACATGTTCATGTCCTTTGCAACATTTATTTCTATGCAGCACAGAAATAAAGCTGTTTTGTGGCACCCTGGTCCAGCAGGGCTTTTATGTGTAGAACCATAACTGACTGGAGGGATTTGTCCATATGCTTGGCATTGGTGTCCCACTTAGGCAAGACGCTTAATCATGAGTGAAGAGCTCGGGTTCCTTCAAAGGGCAAGGGTGAGATGAGCTCCAGAAGGAACCTAATAGTATGGTGACAAGCCACAGACATGAAAAATGCTGGGAGGCAGGGAAAGGTCCCTAATAGCTTTGCTGTCAAAAGCAGCCTTCTGGCTGTTAAGTGGTTAAGCTGCAAGGGTTGCTCTCGGGGATGAGTGGGGGGAGAAGCAGTTGGAAGCAAGACATCACAGTTGCTGCTCCTCTACTTCCCAGCAGACATATCCCCCCTATCAAAAAGTGAGTGGGAAAGATGAAAGCTAGGATTAAAGTGGTATTTGAAGCATGAATGGCATGTAGATGCAGCACTGAGCTCCCCTCACACCTGTTTAAAACCTGGCAGAGACCTGCACTCTCTGTCCACAGCACTTTGCAACTGGGATGATGGCATCTGGAAATTCACAAAATTATGTTGGTTTGTTTTTTTTTTTTTTTCATTTGCTCTTTCTCCTCATTTACCCACCCTTATTTTCCTGTGGAAACACAGGCTAATTTTCCCCGCTCCCCATCACTCTTTTTTCTTGGGGCTCAGGGACTGTCCTTAGAAACTGCATGGGTAAGTTCTTGGCAAACAGAGTACCAAATACTGAGTAATACCTCAAACCTGCATATCCCAGCTCTGAACTCATATTCTGGGTGCTGTACAATTGAAATCTGCTCCTTCCTTCTCTGCTCATGAGCAGAGAGGTGGGGAATAAGAAGGAGATGAAGAAGGAGGAAAGTGCTATGTGATGTTTTCAGTTGTGGGATTTTCTCACTGGTCTGCCTGCTGCATTATTTTTGTACACATGCTGCCAGAGGTGAGATTCAAAGAGGATTTGGGAGGGGAAGGGAGAGATAAGGAGGTGGGTTTCACCAGCCTGGAGATGAGGGAGTGACTGATATGAAAGGTGATGGAAAATTTAATTTGATTCAGTGTGTGCTGTAATTGCAGGGGGAGGGGAGGAAGAAAAACACAATATTCAGCCATTTAGGACTTCTCAGTAACACAAATATGCCCTGAAAATTATTAAAAGCAGGGAGAAGGTAAAAAAAGAAATTATTTATTTTATTTTGCTTGGCTTATTTTTATGAGTTCTGTGGTCCAAATCCCCATCTGCTGGAAGTTGATGCTGGGCCCCACCAAACATCCATCATGGTGTGTGGACAGTAAGCATCTTGTACACATGCTCTTGCTCTTGTATACATTTCTCTTGCTGGAGAAATTTCATATATTGTGGTCTTTCATCTAAGCTCCAGAGAGCTACTCAGGTGTAAAGCCAGAGTATGGCTCCAGAGTATGGTTCCAGATCTTTGCTGGATTAGGATTGTTGTGGAGATACAGCCTTCTCATCAATGTATATGAGACCTTGCGTCTTATTTTTGCAAACACTTTCCCATCCTTACAGCAAAGCAGGTATGTGGGGAGGTTACATAATTTTGTGGTGATCAGTGTTGTTTTGTCACAGTGGCTGGGAAGGTGAGGCAGCCATTGGTTTCCATGAGACATGTCTTAGGGCCAATGCATCTAGTAATTCTATCACCTTCCCCATCTGCTTTTGCAATCCATTTAGCTTTCCCAGGAGAGTTTGGGTTTGACCAAGCAGGTGCTAGAGCAACTTATTTGGGTAGAACTGAAAAACAGATGAGCATTAGTGGGAACTGCAGCCAGATGTGCATGCCCCAAAGGTGTGCAGATGTTGCGATGCCCAGGCACAGAGTAGCTTCTGAGGCACTTCTGCCTCCACAGGGATTGGCATCTCCTCTGTCCCTCTGTACTGAATGTCTCCTTCAATGTGGTTGTAAATAAGCCAAACACAGCAAGTGATTTGGGCTCGTTTTTTTGGGGGTTTGTTTGGTTTGGTTTTTGTTTTTGTTTTTGTTTTTGTTTTTTTTGGGGGGTGGGGTGGGGTTTTGTTTGTTTGTTTGTTTGTTTTTTAGTATTTTTTTTTGTTTTTTTTCTTTGTTTTGTTTGTTTGGTTTGTTGGGTTTTTTCGTTGGTTTTTTTTTCACGGCTTGTAGAAAATGCCCAGGATGGCAATTAGGAATTGCCTGGCAAAAAAAATGCCAGCATGGCATTAGGAATACCATCATTTTTAGGTGGAGCTTGGTCACTTCAGGAAGTCTCTGCCTGTCCCCATTGTGGTGACTCAATTATATGTCATGTGCTCTGGAGCAATCCCCAGGTAAGCTCCATTCCCAGTAATTGCTGCACAATTCCTATGGTTAAATTGCAGCCCTTCAGAAGCGACAGGTAGCTTAACCACACATTTTGGTGAACATAAGATGTCCCCCAGCCGACCAACCCTGAGCAGCCCTTCTGCAGCCAGCAAAAAGCAGGGGAGAAAATGGAAAGATTTTGTGCTTCCTGGCAGCTCCTGCTTCTCCCCTTCAATAAGTAGTGGGAGGGAGCTGGGACGTGAAGACACGGGTGCCTGTGAGGAGACTGCCTGCCTGGCAAGAGACTGCTAGATGAGCTGCTGTGAAAGAACTGCAGGATGGGATGGCAGGAGGGGAGTAGGCTGGGGGTGAAGAAAGGGGAATACCATGTCTTTGAAGTTTGCTCTTCGCTCCATAGGCAGTTCAGGAAAAGTTGACAAGGATCCATGGCCTTCCTTGGCACTCAGTGAGCCAGCTCACTGCTGGCATTGACTTCATTCAAGCTTGGGCATGAAGTCAACAGCCTTGTGCCTACTACTGCCAGCACTGAATTTGGCACCATATCTGAAAACAGCTCTTATTTTAAGCTTTTAGTTCAGAGATGGTTTTCCCACCCCACCCCACTTCTCTCCCTCTTCCTCTTCTTTCTATTTTTTTTCTTTTCTCTCTCTTTTTTTTTTTTTTGTTTTTTTTTTTTTTTTTTTCATATGAATCCTACTTCTCTGTTTAAAAAACACTTACAGAACCAGGGGAAACATTTACCAGGGGATATGGTGTCTTTCCAGGCTGGAACTGATGCAGGGCAGGGTGGCAGGGGCATGGGCTGCCTTTGACTACCAGAAGCTTAGACAATGGTATTGGAACACCCCTGCAAGCCTTTTCCAGATGAAAACCTGAGAAAATGAGTTTTTAATCTGCAGATTAAAAACCTTCAATGAGATCAAATACAAAAAGAACCCTCAATCTCTTCCTCTCTTTATTAATGTTTACCACATACTTCACTCTCCACAGCCACGTAATTTTGTCTAAATCTTTTTGTGTCACCCACATCCCTGCAAGATTAAGGAGTTTAGGAATAGATATTAAAAAAATGCCTTTTCAGAAAGCAAAGCTGGTAATTTGGAGTAGAAATTCACGGTTTCACCAGCAGTCCCTTTGTGAGACTTTTGCAGATCATGTCACACAAGGGAGAGTGCAGAGATGCCTTCAGGGAGAAGATTCTTCCACCCTTCAAGGGTGTTTTAAAAGACACCAATGCTTTGCTGCTCAATTGAAGGAGTTTTTCTCCCTTTGACTTGACCAGGAGCAGTGTCCTACTCACAGGGTGCCTTGTAAACCAAACAATATATGACTTTCATTGATATCTGCTGACATCTGAAGGTGCTTCTTCCTAACCTGCACTTTCTATGAATAGTCCTCTCATGGGGCCCAAACATGCAGGAATGGGCCCATACCTCTCAAAGGACCTAACACTGCAGAGCATTAATGTTTTCAAATGAATTTAATAACTGTCTGAGATAATAAAAGAGTAAACAAATGTCATGATCCATCTATGCATATTTCCTCTGTAATTATGTTCATGGTTTTCTGTCAGTATCCAGAACTTCAATTGAAGGACCTGCTGTGTTATATATAGATTAGGAGATGTTTGGTTTAGACCCTGTTTATTTAAAGGGATGGATCAAATATGTATATTTTTAAAAACCGTGAAATAAACACCCCTTGGTTGTCTGGAGAAGGAAGGATGGGGCAGGAGAATTAAGTGAGAATATTATCAGGATGAAACTGAAAAACAGCATTTCTAGGGGGAAAGCAGGTAAAATCCCCTTTTCAGATGAAAGGTGTGAATCCACAGAAAGATGTTTGTCAGGCATTTTTTTCCCAGGTTGAGTAATGAAGGGTTTTTTTCTAATTATGCCCTTGAGGGCTGGATTTTTAGGCTGGCAATGTCCCATTGGCTCCAGTTTCCCTCCCAGTGCTGGTGATCAGTGGAGACTGTGTGAAGACAGGCCAGAGACCCACCACCAAATCCTGCCGTGGACCAGCCTCTCCCCTGGGATGTTTTTCTTTCCACAAATAGATATTTTGTTTTCCCAATAATGGCGTTGCAGGCAGTGGGTGTCCATCCCCTGATGCTGAGAGAATTTAGAAATCAGGGAGCGGTGGTGCATTTCCACAGGGAGAGTTTAGAGTGACATGTAGTGAAGAAGATATTCCTAAATGTAGGACAGAGACTGGGCAAACCTAGGTTGTCAGGGGATGGAATAGATGACCTAATAGGCCTCTCACATTCCTGATCTCTGATTTATAAATGCAAGTTTCAGTCTCAGCAAGTGACTACAGTAACTGAGTTTTCTTTTCCATCTCCATTACCTTTTAATTTTTCCTCCCAGTGCTTGGAGATGTTTCCAATTAGAGGTTCTCATAAGCAAAGACATGAAGTTCAGGCCTGGGAGATGCTAAAAAAACACCTTCCTGCATCTTGCAGTTTTATTCTTGGTAGGCTTCCTGGAGCTCAGCTCATTCTATGACAAACAGCCATTGCTGCCATTTACTGAGTTCTCACCAATCAGAAGGTATTTTCCCTCTTTCATGAAGTAAATTGTTTTCTTGTTGCACTATAAAACTGCTTCTATAATGGTGATCACTTCAAGCCATCTGTAATAATACAGTCTCATTGCATCACATCCTGTTTCATCACAGAGGATGAGTTTCAGTGTGAATTCTGCTTTCATCCCTACCTGTAGATGGTTATTCATGCTATTCATTATTTGTCTGTAACAGTGAGATAGGGATACCTCAATGTAGCCTTCCAGGTGCTTTAAAGAGGCTGAAGACCTCTATGAAGGATCAGAAAATGTAGTGTAGGACCTAGGAGATATATGCATCCTTCTGGAGGGCCAGCCAAAACATTCCAAGGCCTCTCAAGTGCTGCTCAACACGTCTTATTAGAAAACTGAGCTGCTGCCTTATAGTACAGCCTCTCTCAGAGACTTGGAATGTTCCTCATTTGCCTGAAGCTCAGGGTGTGAAATTCCCTCACTGCTCCCGCCACACCTTGCTTGCTTCCCTTCCTGCTGGGACATGCCGAGCTGGAGTTTTTATCATTTATACTCTATTACTGATGAGCTACTTTGGCTTCTTGCCTGATCTGTGTTTCAGCTCATTCCTGGGAGTTGCTGATAGGCTTCTGAGATAAATTTTCACAGATTCCTGGTGTCAAGTGCTCATATCTCATTCAAGCTCTGTGTTTATACCATTCAGATGCCTGTGTCCCTTCTCGGTATCTGAGTTTCCTATATGGAGCAGAAAATGAGCACTTCTAAGTCATGATGGTATCATACTATAGATCTAAAAAGCACAAAGGGCTAACTACTTCCTAGATGTGGCTTTCTGCTTTCCATGAGCTAAAGGATCCTGAAGGACTATTGTGAGGTCCACACTGTCGAGGTTTGCAGTCAGGTGACAGTCATACTATTCAGAGACTCATGTCTCTATCTTTAAGGTCATGATCTCTCCGAGATACCTGAACACCCAGTATATCACCAACAAGTTTTTTCTCCACTAGCTCAAGTTCACATCTAAGGCAGGATGAGTTGCCTTCTGGAGGGGCCCCTCTCCAAACAAGGAACATTGTATGAACACCAGTATGTTTGGGAACGAGGTGAACTCCAGGGCAGAATTTCTCATGATTAAATCATGGAATCATTTAGGTTGGAAAAGACCTCTATGATCATTGAGTCCAACCAGTAACTTAACACTGCCAAGTCCACCACTTTTTCCTTTCTCTTGAAATTCACTAGTGATGACTTCTGCTTGCAGTATGTTTAATGGAACATTTAAATACGAGTATGAAGTATATATTTATATGGCTGGCAGAGCGGTGGTTTCCCTTCCAAGTTTGCCGCTGTTTATCTAGTGCCAGAAATGCCAAACTCCCAGTCACCTGTGAATTTGTCAGTGCAGGCCTATTCATCCCCAGCAAGGATTTAATACCTCCAGATTTTTTTAGGGCTCAATTTTAGCTCTGTTTCCATCTCATTTAACTTCTGAAGAATGTGGATGTTACAGTAATAAATGAAATGCACCCCAAAATGTGTTTGCTAATAAGCCAAACTAACTGAGATGGCTTGGGATGAATCTGAAAGCCAATACATTTAACAAGGACAGAAGGAAATATATGTTACAGTTGTGTTGCCAGGATCAGATGCTGTCAGATTATTGATCCAGCCTGCTAGAAAGTTGTTTTATGGGAATGCATAACTTTTATGACTACCCTAAGATAGCCAAAAAGATACAAATAGAGTTACACACTAGGCTTCTGCTGATAGTTGTGGGTGCTCAGGGAAGAAGAGTATGGCATGTAAGATGCATGTCAGCATTTGTTCTTTTTTCAACCTGGAAAAGTTGGCAATTGGACAGTAGAAGAACAACCACTGTGGGATGTTCTTGTCTTCCATGGTAACATATGTGCTGGTATTCATGGATCCCTTTTCAGATTTGACTGTGGTACTCTCTCTGCACATACTCCCACTCAGGTTTTGCACTATGGTTTTTGGAAACTAGAGAAACAGACTTATCTATCTGCAACAATGATTGAATCAGTAGAGGACCTTGGCATTAACTCTAAGTGAAAGCAAATGTTTTGCAAATTTGATGATTTTTCCCTAGGCCTTGCAGGGATTTTCTCCATAATTAATTACATGACATTTAGCATAATCCTTTGAGAGTGTGTGAGACAGATGCTGAATACAAAATACTGATAACACCAACGTTGCTTTTTTTCCCCAAATACCACAGTCTTGGAGAATCCAGATTTCGTTTATCATGGAACTGCTGGGTCATTTTTCACTCTGTTGGGAGGTCTGTGCTCTTCATTCTTCAGCAAAAAACCTTCCCCATAGGATTTACACATGCAGTTGACTTGACATATACCCCTGGAGCTTTGTGCAGACTCCCCTCAATAAGGGAGAGAATTGCACACTGTGAAAGGGTGTTTCTTCCCACCTACCTTAAACACCTACTTTATATGAGATAAATCACTCTTCATAGTTGCTCATCTTTCTCACCAGCTTTATCTAAGCACCTGTTTACAGAAAGCTTTAATTAAGTCAGGTGAGCATAGGCGACTAGACTGTGTTTTAATGCTTTTTTGCATGTGCTTGTTTCCTCAGAGCTCTGTCCAAGACTTCTTTGGCTTTGGCCCTGAATCAAACCCAGCACTGCAAGCAGCTTGAAGGCCTGGTGGTTTCTCAGGTGCAGCTGTGCCACAGCAACCTGGAGTTAATGCAGACCATTATTCAGGCAGCACGGGAAGTGATAAAGACCTGCCGTAAAACTTTTTCAGACATGCGGTGGAACTGCTCTTCAATAGATTTGGCTCCTAACTACCTGCTGGACTTAGAGAGAGGTAAGCAGCACTGCTGGCTCAGTTGGGACTGGAGTCAGTAGAGTCAGCCTCTGTGTGTGTGTGTGTGTGTGTGTGTGCTGGAGACAGGAAGGGTCTTGCTCCTGGGAGGCCATGGAGGGACGACAAAGCCTAATTGTCCTGTTCTCTGAGACCACATTCATCATTACGGTGCCAGTCATGCCCAGAAGCTCTTGGATCCAAGACCTTGTCTACCACAACTCTTACAAAGCAGACCACCATTCTGGTCTGCTCATCCTACTGGGAGTCATGGGATGAGCACAGTAGCAAAAGGAGGCAGGAGAGTCCACGGGAGGGCTTAACCACATGCTCCAAGAGCAAATCACACCACAATGAACAAGATGCCTGAATCCATGTGACTCCTTGCCCTGCTTGGATTTTTTCTTATGTTGAAGAGTTCACTTAGATGTGCTCCAAACTAGTGGTGCCATGGGACATCTCAGCTGCAGTGAGTTGGTGTGTTGGCTACTTTGTGGGACACAGACTGTGTGAGTCTCTTTTTGGAGAATGTTTATCTGGCCCAGGAGGCTGAGATGGTGTTCTTGTCTCTTTCAGGCACAAGGGAGTCAGCATTTGTATATGCCCTCTCTGCTGCTGCCATCAGCCACACCATTGCCAGAGCCTGCACCACCGGGGACCTCCCTGGCTGTTCCTGTGGTCCCATCCCAGGTGAGACACCTGGACCTGGGTATCGATGGGGAGGATGTGCAGACAACCTCAACTATGGTCTTATCATGGGGTCCAAATTTTCAGATGCTCCCATGAAGATGAAAAAATCAGGATCACAAGCCAATAAACTGATGCATCTGCACAACAGTGAAGTAGGGAGACAGGTAACAAATTCACAAGAGTTATTGTACTTGTACAATCATCTGTAGTGTTGGTCACTTGATGAGGTTCAGTGTCTCTATCAGCTAGTGAAAGGAGCAGGTTTCTGAAAGATTGCTCTGAAGTTCTTTAGCCTGCTGAAAATTGTAGCTGTATAACTCATCCTATGACTCAGGGTGTCCCAAATGCTATTATTAGCCCTGTTTAACTGTGGGTGGGATGTCTCATTGCTACCTGTTGCACAGTCAATGCTTGCTCTGGCTCTGCCTACCCCAGGAGGTGTGGTGGGGTTGGGTCCCATCGTGCTCTGCCAAGGGCATTGTGGGGGCAAAGTGCTGTGTAAATATGGAGGATTATCATTTGCCAGATGCATCCAGCATCAGCTGCCTCCAGCCATCCCTGCAGGCAGGAGGGAGGATTTTTTTCATTTTTAAATTGCTATGCTAGTGATTATTCTCATGTCTGGCACAAGCTGCTTGCCACAGCTTGCATCCAGTGGTGGGATATTTTCCATGTGCAATGCCTGATATGCACTGATGTGCAAATCCCTATAGCAGCCCTCCATACAACTGAAGAAATGGATGGGGAGGCTATAAAACTGACCCCTGCACTCATATCTGAGGCTCCAGTGGTTCCATAGACTGCTCCTACTGCACAGCTTGGTCTTTCCAGGGCTGCCTGTGCAGACAAACTTGGAGCATGCTGAGCTCATTGGGAGCTTGCTGTGTAGCTACAGGCTGAGTCCACCTTTGCATAGCACAACCATGCTGAAGTTTCCCTCTCTGGCTCTTTTTTTTTAATATTATTCCCACGCTATTTGGTTTGTTTGCTTGGGGTTTGAGGTTTTTCTTAAATTTTATTTTATTTTTTTAGTGTCTTGATTTTTTTTGTTTCAATTGCAAAGGGCAAATTTTTGTTTGGGATATTGCGTTGCCATGGCTGGTGTATTCAGCCCTTCCTGGCAGCATCCTGCCATGTCCCACTGAAATGAGAATAGTACAGAATCAAAGTAAAAGGCTATTTTGGCCCCATGACTAGCAGAAAGGCAGGGGGAGAGTGCACTGAATTCAACAAAGCCACGACATCTCTCTTACCAAAACCCAAAGCTGCTGGAGGTTGATATTGATGTTAATTATCTTTTTATGGAATGTTTTGATATTCATCTCCTTAGGAATTTAGAGGGTGGAAATGCAGCCCAATATAGATATCTAATCAAAATTCAAAATACTCTTCTGTCTTCTGGCCACAAATGAGCCCTTGTGAAAGTAATCCTGGACTGATAGTGATCACTGAAGAGCTGTAGGATCTCATTCGCTTTCAAAGTAGCTACTCTAGACTGCCTGTGCAGAAATGAGAACAGCAGTACTTTTCTATAGCAGTTCCTCATAAGGAAGTACCTTCATTAGCAAGCTTGTGGGATGTTTGGCTGTAAGAGAAGGGCATTTCCTAACTTCTGCATTCCTTTTTGCAGGTCTTGAAAGCCTCTCTTGAAATGAAATGTAAGTGCCATGGAGTTTCTGGGTCATGCTCTATCAAGACCTGTTGGAAAGGCCTTCAAGAATTGCGAGATATTGCATTGGACCTCAAAACCAAATATTTATCTGCCACCAAGGTTGTTCACCGGCCCATGGGCACGCGCAAATACCTTGTGCCGAAGGACATTGATATCAGGCCAGTTAAAGAGACAGAGCTGATTTACCTGCAGAGCTCACCTGATTTCTGCATGAAGAATGAAAAAGTGGGGTCACATGGGACCCAGGACAGGTGAGGACTTCTGCAGTGGGTACTCACTGTACTCTGACCCCAAAGAGGAAAGGGCAAGAGAGGAACATGTATGAATAAGGGGCAATCAAGGAGGTGACATGTACATGCAGGTAAAGCACATCTCTAACATACAATATGGTTTACCAATTCCTAACCCTTTAATGATGGCTGTGGCCAAGGCAGGGCTTGCTGACACATTTTCCATTACACAATCAGGCACAAGATACATTTCAAAATTCCCTGGGCAGCTTACCTCCACAGGAACTTGTAAGGACCAAGCAGCTGCTTTATACTGTGTTGAGTCTCAGTAATTTCTTGCAGTCACTGCTGATTAGAAGAGTTGTTACTCTAAGGCTCCCCTAAGCAGGCAAATGTTAATCCAGTTAGAACCAGCATTCCTAGATTGCCTTAAAAAAAAAAACCACCCCAAAACTGCAAAGATGATATTTAATTTTTTTTTCTTCTACTGCATATTAAAGGTCCAGGTGTGTTTGTATTGCTTGTGACTCTGCAGAGGAATTTCTTTATTGCATTAATATTGGGGATTTAAGGTCATTATGGTCAAGCCCAACTTCCACTGGGCAGCATACTGTCCCCTTTCACAAGCAACAGACATGCCTTTCTCTTCCCACCACCTGTTTAATTTCCTCCAAGACAAACTAATTCAATATTCCAACAATCTGAGCATCTCTAGGTGGGCAGACCCATCTGATCTCTCTAGAGCTGAACCATCAACAGCCAAAAAAGTGTATGTTTCCAGAATTTTCCTAATTTTTGTTAGGTGGCTGCAATGGCTGGATTTCAATGTCTCTGGCTGGTTTACCTTTCTTTAGATAGTTGTCATAATTCTTCTTTGCTCTTTCTGTTATTTCATGGTGGATGCTCAGGCAAGTGGCAAGGAGTATATGCCTGGCCTATTTTGGGATGCCTTCCTTTTAATGTAGTGGATATACTTGTATTCGGACCATTATGGTTCAATGGAGAGAAGATTTTGCTGAAATGAAATGACCCAGATGCAGACAAGATAAACTATATAATATGCATGTGGGAATGTCGCAGCTGAGGACATGGGTTAGGGGTGGGCTTGGCAGTGCTGTGGACTTGATATTTTAGAGGGCTTTTACAGCCTAAATGATTCTGTGATTCTGCATCAGCATGTAACTGGATCAGTAGACAAGACAGCTGAGTGAGACAAGACTGTCTTTTTTGTCCCGATGTTTTATGACAGTCCTGTATCCTCTGACCTCAATGTCTGGACTGCTCTACAACGGCATGTATCTGACAGCTCTGTGGTGGGAATACCAGGCTGGCCTTTATCACCAATTCAGCAGTAGAGCATTTTTTATCAAGTGAAGATGTTTGTAAGTCACTAAGAATAGCTAGGAAAAAGCATGTATTGAAACAGGTTTCTGAAAGAAAATGTCATCTTAGTGGAAGTGAAGATTTTGTGGATTTGTATGGATTTTGACATATTTGTGCCTTGAAAATGACCTCTTTGTTGTGCCTTTCTGTTTTGCAAGAAAAAAAAAAAGGTGAAGATTATTTGGAAATTAGTTTTATAGGAATTGCATTAAATGAACAGGTTGTGTCAAAACAAAGTTGAATTCATTACAGATTTGCCAAGTAAAACATTTTCCTTGAGCTGAAATCCTTTCAGGGGACATGGAGATGTGACTTCTTCATCTAACCTTATTTTACAGCAGATTTCAACTTTTTATCCCATCTAGGGATGAAAAATATGTCAGGGTCCTGAATGATTTTTTTTTCCTTCTGAGGAAAGGAAAATGTGTATTGCAGGCATCCGTTTATCCTGAGATGGATGACAGCCATGATTGTGAACCTGCCAGCCAAGGGTCCACAGGAAGTGAGATTGAGTGAGGATTTAGAAGACCAAGATATTAAGGCGGGAGGGGATGACTTTCAAAAGGAACTTGTCAAAAAATACTCGTCATTCTCAGATGTGCAAGATGGTGATGGCCATGGGAGGGGAGGAGGGTGAGATAGTCCCATGTTGAGCTTCAGGTATCACTCAGGCCAAGTTTTAAGGTCATGTGTAACTGGGTTTGTTTTCATTACAGTCCATCTGCAGCCTCTTGGGAAGATGCCTGGTATTTCAAAATTGGCATGTGTTATACAAGCCAGAGCAACTCCTTTCCTGAACTAAATTACTAGAGGAAATAAATGTAAACTACACACAGTGTGTTTGAAGATTGGTCCATGCTTCCTGGGAGGAGCAGGGAAAGGGAGATCTTCCCTAGTCTCTTCCTCCCATGGATGCTTTTTTCTCTTTGCAATTTTTCTTTCATGAAGAGGGTGCCTAAATGCATTTTAAATGTGGTGTCTCTGTTCCAGCCTGCCACAGGGCTGAAGAGATAATGTCTAATTACAGGGATAAGGTAGAAGGAGCACAAAAGGAATGCTGTTAGAGAGAGGGCATGGCAAAATGTGGTTCATGCTTCAGAATGATGTAAAAATGCTCACATGGCAATAGTTCAAACATGTTTTTATTTAATGGGTCATGTCCTGGAGGCATTTGAACATTTTATCTTTATGCACATCAAAATTTTCTGGAGGTAGATCCCACTGTTTCCAAGTTGTCTGGTTTTTAAGGCCAGTTTAAGGCCAGTCATGTCATGCCAATGAAGTGAAAAGGGTTTTGTTTTTTGTTTTTGGTTTTTTTTTGTTTTGTTTTGTTTTGTTTCGTTTGTTTGTTTGTTTTGTTTTTTTTTCTGCTGTGGTCTCTTATTTGGAATACTCTCTTTTCAACCACCTTCCCATATCCTTTCTGGCCCCTTTCTGGGTGCAGAGGCCAGTCCATGCCTGGGCTGTATAGTACAGTCCCCTATGTCCACAGCTCAGGAGACTTTGATCTGGGCATCTTCAGTATTTTCCAGCCTTGCTTTCTGCCTCCAAATGGATTTGGAGGGGGAAATATGCCACTAACACCCCCTTTCCCTCTTCCTTGATTTAAATATTCATATTGATGCATTTTTTGTGATAAAAAATGAGCAGTTTTGCAGCATATCCAGGGAAAGTCTTTTTCCTCCTCTCTCTCCCCAAGGTCTGGTTCTTGCTCATAGCATGCTGGAAACAGGATGGAAGCTGATGGTTAAGTTGCAACACCTTGGATGTGTTAGGGTTCTCTGTATGCTGTAGGAAACAATTCTACACTGCCAGGTGGGTGGAAAGGATATTCTAATTGGTGATCCCTCTAATGTGAAGGATCATATTATGTAGACTTATTGTGTGCTTTTCAGGCAGGAAAAGGAATTACTTTGTAGATGAACCATATGAAAATCAACTCAGAAAATGAGCTCTCGATTACTCAAAAGCCTTTTAGAGCCCTTTCCTGAAAGGATTTCAAAGCCTTCTTCAGAACAAGCCTGAAACATTTTTTTAAGACACTTTGGACATTCTTAGCTTGTTGAAATTTAGAAATGGTTTGGAAATCTGCATGCCTCCAAGTGCTCAGGGTATGTCCAGATTTCAAAGTCATGTAACTAAACTCAAACCTGAGGTTTGACGCCTCTTTGAAGTGCTGAAAAGCTGATTAAGGAGCTGATTTTTGCAATCAGTATCCAAGTCTCCTGTAAACAAGGCTTACTGCCACACTGACTCCAGCCAAACTCTGCTTATATACCACCATCACACTTTCATAACTAATTAAAAATGGTCTGGAGAAAAGTCTAAAGAAGCTGATCTGTTAAGCTGCAAGTAAAACTTTCAATACAACAAATCAACTACTGGGAAAGAAATGTAAATATTCCCCTTCTCAGAGATTTCTTGGAAAAAAGCACTTTTTCATCTTTTAATGAAGTAGTTCAGTTGCTCCTGCCTGAAAAAATCACTGCCATGTTTGAGTAAATGAGAAATAATGTCAGATTATAAAATTGAGATCTCTTTTTTGAGAAAAGAAGCAAAAATATGAATCTTCTTTATAAGCAGGTGCAATGTATCAAGTTTCAAAGGCTATTTAAGTCTCCTTAATGAATCCAAGGAAAGGAAATTCTGCCATGCATGCAAAAATATCCAGCCCCTGAAACCTTGCAGAGATAACAGAGCTGTTTATTACTGATCTTTCCCAGAGCAGTCTTGGAATCAAGCCAAATGTGGGAAGGAGCTCTCTTAGGCTGCAGAAATCAGGCTGCAACAAACTGCAGCTTAGCTGGGTTGATCAGTCACCACTCCTCAGTTGACTCACTGTGGCAAGGAGTGAGTGGCCACTCTCTGGTGGCTGCTCCTTGCTCACATATTCTTTCTTTACTCCAATATAAAATATTAGTCAGAAATGTCTTAGACTGGTATGCTTTCTTGGATATGAACATAGATGAAGTTGGCTGAGCATGCATCTGCTACTCAGTTTTCAGCGTTCAGTGGCAGCCCTTGATATCACTTTTTTTCTTGCTGCCCCAGAAATATCCTTTGTATTGTGTATGGGGGTTGTTCAGCCTGTGGAAGAGAAGACTCTGGGGAGACCTTAAGGCTGCTTCCAGTGTCTAAAGGGGCTCCAAGGGAACTGGAGAGGGACTTGGGACAAGTGCCTGGAGTGACAGGACAAGAGGGAATGTCTTCCCACTGGTAGAGAACAGGGTTAGATGGGATATTGGGAAGAAATTCTTCCCTGTGAGGCTGTTCATTGGAACCGGTTGTTTAGAGAAGTTGTGGCTACCCTATCCCTGGACATGTTCCAGGCCATACTGGATGGGGCTTGGGACAACCAGTGGAAAGTGTCCCTACTCATGGCATGGGGTTGGAACAGGCTGATCTTGGACTACATTGTTCCCCTGTACCAAGCACTGGTGAGGCTGCACCTTGAGTACTATGTTAGTGTTGCTGCCCTTACTCCAAGACAGACATTGAGGTGCTAGAGTGTGTCCAGAGAATGGCTGTTTGAGGGGTCTGGAATATAAGTCATACAAGGAGTGACTGAGAGTATTGGCATTGTTGAGTCTGGAGAAGCGGAGGCTCAGGGGAGACATTATCACACTCTACAAATCCCTGAAAGGAGATTGTAATCAGGCTGTGGTTGGTCTCTTCTCCCAGGAAACCAGCAAAGGAAATGGCTTCAAGTTGTGCTGAGGGAGATTAGAAAGATTTTCTTCAGTGATGGATTCATTCAGCCTTGAAACAGGCTTCCCAGGGAAGTCACCAGCCCTGGAAGTGTTTAAAAAATGAATGAACATGGCACTTTGTGGTATGGTTTAGTGGACTTGGTGGTATTGAGCCCAGGGTTGGACTTTATGGTCTTGGAGGCTTTTCCTGACCTTAATGATTCTAGACTATGATGCTATGATCTCCAAAGTTCCCTTCGAACCCAAACCACTCTGTGAGTCTTTGTTTATGTAGGCAATGAAATTTTTTGGCAGAAGCACTCTGCCAAAAAAATTATTAAAATATGTAGCTGGGGAAGAGTAGTAGTTATGGATAGACAACAGCATTTGATGTTTGTTTTTTGTTACAGCTTCTTTTAGTTTCTGTTAATGAGGGCACAGGATAAGATGAGCTTTGAGTAAGTTATAATATGTTCAATGATAGTCGGTTTTGGAACAGTTATCAGATACACTACCATTTTTTTAAATGAGATCTAACAAATTCTAAATAAGAAATAGCAAATAATGCTTTTGTGAGTGTCCCAGAAGAACTGGAGGAAACCTGCTCTAGCTAAAGATGCCCTTGTACATAGTAGGGGTTCAGGTGGACTAGGTGGCCTTTAAGGTTCCTTCCAACCCAAACTATTCTAAGATTTTATGAAAGCTAGAAAAACATTTGCTTTCTGTTTCTCCCACCTTATTTAGGTGTTATTCCTTCTTTCTCAGGGCAACATGCTTGCAGCTGGCGCCCATTTCAGCTGGCCAGCTATGCATTTTTTTGTTATTGTAGTTAATGTGTGGGGAAGATTGAATTCTTTCTACTTTGAGAGACCTGGATTTGATCATAAAGTTTCCTGAACAGGTTTGTGAATAATAAATTTATTTGTAAAAAGAATAATTTCACACAGTAAAATTGCAATGGGTAATGAATCTAGCTCTCTTAACCACATTTAGTCCCTCTGCAACCAAATGGCATTTGAGTTAGAGAAAACTGGGTCTGGGAATGATTTTCCATGGACCTTGATCTTTCCAGGAGGAAGACTGAACTGACACCACCTAGGCTGTTACTGAAGACATTTCTCTACTCTGGTCTTAAAAGCAGTTTCCCTAAACAACCTGATCCAGGGTTTTACTATCCTCAGTGTTAGGCTTTTCTTAATCAAAATTTAAATAAAACATAATCTAAAATAAAACTAATAATTTCTTGTCCTCTTTCCTTGACATATAAAGAACATTTTTTTCTCTCCCCTTGTAGCAATAATCTTTTATAGAGGGGAAGACACCTCTTTTAACATACTTCTCTAAATCAATTCCTTCACTGTTTTCTACTGTTTGAACTGCTCCTCTGGCTGACCTGGGAACATTCCACTTTTAGCTGGATCTTTCTCAAAGTGTGTTGCTTACTTTGCACTTTAATCCACTGTCACAAAATATCTTCAACTCCTTCTTCCCTAGCATTATCCCCAAATTTTTAAGCTCACTCTCAACTTCTCATTAATGAAAATACAGGCTAATGCCAGGATCTCTCTTAACATCTCCTCACTGACATATGCTGATAATTCTTTCTTGTACAGTTGTTTAGTGCCAGTCTCTAGTCATTCCTTGTGGATGAGAATGCAATTTAAAAGTAGATAAGATACTGCCCTCAAAATCTTACATGAAGCTGTGACCTTGATGTATTTTTAGGAATGTCCATTGTGTTATATATCTCCTGAGGGATTTGAATTATTTTTCTCTTTCTTTTTTTTATATATTGCTTTATTAATTGACACTGCTAGAGCAAAGGGCACCAAAGAAATAAATAGGAATTTGATTTAAAAGAGAGAAAAAACATTACACAGCAGTACTGTGTTCTGGGATTTGGGACTGCTGGAGTTCATGAAGGCAGGTGGTTTCCCTGTGATCAGAAAGGGCTGAGGGAACCAGACAGCCAAGGGGATGAGATGTCAAGGAAGGAACATCCCTTCTATCATCATGCAACAGCTCAGGTGCTGGCAGTGCATGAGAAAAAGGACTACAGAAAGTGCTTAGGTTTATGTTTTACTCCTGTAACAGCATCTTCCTCATCCACTGGGAGATGCACTGGGACAGAAAGGCAGTTGCTGTGCCCCAGAATGACTTTTTTAATATCCTCACTAAAAAGTTCTTATCAATAGGACTGATGGAGTGAAGTTCCAGTGGGTATCTCATCCCTGTCATTATATGTCATAATCATAGGTGACAGTAGAGAGTTGGCCTCAATTTGGATCCCAGGTGCCAGCTGTGCAACCAAAACAAAAACTGTATCCTTCTATCTGCTGATGGGACAGAGTAAATAGGGATTCACAATGAAGTTGTGTTACATTGCTAAGTTGGATTTCATCAATCTTAGAGGTCTTTTCCAACCAAAATAATTCTGTGATCTCCCCCTTTTAAAATTAAAATCCTTCCTCTCCATCTGGGGGAAGACTCTTAGAAGTTCTAGAGTGTTCTCCTTCACCTCTGCTGAGGAGCCACCCCCATGATGAGGCTGTATGGTGTATTGCAGTGCTTCTGCAAATGAGGGCTGGAAAGGGGACATTTTGGACAGGCATATTGAGTGGGATTTGTCTAGCCAATGCTGCTGACCTTCTCCCTTCTTGAAGAAGAAATAAGCACTGTGACAATGTAAAAGCCTGTTCTTGAGCCAGAACTGTGGCTGGGATTACAGCTGAAGCATAATTTCTCAAAAGTCTTCCAAGTGCTTCTAGGGGTTACAATGTTGTGCTACAATGCAATCACCTGACTTCATGTTTTCTCTCCAAGGCTCAGGAGGAGGGCATTTCTCTGAGTTGCTGGAATTGTGCTGGACCAGGCTCAAAACAAATGAGATTGAATTTAACCCATCAGTGGGGAGCCTAGTGAGATCACAGCCGCAGGCTCTGAAAACTGATGTTCAGGGCCACTTCTGTCGGTAAACTCTGGTCTTTGGAGTTCTTTGTCTTCCCCCACTGGCTGAGAAACTACTTGCTTCATCTTGTTTAATGAAAAATGAATCTAACTCATATCCAGGCCTATGCTTTAAAACAGAAAACAAAATCTCTACTTAGTGGCATTGTCAGGAAATTTTTCTAAAAGCCCATATAGGTTTATGATGGGGTCAAAACTTTGTTTTGGCTATTCAACCCACTCATTCTGAATGTCCCTATTTCCTGATACCAAACTGAGGGAAATTTGAGGATTTATTTAATAAGATTTTTCTTTTTTCCTTTCTTTGTTTCAGACTTTGGGCAATGGGGAAGGTATATGGAAAGGCATATCTTCTACTAGATTCACTTTTTTTTTTTTTTCTTTTTTTCTTTTTTTTTTTTTTTTTTTTTTTTTCTTTCTTTTCCAAACCACAGGAGTGGATGGAGGGAAAGAGAGAATCCCAGGTCCCAGCACAGCAGGTAGAAAAGCTTTGCTTTCTATTTGAATGGGGTAAATATCACTGCTGTGTACTTTGTATGTTTGGGGAGTGAATGTCCTCAGTGGTGAGCTGGAGTCAGAGTGGACCCCCCTTTTCTTGGCCATTTTAGTGAGCTCCCAGCATGAAGTGACATGGATGCACTGCACATCCCTCACCACGCTTCTGCAGATTCCTCATCCTTCCTAGGTGAACCTCCAGGAAACAACATTTCCATCCACTAGCAAAGCTGAGTAAGGTTGAAAAATACCCTTCCCTCTTCTAATGTCAACACACCTATATTTGAACCTTTGCTCTGAATACTTAACACATTTATGAATACATTTATGAGGAGTCATTTGGAGATTTCTTGTGGAGGGGCCCAGTTCACAAGGGCACTAACAAGGCCTTTGGTTCAACGTTAGGCAAACACATTCAGTGTGGCTGCACACTTCAGCTTCGGTAGAGGCTTTAAAAGGTTTTTAAATATTTACACACATTCCTGAATGAGAGTGGGTTTGGGGGACTTTAAACACTGAACCTGTAGAGGAATGTGAATCAGAATAACAAACAGGAGGCAGAAAAACTTAAAGAAGAGCAAGAACAAAATCTCAACACTTCACTAATCCCATAACTTCTCCTAAAGCATTACCTCATGAGCAATTCCTATAATTCTCATGGATTCGTTTTCACCTATTAACAGTTGCTTAGCTCAAGGGTCCAACTTACGCTGCTCTCCTCTTCCTGCCCCAAAGCAGCCTTAGAGTGTTTCTGTCCAAAATAGACAAAAAATAGCCACACAGAAAAAGATTTAGGAGATATGTCAGCAATTACCCCCTCAATAAACCACCTTTCTTACAGTAGTTTCAAAACTCCATCAAGTTCACAGCCCCATGGTGTTGGGTACACATCAAAAAAGCGCAAGCATCTGACCAAACAGGAACACTTACATCCTCGGTTGTCTTTACAGTCTGGAGAAATGGTGTCTCTAGGACATGGTTCATTGCATTCAAAATTCAACGCCTGGTACACTTTCATGTCCAGTGAATACTGGAGTATTTTAGGAAATGGGATAGATGTTTTTTGAGGACAGATGTGAAATGGTAATGAACAGATCAATGAAAGAGATTCCTCAATTAAGGAGTTGCTTCTGAAAACCTCAAACCATTCACTGGCAAGCAGACAAAATGAGGAAACCCAACACAATAGCTGATTTATCCCACTGAGTCTGTCTTTAATTAAAAGCAGAAGCAAAACAAGCCGTGAAAGTCTGTAATACTTGGTGACTTGTCATCCTACCCTGTGCTCCTGCCAGACTTCCTGTTCCTGGGTCAGGGCTCAGGGTGTTTTGGGGCCAACCACCCAGCTGCTCATGCCATGATGGGAGAAAATCAAAGAGAAAAAGCTGCACAGTCCAGGCCTGCTAGTATCAATTATGATTTCCCTGATAGGATCAGCACTGCATAGTGACTGTAACAACCTGCTCAGGATTCTTCCCAGCCTGGAATCCTTGGCATGGAGCCTGTTCAAATACTATCTGGCTGTAGGGTTCCTCCTTCTCCCTTTTCAGATTAGGCAGTGGTGGACAAATACCAGTGTTTTTTCTTTAGGGTGCCATCTTCTTCCAGCTCCTTTCAGACAGTTTTGGAGCCTGCCTGGGAACACCAATTGTTTGGAATGATTGGTTCTTCTTGTGGAGGTATTCCAATAGCTTTACTTGTCTGCTCATGTGGAAGCAGGCTGGCCCAGCGGACAAGCAGCCTGGATGCTGCCAGGCCCAAACTGAGAGTCAGAAGAGTTTAATGTTATTTTGGGTATCATAGCAGGTTGTGTGATTGCAGCCCAGGGCTTCCCCTGCCACCCTTGCAGGCATGGGGGGCTGTTGGCTGGGTGTTTGCTGTGCTGGCTTCACCCAGTGCCTTGCAGAGCTGTCAGGCCCAGCAACACCACACAGCAGTGGTTTGGGAAACCCAGCAGGAATGTGCACTTGCTCACAGCATTTTCCTTTTTCCAGACAATGCAACAAGACTTCCAATGGGAGTGACAGCTGCGACTTGATGTGCTGTGGTAGAGGCTACAACCCCTACATGGACAAAGTGGTGGAGCGTTGCCACTGCAAATATCACTGGTGCTGCTATGTGACCTGTAAAAAGTGCGAGAGGACTGTCGAGAGATATGTGTGCAAATGAAAATTCTCCTCTGCACACCTGGGAGCTAAGACAGCAGCGGCACCCCAGCACTATTCAGAGAAAGCATTACCCTGACTAGACATCATTTATCTTGTAAAGACACAGACTTGAGGAGAGATGGTAGGAGGAAAATCAACAATCATACCAGTAGAAATAAGAACAGAAAAAAACCTCTCAAAAAGCAACAAACCCACAAATGTTTCTCCCCAGCAATAAAATACTCTCTGAGAAGACAAAACCTCATTTGGGATGGTATCTTCTTCCAAAATATTTCCTATGGTTGCCAATGATGTCCAGAAATCAAATGCCTTAGTATTCTGAGAAATAAATATAGAAACTTTCCCTGGGGGGAAAAAAAGGCACTATTTGTTTGACAGTAACTAAGGCTCACACCTACCTATGCCTTCTAGCACAGGTAGTGTCTCCATTAGGACCATCCCACAAGGGAAAATGCTACAACTTTTCAGCAATAACTGCCTTTGTTGCCAAAAACTTAATTTTCAGCAAAGAATCATCCACTCTATGTGATAAAAAAGTGAAAAGATTTCAGGTCAATCCCCTGAAATGAACAGCTAATTTTAATATTTGTTTTACACATGTCTGCAACTTTGAACTGATTGCTGAAGGAAAATATATCCTTGATTTGTCCAGGCTGGACAAAATTCAGCCAGAAAAATCCCCTGGAATCCTGGAGGCAGTGAGAGTAGGGTAGGCTGAGAAGGACTTTATGGGGTCCACAAGACAGCAGTGGAGCCTTTAGGATAAAATAACTAAGTGAAATCCAAATCTAGTGGGAAAGTAAAGGAAAAAAGCAAGCTCATGCTCTCTATCTCTTTGCCCTTTGGGTGTGATAGCCTTAGTCACTGACATTCTTCCACATTGACCCATCAAGTCCTTGGGGAAATACGCCACTAGTTTCTTCCCCCACAAAACTATTGGTCCAACCTCAGGAAACTGCAGAGTGGAGCAGTCCAGGCTGTAGGGAGTACAGCTATGGAAGTCAGCAGCTATTCACAGCAGGAAGAAATGGGAATGTGTCAGTTCTCCATGTGGCTCTGCCCTGACACAGCAGAGAACCACTATCTGTGGCTGTACATACTTTCATTTGTATTTTTCTTTTGTATGATATTTATATCTTGTGCTTTCATCTACTTTACTTCCTACATAAATATATCCTTATATTATAAACAAGCATTAACAATAGTATGGAATAAATGCTGAAGTTACTGGTGCAACAGCAAAATGTTAGATTATTGTTTCACTCTTCTACTTGGAAAGCAATTCTGATTTTCTTCCCAAGGATGGGAAAAGAACATGGTTTGAGGCACTCACTGGCATAGGGATAGATAAGTTCCTTTATTCCCTGCCTCCTCAGCCTCTTAATGTTGAGGAGAAATAGCCAAGATACAGTCAAGATAATGAAACAGAACACTTGGAGAAAGGAAGAGTCACCATTGCTATTTCATTTTTTTTAATCAGCAATCACTCTCATTGGTAAAATTTCCTAGTGCCCCTGAGGAGCTTAACAACAAATATGACTCATACCTCTCATGTCATGGGTGGTTGGCTTCTGGCTCCTGCACATGGAGAGGAGTTGATGTGCAGGGGAGTTTTTAACACAGCCTAGGCTCCCTTATTTGCTTTTTTGTTATTGTTTCTTGTTTTGTTTGGTTTTGTTTGCTTGGGGTTTTTGTGGGGTTTTTTGTTGGTGGTGTTTGGGTTTTTTGTTGTTGTTTGTTTTGTTTGTTTACTTGGGGTTTGGGGGGGATTTTTTGTTTTGTTTTTTTTTAGTGGTCATCCAGCCCTGTGTATTGGTTATGAAAAGTGACATTGGAGAAGGATGCTGCTCCAGGAACAGAAGGCAACAGAGCTTCTGATATCTTTCAGATCACTCTTGGGCACCCCAACCCTATGCAAAATGCTGTAAGCAGCCAAAAAATCACTCCTACACAAATGTAGAGGGATTCTGTCACTTTCCTAGGGGGAAATATGTCAGTAGCACCACAATCTTTCTCCAAATCCTCTTTTTTTCTCCACTCAGTCAATCCCTAGGAGGCAACTGCCTCTGACATGTCTGTGAGCAGCCCTGGGAAACTGGAAAAGAAAAGCATCATGTGGTATAAGAGCAAAATCAGAGGTATTTGTCCTCTTCAGCTATTTTGCTTTGTTGTAATGGGTTTGGTCTTGTTGCCTCCTTCTGTCCCCCAGTTATGAGAAGGCAAAATAAGACCTTTCATCATTTGACAGTGGTTTGTGTTATTGTCACCCCATAAAAGCTGATGCACTAAAACATCTCTGCAGTGCAGTGATGAGTGGTGGGTGTCTTTAGGCTGATATGCAGACAGGCTGGCGGCACAAATCCCACTGCTCTCCAATGCCAGATTTTGGCTTCATTTGATATGCAAAGAAACCATCTACTCTCATTCTTTTAAGGATTTTTATTTCCATTTTCTGATGATGCCAACAAGGCACAGATGTTCTGACTGAAGAAAAATTTGAGCATTTCAATGTCATTCTGTAATGACTCTTTTTCTTGCTCCCCTGCTGATGTCATGAGTCTTTCTGCTTGGTGAAAAACTAGTAAAAAGGAAGAAATAGTCTATACATACACTGTTTTCAGCTGCATTTCACTCCTCCCATGTCAGACCTGTGATCCTTCACTGGCTTTCTCATGTCAGAAGAAATCATCATCTGTAATTAAAAGAAGTAAGTAAACCAATTAGGCATCTGCAGGCATATCAGGTGGGAAATAAACTCACAGCAGAACTTTAGCCATGGTGGCAATACACACTTTGTCATCTCATGCCACAGATGTCTGTTACTGAAGATGTTGACCTGAAATGGCTGAATTGTTTGGAGTTTTGCAGTTTGGAGCAACCAGGTTCAAAATCTCTGCTGGCTTCTCAAGATAATCCATCATGGGCTTCGTCTGAACTTCACTTCTTTGGCAAAAGAGTCTGTGTGGCTCCAGCCCATGTCTTAGGCTGTTCGTCTATGAATTAACAGTGTTACATTGCTTTTGCAATAACTTCTAAATCTCAGGGCCCTATTCTTCTCTGGAGCAGCTGCACACTGTATTAAGAGTGTGCCCAGGGTGATGTACCTTCCTAAGGTGAGAATCATGCACAGGGCAAGGTCTGATAAACTGCAGCCTCCCTTGTTACACAGGCCTGCTCCATCCAGCAAACTAGGGTCATATCATCAGTTTGATGGCTTTAAGCTTAAATAAGGTAGGTTTAGATTAGATATTAGGAAGAAATTTCTCTCTGTGAGGGTGATGAGGCCCTGGAACAGATTGGCCAGAGGAGGTATGGCTGTCCCATCCCTGGAAGTGTCCAAGGTCAGGCTGGACAGGGCTTGGAGCAACCTGGTCTAAAGGAAAGTGTCCCTGCCCATGGCAGGGGGTGGAACTTCAAAGGTCCACCACTTCTAAGGTCTTACGAGCTTCTAAGGTCCCTTTCACCCCAAACCATTCTGTGATTCTATGCTCTCCCTCTGGATGCTCTGGCATTTCTAAATTTTTTTTCAGAAAATATCTTTCTATGAGCAGGAGACAGTACTTTCTGCTTTCCTTTCCTTTCAATAAGAACTAGGAATAAAGAGAGTACCTATAATACAGGTCCATACTGGCAGAACCTCGCATAGTACATCTTTCTCCTTGCAACCTGTTTCTGATGCTTCACTCCTTGCATCAGCAGCAAAGCATAGAGAGGCCAGAAAAGTGTCACATCTCTCAATTTCAATTATCGATACAACAGGGATCCAAAACAGAATGGCCAAGTTATTTTGGCACCCTAGAGGAAGGTGTCCCTGCCCATGGCAGGGGGTTGGAACTGGATGATCTTCAATGTTCATTCCAATCCAAACCATTCTATGATTCTGTAAGTTTTTGTGCATGTGCTGTGTGAAATATATTTGGGAGAATATTTGTCACAAACCAGCTTTGCAAGGAAAATACATCCCTCCTTCCCTTTCTCAGGCCTTCAGCAAGCGGTTTTCAAGGCTTTGCTCTGAAACACTGAGATCCTTCAACTACTGCAGAAAACGGCTTTAATTACTGTGAATGTCTTTGTCAGGTGATGCTGTAGTTCCCTTCTTATAACATGTCTTACCACATCCCAACAGCTGATATAACTTGGCCCAGGTCCATGTCGTACTACACAGTACTGTTGATTTACACTAGCTGGCAAAATACAACTGATTTATTCCCACAAATACTATTATTTCACAGCTTTACAGCATTACCTCTGATAGAAACAGCCAAGCTCTCCTAAAGAGTATTATGCTGGTGGCCTTGTAGTATTTATTAATTTGAAAAAAAAATCTATTATTTAATAAAACAGGACTTAATGCTATTTTCAGAGCTGAGGTTTTAGGCCCTATATACATCTGGCTGACTTTGTATTTTTTGATTAATCCCCCCCATCCTTACCCCTTCCAGTTTTATATCACTTAGGTTTCTCCATAAGGTAGGCAAATGCCATTCATTATAAAAAACTCACATCTGATTGTGTATTTTATTCTACAAAAATAGAAAGTATCTTAATTTTACTAAAGCAGGCACAGTATTTCACATGCAATTAGAAAAGCCCATAGTGAAGGGAAGGGGAGTGATGGAAGAAGAAAACAATCTGAATACAATTAGAATTGTCTCTGTTAGGAAAGTGATAAAAATCGAGTCCCTGAGGGACCATCCCTTTTCCTGCTAAAAAACAAATCCCTGTAGATAACCATTATCATCCTCCAAGTGAGATAGACTTGTGCTGCCCAGCTCTGGGCTACCTGTTTGGGGAAAGTGTTGAGAGGAGGCTCTGGAGGTACTTGGGAATAGGGGGAACAAAAGGAAAATTCAGGCCTGGGATCGACTGTTGTTAGACCTCCACCCCGTGACAAAGGATTTGCTTTTCCCTGCATCAGACTGGGGGTTGTGAAATACAGTGAAACACCATTGTTTTTTTCCCAAGAGCAAACTGGAGCTATAACAGGCATGACTTTTTCCTCTGCAAGGGAGATGGAGCAGAAAACAAAATTTGGGAGAGGGGGAGAAAGAACAGGAAACTTAAAATCCACCTGAGATTAATGAGTTTAACATGTACAACATATTTTGTTTTGTTTTACTCTCAGGACCAGTTTCATTAGTCAGACAGAGTTTGATTAAATATCTCAGCAGAGCTTTGGCTTATTCATCTAAAGAACAAATTATTCTCTCTTCATGGAAGCAGCATTAATTGTGCTTTCTAATTGTGAGAGCAACAATAATAATAAAAATAGTTACAATAGAATACATTGTGGATTGTTTTTATTTCCTCTTTTGTTAAGAGTAAGTGGACAGTATTGTCTGTATTGTAAATTAAATTAGTTTTAAATTTTAAAGATACTTTCTGGGCTTTGTGGAAAGTTCTCTCTTTTTTGCTCTTCTAAGTGGAATTTTTCAAGGTATTTACCAGAACCACATTGTCTTGAAATTTCTCTTAAGGCAGAAGAGGGTATCATGTAACTGACCAACTGCAAGAGCTGGGATATAAAGGGATATGCTGCCATGACTAGAGGCTTAGGAGAAAGCCACCAGATCCATAACATAGTGCCAGAACTCTTGTGCTGCTGTCAATGTAAGGACGAGATTCAGATCTAAAAATTTTCATTGGTTAAGTTGCTCTGTGAAGTCTACCCACTTGCATGACACAGCAACAACTCAAAAAAGGATAGCTTACATGCTTAAGGCTAGAGGTGTGTATAAGAGTTTTCCTGTATTAGTGCTAAAGCACTGAAAAACTTGAATAATCAAATCTTATAAATTCCAGTTATCAATAGATCTCTATAAGTGGTAACTGCTGACAAATGGGCTTTTAAAAATAGAGATCATGTTTTTTTCAGATTTTTTAATTTGCTCAGTCCGGGATGAGGTCTAGAGTGTTGTTCAATGGTGATGAATGATGAACTGGAGCAAAGGTGGAACTATAAAAATTAATCCAGGTAAAGTTGGGTGCTCACAATCCAGTGTTTGTCTGAAGGTCTAGGATGTGTGACACCATAATTTCAACATCCTTGAGGATTGGCTGCTTACTCAAAATTCATGCTGTATTTCAGAGGAAAGAGGGATTTCAGATCCGTTATTCTAAGAGGCATCTTTCCTTCTCCATTGTTTCTCATCCTAAATGTAAAGTTTAAAGTTATCCTAAAATAGTTTGAAATTTAGGATAAGATGCTATAATCTTTGTCATTATGAAAGCCATTAATAACAGCAACTGTGTCATCATCAGAGGAAACCAACTGGTAGGCATATTTCAAATCATAGAGTGGTTTGGGTTGGAAGGGACATTAAAGCTCATCTCATTCCAAAGCCCTGCCATAGGCAGCAACACTTTCCACTAGAACAGGTTGCTCCAAGCCCATCCAACCTGGCCTTGAACACTTCCAGGGATGGGGCAGCCACAGTTTCTCTGGGCAACCTATGCCAGTATCAGTCAAATACCCCCAGGTCAGTGAGGTCCATCATGCACGGGGAGATCCCAAACTTTCTCTGCTGCCTGCAGACACTGAAAATACACACCAATTGCAGCTACTTTCCACCCAAGATGCAATTAATTTTACAAAGTGCTGCACGTGTTGACCAGGGCCAGGCTTGGGCAGGAAAACTGTTTTGTTTTCTAAATATCCACTCTGCCCAGGGCTGCTCTCCTCATACAGCTCAGACAGATTAAAACCCCAACTCAGTGCTCACCTCTGCAGGTGCTTTCTTCCTTGTTGCTGGCAGCGTGTGAGCTGTGGGGGTAGGGGGGTGAGCTGGAAGTACCATTGCTTTTGGGAGAAGTGGAGATGACAGCAATCCATACTTGAGAAGCAGCTCTTGGGTATGACAGAAAATTATTGAGATGACATCTGCAAAGAATGGCCTGATTTAAGACAGCAATAGCTCCCCAGCTCGCCCTGACTCCCACACACAACATTTCCTCCACTGGATAGAAGACTCCTCTCAGCAGTTTGCAGTGAAGCATCTGGTGCCATTTGAGGCACTTCAGAGTTACCTTGTCCTTGTGGGGATTCTCTGCCCACCAGGGCTGGAAGAGGAACATCCAAGGGACACCCATAGCATTTCAAGTAGTATTGACATTTAAGCAATTCAACTGCACCCCTGCATCTGGTGATGCAAGGACTTGAGGACAGTTTCTTCCCTTCACAGCACTGGTCCCAAAGGCTCTTCCAGGTCTACCATGAACCAACAAACTGGATGACACTCAAAAATTAGCTGTGCAAAGCCATCAGGCTCATTCTGCCTCATAAGCACCGGGTCTGAGTCTGACCTCCAGATCTTACAACCCCCAAATCACCAAGAGAGGCTTCTGCGTTAAACAGGACCTTAGTATAAAGTCGCAAGTTGTTGAATGAATTGCCCCAGCAGGAATTCATTGGGCGGGTTTTGGAACAATCTGTTCTCAGCTCTCTGCAATAAAGATATTTTCAGAATGTAGAAATCTGGAATGCCTCCAAAGAGAGATTGGGATAAGATGAATTATGTCTATTGGGAATTAGTGTGACCCTTTTCATGTAGATATCCATTGAGCAGATGTTGAAAGTCAGGTGGGGCTTATCCTTAGCCTGATGCTTGTCATAGGGGTCCTTTTGTTTGGATATTTGGTTTTGTTATAAACCAAGCTAATTAGTTATTAAGTGTAGCTGGACTATTAGCATCAAAAAATGAGTCTACGTAACTCCCATGCCCAAAATTATTACAGCTGGAATCTGTTATGTTACATTAATTGCTTGATGACACTTCCAAATTAAACAATGAAACTCAATGAATGACATCAAACATTGTAAACATGTGAATTTAGCTGGTTAGGCTTACTTTTTCCTTTTCTCTCCATTGGAGGGAACATTTTCATCTTGGGATTTGCACAGGATTCCCAGGAAACTAAAAAAGTTACTTTTCATGGAGTTTGTAAAGAAAATCAAACCATTCAAGCACACTGCCCACTTCACAGTTGCAATTAAATGTCAGACTCAAGGCCCCTGAACTTGACTCATATTGATAATTTCACTGGTACAAACTAACTTTTCCCCCCCCCCCGACCATTGAGGAGGATATTTCACATAATAAAGCATAAACAAAGAAACTTCAAAGAACAAAATTAATGCCATACAGTGACTGTGTTTTACATGAACTCTGAATTGCTGGCAGAGGAGTTCTCCTTGCAAAATATTTTCCATTACTCTGTATCATCTGTTTAATAGCCTAAGTGCCCAAGCTTACCTTCAGGAGATTTAGATAAACTGAGAGATCTTCCTGCATAGGAAGACACTGACCATGCTTTCAACATCATGCTTTTTTTCCTCAAAATGATCTTAGCCAGTGTAATGAGATTGACCTTCTTTCCTTTTGATATCTTGCTGGTGTTTCTGAACATTTCTGTCAGTGGTGTATGTACTGGATGAAATACATGAGAATAAAAGCATTGTGAAGAATAATCATGATATACTCCAAAGATAAAAAAAAAACTTTGGAGCTGTCAGGGGTTGATATACTCCAAGTGCCTTTTAGACACCTAAATTCAGTAGTGAGAATCGAGTCCCATGATTTATATTTTGGTTTGGTTTAATCCAGAACAAGTGTTCTTTCCCAGTTTTTTAACTAATACAGATGTATGAATAGGCTAGAAATAAAGAAATTTGGTATGGGAATTCACCAACATTTTTATTAAATAATACTCACAACCCCCTTTTAGCACAACCAAATGTTACTCCACAGATCTTGAACCCCATCCATTTTCTCCTTCTGCACTATATCCCACATATTTTCAGCAGCTCTCATGCAGAGAGGCATCTAGAGTGAGAATCATCTCATCTTGGAGACCCCACACGTGAGCTAACCCAGCACTGTCTCCATGATGGATGGGTGCAAGGAAGAGATGCGCTTCCTCTGCCATTCTACATTTTATCCCAGGCTGGACTAGGAACACATGATTTGTGTTTTAGCTGGTTTGCCTCTGAGATCTCGCCAACCTCACCCGGTTCTGGGTGATAACTGAATCCAGGACTGGTTCTGCTGGGTTTTATATTAAGGGGCTTTTCTCTGTTCTAGCTGAGGGTAGGTAATGGAGTTATGTTAGAAATACAGTGGAGGTGGGATTATGTTTATAATCACCCTGTAACTATGACTGACACAAAAAAGATTAAAGCAAAAAAGCCAAAAATAAAGGATCTTGCAGTTTTCAGGGTATTTTTTAAGGCCCAAGTTTTAAACAAGGATTTGCCTTGACAGGATAAAGTACATTTTCAAGCTCAGCTTCTTAATGGGCTATATCTGCTTAATGTAATTTTGCATCTGAACTGTGTGTCTTGTCAGACACAGGCACAATCAGAGCTGCATTCAGCAGTACTCACTTTCCCTGGAATCAGATAAACTGAACCAAATAAATCAGTTTTAATGTTCTCAGTATCACCTTGTTATCATTGTGAGTTATTCAGTCTGGGCTTCCCAAACTTTCCCATTCTTTCACAATGAAAGAACTGAACTCTCAAAATACATAAATTAGTTTCTCTCACTTTTTCTTTCTGTCTTTCCTTATTTTCTTCCCTTTTCTTTCTTCTTCTCTCTTTTGCTTTTCCTGTTTTTTTTTTCCCTTACATTCTCTCTCTTTCCATCAAGTGGCTATATAAAGTAATTCACAGTTACACTTCTATAAAGTCTAGCTTTTTGCTCAAAGAGAAGCTATTTAATTAGGCAGTTGTGACCTGCCTCTCAGTGTAAACCAAAAGCAATGATTTATACCAGCTGAACATAGGAATTCTGGTACTTGGTAGCAAATTTTTGATGGCCTGTCTTGTAAAGTGCATTGGACTATGTATTATATTAGCTAGAAGAACATTTTGTAAAAATACAGTTGTATTTTATACCCTGATTGTTTTTTTTCTTTTCCTCTATCCTTTATGTTCTCACATTGTTTGCATGATTAAAAAAGTGAAAAGATGGACCCATCTTTGCAGAACAGACAGGAGCTGGGTGATAATGGCCTGAGTTCTCTCCTACATCATGGCCAAGTTGAGGTGCTGAATATCCCATACAAGGCATTGACAGCTGGAAGGTCCACAGTGCTTTACAGAGATCTAAGGGGCCTCCAGAGGCATCTGGAACTGTGATGGATGCAGTCCACAGGCTGGTTACTCAGGTGGTAAGAAGGTGGAAATAGGTGTCCACCCAGCATAGGAAAGGATGGGAAGGACAGTACAGTATGAAGGAAAATAGGATGCAGCATTTGGAGTATTTAATTTTCTCACAAAATTGATGGATCAGTCCATGGGACAAATGAATTCAAGGAGTGAGAATCAATATATGTACCTCTGATTAGGAGCATCTGAGAACCCATGAGAATTTTCTGCTCCTCTCATGCAGTAAATTTAGGCCTGGCAGAAAGTTAGAAAAGGAATGAACTCTCAGGAGTGGTAATATCCTAAATCTCCCAGCAAACTTGGCCAGAGTTTGCGTCTCAGAGCCAGGAGCTGTAGGAGAGGTGGCAAGTTCTGGTAAGTTAGCAGAACTGCACTTTGGACTCTAATTTGTTAAGGATATGAGTATATTTATTTATTCTTCTTCCATCTTCATGAATGTGGAATGTTTGTCCAACCTCCATCCTTTCAGATGCTGCATTTTCTCCATGTCCAGTTCCAGCGAACTTCAGCAGTGAGTTGAGATTTCAAGAACATCCAAGGTGGACAATATTCTATCTGCCTAGATACGCTAGTTCTGTCATTGAGCTAGTTCATCCTGGATTCCCTTTAGAAACTGGCATCAGGTACATGATTCATCCTTGTGTAAAATAGCCCAGATCTTCTCTGATTAAGGTAGCACACTCTGCCAGACAAGTTCAGCATTAGTCTTCTAAATGATCAATTATATTTGGGATACTTAGAAGAAAAAACAAAGTACTTGTATTCCTTGTGGAGCTAGGTGAATTAACTTCTTTATTTGAATTAATTTAGTGATAATAATCCCAAACTCTTGGACCTGATAAACTCAGAAAATTCTGGCTAACTCACCTTTGAAACTTGCTAAATGTATGGACATAGAAAGTCAAAGAAAAGCATTTCTCTGAAACACCAATTAATTTTCCTGCTATCCTTTGTGCTTGGTTACAACGAGGACTTCAAAAGAGTGTGCTTGAGAGTGGAAAACCACAATATCCTTTAAATATGGTGTCCCAGCTATGGCTGAACTTTCTGTTTGGACTTTGACCAAGCTGCTGGGCTTAAATCCCAGCTCTGGAGCTACCAGATGGACCACATTATTCTCACTTGCAGAAACCCCATCAGACAAACTGTTTCTACCAAAACAGGTCTGTTGGTCATGGAAGGTGTGAGGTACTAATGGGACTCTGTATTCCTGTCACAGGTGCCATGTTCCTTTGGGTACCCATCCCAGCTTCTACTGTACTTGTTTTTAAACTTCCCTGGATCAGAGAAAGAGGGAAAGGTCTACTGGAGACACAGCCTTGCAAGCAGATGGAGCAAGGCCAGATGGACATGCTTAAATGAGGACCACAGTGATGCCTGAATGAGACATCTCAGCATCACAGCAGCCTGAAGTGTTTCACAGGGGAATGTCTCAGTCCATCCAACAGGCACTGCCAAAGAGAGTGACACGTGTTGAAAATCACACTTTTTAAAACTCCAGTGCCTGTGCACAGCCCCAAGATACCTGCATTTTTGGCTGCCTTTGACTAGTAAATAAACCAGGCTGAATCCTATTCACTGGCTGCCCATAGCAAGTGGCACAGCAGAACTTACAACCAGATAGGTTTTATCACCTAAACAGATTACTTCACCCCCACCGAGTTTTGTCAATGGTCCTTGCCCTTTGCTACTATCCAATGTGCCTAGTGTCCCATCTGGGACACTAGCACTCACTAGTGCTCAGCCACAACAGGGAGTAAGCTAAGGTTTAAGCACTCTTCTGTAGTCATGGAACAGAGCTGGAGACATTGTTCTGGCTCTAGCTGACTCTTTAATAGAGACGTAGCCTTGGAAGCTTAAAGCATTTTGTAACCCTTTGATTTCCCTTTCCTGAAATTGTGCATTCTCCCCTTGGGCTCCTGTCACCTTCTTATATCCCAAAAGATGTTGGCTAAAGACTTTACTTTGTCCTGAACCTGTCTCCCAACAGCTTTATATGTTGTCCCTCAGTCCTCCTTCTACAAGATAAGGTTCTTGTACTGAAACAGATCCCTCTTCATCTCTCCTGGATGTACTTCCCAGACACTCTCTCATTTTCACTATCACCCTTATAATCCTCAAGGATACATAACAGAGGCAGAAAACGGACATCCTATTGTAGCTGTGGCCTGAAGTCAAGCACACACAGGTTGCAGGTCTCTCTTATCATTCCTCAGGGAACATCTGCACCTCTATTGTGCTTGTTCCTCCTTCATGAAATCCTTTTATATGCTGTTCAGAGAGAGGAGAACACAATGTGGACCAGGGACTGATCACAAAATGCTTCAGAAGTGGTTAGTTTCCTTGTCTCAGGAGCTCAGCTAACTTTGGGAGCTGTGGTTTTAAGAAGAAACTTCTGAGAGTTTAATTGCATGAGAATTACCTGGGCCACAGAGGTCTGGGCTTAGGTGGAGGTCTTAGCCCCACCCCTGAGTGCATGGAGAAGTTCAGGTCTCACAAGAAGAAGTCTGCAGGGGAAATAGAGGCCTATCTGTCTTGAGAAACTGAGCAGGAGTCTGGTGAATCAGTCTGCAAGACCTTTGTGGCACCATGAAACCTTGTCAGTTTCTAGCACCCTCCATTCCTGCTGCATGGATAGGAGAGTGAGGAGTTGAGCTCCTCAAGCATCTGGGGAAATGAAAAACCAACTGGCTTTTCTGGCTTCACATCAAAACAGAAAACTGATAGAATCTTTGTACTGTGGTTTTCTTCCTCACTGGCAAGCAGATGTTGTAACCTTTTCTAAAGTGGGTTGGAGAAATGGGCCCTCTTCTCTAAGATCTGGCCCTGCTAGGAGAAGGAATACTAAAAGTTACAGACCTCTTCTTAGCTCAGTTTGTAGCCTGCAGACTGCCTGACCTGCAAAGAAGACAGAAGGGTGGGGGGAGTGTGGGACGGCGCCGGGGGGCGGGAACTGGCGCCACTTTATCACTGCTTTGCATCCGTGGGAAAGGACCTGCAAAGGGGATCAAGAGTGTCAGTTGGCTCAAGGCAGACTTCCTCACACAGCCTGTGTGGGGTTTTGCTAAGCATGTGTAGTTGACCGTGACCTGGTTGTAGAAATGAGTGGGAAGTCTGGGTCCTTTGTGTGCACAAAATGGTAGGTAGTAAATTTAAGGGTGGTCTGGAAGGCAAAGGATTGGAAACCATGGAGAAAACTAAGTGGAACAACCAAGGAAAAGAAGGGAATAAAGTCACTGATTGCTTCTCAAGCTGTATTTTAAAATGTTGACTGATTGGCTTTCAAGCCAGAAAGGTTTCAGGTCCAGTGGGTTTCCAGTAATGATGGTAAAATAAGGAGGAGCATTGAAAGGAATTTGTAAACTTTGTACTTCTTTCCCAGTTTTTAAATTTTCATGAAAAGGACTTTTGTCCTTCCTGGCTTAAAATCAAACTTGGGAGTGAAAACCTGTCTATCTTCACCAAAAGAAAAGACCTTTATTCAGAAAGATTTCCAATGCTAGATTTGTGATATTGGAGACTTTTTAAAATGAATAAACATTTCTATGTTTTTAATGGTGTGACATATGTTTCTTGGGGTGGTCTTGTGCAGGGCCAGGAGATGGACTTCAATGATCGTTATGGATTCCTTCCAACCCAAGATGTTCTATGGTTCTATGTTTTGCAAAATTTCATGTTGTCTTCACTGATCTATGTATCTTATCTTACATGTGGAAACAGCCTTTTCACAGGCAAAGTCCCCAAAGTCACATGTTTTGAGCCTCAGGAACAGACTGAGACATTTACAAGGAAAATATGACCCTGCAACCTTGACCATTTGAAAGATAACATCGCAAAATGCATGACCATCTTCCAGTTGATCTGTGCTCAATCAGCTGGAGCAGTGCAACCACAGGTCAGGGGTTGTTCAGGGTCTTCTCTCTTCCAGCCACAGCTACTGCCAGAGCAGCCCACAAATGTGTGTGTTGATGAGATTCTGGAGCCACCATTAATCCATAGCAGTGTATTGGATCATGGGCAATTCATTGCAGCATTTTTACCACACCACAGAGTGAAGGCAACTAGAAAACAAGAAGAGGAATTAGTGGGCATCTCAGCTCATGAATAAGAGGGCAAGTTTAGGCTAGACATTGAGAAGAAATTCTTCCCTGTGAGGGTGGTGAGGCCCTGGCACAAGTTGCCAGAGAAGCTGTGGCTACTCCATGCCTAGCAGTGTTCAAGGACAAGTTGGTCAGGGTTTGGAGCAGCTTGGTCTTGTAGAAGGTGTTCCTGCTCATGGCAGAGGTGTTGGAAGGTGATCTTTAAGGTTCCTTCTAACCCAAACCATTCTGTGATTTTGTGATAACTAGAGAGCAAGTTCTTATTAGCACTAAAACAAACACTGAAACCGTGTCTTGACCTAAATCACTTGTTAAATAAGTCACAGTCAGGCCTAGTTTCTCTTCCTTTCTAGAGAAGAAAATATGACTTTATCATGCTAGCAAATACCAGAGAAGGAATTGTGCACTGGGGTCTCAGGGGCATTCAGGAATTCAAAATATGCAGAGCCAGAGACAGGGACAGAATTGCTGGAATAGGGAAAATTTCATAACTCTAACCTGGCCGTTTGATCCAACTCCTGGAGACTCACATGCAAACGAAGTGGAGCACCACTACTTATGCAGACCCTGAAACAGAGGGAATCAGCTGAATCAGCTTTTATATGCTTAGTGTGGAATGGCTTGCAAGAGATTGGGTGAATCCAACTTAATTTCCATGCGTCTTCTGATGAAATCTGTATTGAAGTTATTATGATAGCACAGACTTTTCCAGATGTGACAGTAAATGTCTGCAGGCACACATTTTAACAGTCTGCAGGACTGGGAAGACATTTTATGATCTAGGTGGATGAGGCTGTTTAATATATCTGAGAACAAAAAATTAATGACCAAAAGCCACCTAGCAAGCCTTTTTCTGAGTGATAGCTAGCCACGCTAATGTGTATTTGATCATAAAACATCTGCAACATTTGGGATGTATTAGCCAACTTTTGCATAGCATAGGAAGGAAGATGCTGAGAAGATATAACAGGTATGTTATGATGTTGTTTAAAACTGTTAAGTTACATGGTAGAAAATTTGAGTTTCTTCAACAAGGTGATCTTTGTCTGTGATGTGGACAGGATTTACTTGAAAGGCACAGATTATTGATGTGCCATTTTCTTATGATATTTCATGTGCATTTCTGTTTTATCCCCTACCTTCAAGGTAGCATTTTTGCTTGAGGATAATTCAGATATAACAGGAATGAGAAACAGATACCTCCAAGAATGTGGGTCCACTTTGTTTTAGTGGCAGGAGAGCAGTGAATGCTTCATCATTGTCTGAGAAGTTCTGAGTCTGAAGCTCCCATGTGAAATTACACTTTTTAATTATAGCCTTGTTTAGTAATGGTATGGCCTGTGTAAAGGGCTATCAGAAGAAGTGATGATCTTCCCTTCTAGAGTGTCCTTATACTTGAATGTGAACAGTGCTGCTGCTCTTGTGTTTGATGAGAGGGAGCTGGGCAATCATTAAGTTTCAGATCAAATTTTATAACACAATCTGAAGTCCTTAGCAGTCCCCATAAGAAGGTCTTTGCTGCTTCTAAGCCATAGAGGAGTTGATTTAAATTTCCCTGAACTCATTCCTGGCATTTAGAAAGTATCTTTACTGCTAAATAAAAGAGGTTCCAGGGTGTCGGCTCAGGTCTTGGAACACTAGCTGTCCAAGCGGCTTTGCTGTTAGCTCACTCCCAAACCCTATTCTCAGCTGAGAAGAATTGAGGTGTTTGGACACAAGTTAAGCTGGGACACTATGCCTCAGGGCCAGCGAATCAGCCCTGATCAGCTTTATTTAGTAGAGTAGGTGTTGCTAATGACACCATACCAATTTCGACTCCCTCTTGGCCTGCACAATCCTTCAATACTGTCCCAGCAAGCTTTGCACCTTCAAATACCCACACAAGTCTTTATGCCACATCTCAGAGCTCATAGCACCTACCCTCAATTTCTTGTTATAAAAACATAGCTCTGGCAGGCTGCAGCACAGACCACTTAATATTTCAGACACTTTGAACTGAACCTCCCCTCCACTCATCCTTCAATAATTACTATGAACTAGAGCCATGAGGCACCACACAGGACTTGGAGGAGGTCAAATGCCATGTGCTGCGGACTAGGTAGTCTGCTAGAAACCCTGAGCTCTGTGAGACAATAAAAACCAAGCTGCGCAACTGGACTTCAAGGCAAATAGAAGCACAACACTTTTTGGTTTAGCACTAGAAATTATTGTGGATTCAGGGGAACTATGTCCTTAGAAGACAATAAAGACTTTTGCCAGTAAAGACACTGGAAATAGTTTGTGAGATGTATATTCATCCAGCTTCCCACTTCCCTTTTATGTGATGAAAATTGTGGCTCCAAGAAATCTTCCTTCGGTAAGACACATGGCAAAACTCTAAACCCAACTAGTTTCCACAAATACTCCTGATTAAGTCCCCAGCACAACAAAGTTATATAATGGGGTTATCAAATGCAGGGTGAACCATGGCAGCCAAATGTGAGGTCATTCACAGCAACCCAGCTTACTATGCAGAAGTGCTTGCCTTGCATGAAGAGTATGCATTGGTATAGTTCCTAGACTTCAGCCAACATGTGGCAATGTCATATAGGTTCCCATAATTGGGTGGTGACTTTGAGCCCCAGCATCAAACTATTCACAAATGGTGAGTTTCACCTCCACAAAGGGGCAGTAGATATGGACTGCTCTTCAAGAAAGAAAACCCAGCTTGTCTTTAAACTATAATGCACGGGTTTAACATTCTAGGTGTATCTTGACATTGCTGCAGGTCTTAGAGCAAACTTCTAGGCCCCATGCAGCATGAGCACAGATATCCTATTGTATATGTGAATGGACTTTCTGCCATAGTGCTTGTTATCTAAATCAGTTCAACAGCCTGGATGTGGTCTACAGGAAGATGAGTGACTTGACTATGAAGGAAGAGGTAGGTGGTTAGGTAGGAGCCTTACGCAACGGACTGCTATAAGAACACGGACACACTTTGGGTTCTGTTTGCTTAATGAACGAACGACTGAAAACTCACTACTGGAAAAGCAATCCAGGCTGTGACTTGATCAATTTGCATCTTTTGACACAATGTTCTTGCCTGGAAGAGCCAGCCTGTATAGGTGTGAAAGCTAACAACTCATCTCCCAGTCAGTCTGCTTCATGATCCTCTTCTTTTCACCCCTGAGATTACAAGGACACTGCTGTCCCACTTCTGCAAGTGTTGATATGAGACTCCTAAAACTTGCATGGCCCACCTCAAAGAAGAGAGCTGTGCCCATATTTTATCTTGGAGCATCCTTGTGCGAAGTGTCTCTGGAGATCCCTGGTCAGATAGGGCAAACAAAGCTGCTTCCCAGTTGAGTTCACCTGCAAGGGTCAGAATGGTGTGTCTCAGTCAAACAATGAGAGGCTTTATATGTCTTCAGAAATAATGTGAAAGAGGAAAAGCCTCTCTTGCCTGAAGGAGCCTGAAGAAAGCACCTCCTTCAGCACCCATCTCTCTGTTGACAAGGAGATCATACAGGGCAACTCTGGCTTTTATAAAATGGACATTTGTCTCCTTACTGACACTATGTAGTGAGGGGATGGCAGGTTTTCACTGCTGAAAACCAGGTTGGATTTGAACTAGCATGCAAAACATATGCCAGCAGACTTACAAGCCGCTGAATGTCTGCTTTCTGTACAGTGCTCTGCTCTTGGAGGCCATGTGTTATTACTATAATAAACATTGCTCATACTCTATCTGCCAGTTATGTTGCACTTCAGAAATGCCACACATATTTGCATTCTTTAGGAATTTCCCCAAATCCTACCCATTCACAACAGATCCCACAGCTGCTTCCCCTAAAAACTTCCAGCAGCATCTTCTGTTGTGCCTTTACAGTGATTATCAGATTTTTCTCCATTTTAGCAGAGCTGCAGCTTATACAATCTTGACCTCTGAAGCACAAAGAGAAAGGAGCAAATAACAGGGCACAGCATTTCTTTTAGTTATTATTCCACTAAGGCCAGCCAGGCTACTGAAAGGGAAGTCCCTGCACAAATTAAGGAAATTCAGATATTTCTTTCATATTGAGTGGCATTCTCAATAGACCCAGGACTTGTTTCCAAAGACATGACTGCATTCTAGCATCAAAAAGACTTTATTATGCTAATATTGATCAGCATTGAAGGAAACAGCAACAAAAGCTGTCAAAGGTGACAAAAGTTGTTGCATTCAAACTGCAACATTTGAAACCAAATTTTGAATGCACAGAATCTTGTTATTATCCAGGGCTTAGTCACACAACAATCCTGACAATGATCTGACACACAGACCAAAACTAATAAAGGCCTGCCTGGCAGGAGCATGAAGAGGAATATTATGCATTATGGACTAGTCCCAGGAATTAAAAAGCTGGGTGGAAGAATACTGGAAAAAGATGGGAGCTCCACTTCCAGTGAAGCTGATGGAAAAATCCAAAGGAGGCCCAGGAATGATGGGACAGGAACTCAGTAATGATATCCAAGTTGTAAGGTTTGAGGCAAAAGTCAGGGGTCACACAGATGTGGGTTTAAGCAATACATCAGTGAAGGACAGCCAAGAAGTCTAAATATGGCAGTTTATGTGCAGAAGGGCTGGAGAAGACATGAGCATACAGCACAGTCCTGCAGGCTGTGTAGGTGTGAGCTGGGGCTGACACTTTTTGGGCTGACACTGACTTCATCTTGCCCCTACAGGAGAATGAAATTAAATCTTCACAAGCTGGGGAGAGTCACTTTAAAAAAATCATCTCTACACAGAACCTTGTCCTACAAAAGTAATGATCCAAAAATTACTAAATTAGGCCCCATATACACAGTTAGTGTCCTACCCAGCTATTGTTAGAAACAGTTGTTTGAAAAAGTATTTATAAAGGCAAGTAATGATCTTTCCTTTGCAATACCATCCTGGCTTCTGACACAGGCAAGTCTAGGGTGTAGCAGAATTTCTGAGAGAAAGAGGGCATGATTCATATTTAGAAGGTTGAGCTACCCCAGCCTAGGCCTCAGATATAGGCCTTGGTGAGGCCTTGAAGCCTATGACGCAGTAGAGAAATTAGTCTGTGGCGCAGTTAGAAATTATGTTAAGGTAACCACAGTGTAATAGGTTTTCTTGGGTGTGAATTAGTACAGATCTGCAGTGTGGAACTTTGGCAACATTAAGACAAGGACAAACAATGTTTGCTTGCCAATGAGAGTGTAGTCATAATTGTAAACTATATTGAAGTGTATATAAACTGCCATCTTATAAACAATAAAGGAGAACGTATGATTAACCACATTGGTTCAGATCTGCATTTGTCCTGTCCAGCCTTCCCGGAATTTATGAATCCCTAGTTCACTCAGGTACAGTTCTATTGTATTCAAATGCAAAAGTACCAGACCTACATTTCATTCTCTGGAACTCCTGCTGAAGCTGAATGAGCTTTTAGTCTTAAGATAAGAGCTATTTTAACAAATATTCCCCTTTTTTTGCTGCTTATCTGCCTCTGTTAAATATGTATTTCCTTATGGTTCTGTATTATATCCTCATTTATTCATAAAGAGATCTCTTCCTTTTTCCTTCAAGTTCCCCTCATCATATACATTATAAACAGCATGGACAGTGTAAAAAATAGTTTATATCACATCTCTGAGCTGGCATATAAGTGAGAAGCCAAGGACAGGCATTGCTTCTAAGCATTGGCATATAGACAAAAATGTTCTCCACATTCACCTAACATCTTATCTTCACTATTTATCTGTGGTGAATAAACTGTCCTCTTGCAATTGCCTTCTCCTTCCATTGACTGTAGAAGCAGTGTAGTTGGTGCTGCACCATATGCTAGTTTGTCATGATGATCAGCAAATTGGTCCAAGAATTCACAAAGTTTTCCATGACTCCTGTACTCTCTGTGCATAAAAGGGTACTACCTTGGTCAATATACAATATATCTCTTTTGGGTTTGACATCTGGGAGTGGTGTCTTTACAAAATGTTAAATAGGGCCTTTGGGAATGTCACAGGCCCTTCAAAGTTCATGGAGTCTGGCTCCAAAACTTATGTTATGGTTTAATGTCACTCAGCAAGCAAGCACCATACAGCCAGTGGGATAGGAGAATGAACTGGAAAGGTAAAAGTAAGGAAACTAATGGATTCTTCTAACCTTGCTCTCTGTCAGTGGGAAGCCATTCCCCCTTGTCCTGTCCAGGCCCTTGTCTGAAGTCACTTTCCAGGTCTCTTGGAGCTCCTTTAGGGACTGGAAAGGGCTTTAAGGTCTCCCTGGAGCTGCCTCGCCTTGCCTCACCTCACCTTCCTTCTCCTTTCCTCTCCTCCTCCCTCTACCCTCCCTCAGCCTGTCTCCATAGGAGAGGTGTTTCACCCCTCTGGTAATTTTGTGGCCCTTATACTCCTGCCATTTCCTTTTTCTTTCCCCAGCTTTATATGATGAGGATGATGCCATATGGTCTGGGATATCCCTTGGGTCAGTTGGGGTCAGCTGTCCAGGCAATGTCCCCTCCTGGCTCCCTGTGCACCCCCAGCCTTCTCACCAGTGGAGTGGGGAGAAGAAAAGGCCTTGATTCTGTCTAAGTTCTTCTTGGCAATAATGAAAACATCCCTGTGTTATCAGGACTGTTTGCAGGACTAATTCAAACCATAGTTTGTGCTACTATGATGAAAATTAGTTCAACCCAAGCCAAACTCAGCACATTATCAGGTGTCCCTGCTCAAAAAATCTGAATCAAGAGTACACCCCTGGAAAATCCTTATCTACAACTATGCAGTCACTCTGTATTCAATTTTCTTATTGAATTGACCAAAGAAAGCTTTGATCTGTCTAGACTGGTGCACAAGTGAGATCTGTGACTTGCAGCACTGAATATCTCATGATTCAGTAAAATGTGATGAAAAGTCAAACAAGTGCAGTAAAAGAAAATACATATTGGTGCTTCTTTTGCGACTTCCAATATTTCTCAGTGCTGCACCTTCCGAGCTGGTGAGTGGAGACCACATGCCAGCCCACCTCCTCACAGCTTTTCCTCTCTCATTTTGTTTATTGAGGTATAAAGAGCTGATGTGACTCTGAGAATTCTGTCTAACCCAATGTGGTCTCAGATGGGCAAAATATTTTACTTTATACTTGATGGAAGGCAGACACTGAACAAAACCCACTGGATGAAACCTTGTCCAAATGATGTAATGACAACAGGCACCAAATCGGCAAGCATATCCCCAGGACAATGCAATTTGGAGGGGAAAAGATTGTAGTATGCGTATCGCTTCTTCCTATGTACCAGGCACAAAGAGGTCTAGGGAGATTTAGCAGTAAGAATAGTATACACAGACACATACACAAGATGCAGTGGAATCTAGACTTGTTAAAGCTTTTTCCTTGCTGGCTCTGTCTGGTAGAGCCTGAGTTTTAAAATACCAATGCATATTCTTGTCACTCTCAGCTTTAATTTATTATTTTTTAAAATCAATAAATATCCTCCCACTCCTACATCTGGAGGATTCCATCTTCATCCCACAACTCTGAAGCTGATCAAAGCCACCTATGCAATGCCATTTGTTCCAGAACATATTTAAGTCTTGGCCCATTCTCAGTCTCATAAATTCCTGACATGATTAAGGAGGCGTTTCTGTTGGAAAGAGCTCTGTGCTCTGCTGTCATATTTATAGAGATTGTTGCTGCCTCTGATCTGAGGCCAAACATTAGGAATAATTGCAGCAGGAAGCAGGACAAAGCTCAACATATTGTTTGTCTGGATTGTTTTAGTTTTAAGAATGTAGAAGTACCCCCACTTACTGATGTTAGAAGAGAAACAAAAAAAATACAGTAAAAAAAATTGTTCAGGAATTTTCTTTTTTTTTTTTTTTTTCTTTTTATTGCTTTTGTTAGAGGCAATGAGGAAATCATTATGCTTGCTGCTGAGGACAGGGAGGTGAATTACGTATTGAAGACTTATTAATTCAGGGATCCTGTCCCTGCAGTTTAGACCAGAGCTTCCCACTTTTTATTTTCTGCTTGTTGAAACAAAGTCAGGAAATGCACACAGCTCTGCATACACATATATGTTTATACATGTGTATATGACAGGAGAGAAAGCAGGTGCAGAGCTGTAGGATGGACCCCCAGCAAACTTGTCCACATTGGAGCTTCAGTCCTGACGAGCACAGCCACATTGCTGCACTGACCAGGGCTAAAGTTGCATATGGACAAAGTTCTGATGCTGGCAGTTTGGATGGAGACAGTCATTCAGCCAGATGATGACCTGTACACAGGATATCAAGTCCTTGGCTACATGGCTCAGAGATGAATGGCTTTCGCTGCAGGACATGGGTGCCAGGAGCTTTCAGACACACTGTCTCTGAACTGGGATAGCCGTGTTTGGAAGTGAGAGACACATATACTGGAAGCCTGAACTGAAGCCTGTTAAAGTTGATTAAAAAACATGTTTCACTTCAGTAGGCTTTGGACAACCCTGGAGGTTCATCTGAGAGGGAGGATGGTTAAAAGAATAGCAGAAGTATACCCACTACAAGGATGCCAGGCAATATGTGAGGTAGAACTGTGTGGCTCCTGGTGCTCAGAAGCACAATTGTAAACATCTCCCACCCCTGTCTGACCATTGACAAAGCTGCCAGGTTAACTGTAATGTCATTGAAGCACAGAGTGAGAAGATTAATTGAGACCCAAAGAGGGGCTACAAGAGATTTGGAGAGGGTCTTTTTACAAGGACATGTAGTGACACAACAAGGGGGCAATGGCTTCAAATTGACAGAGGGCAGGGTTAGATAGGATATTGGGAAGAAATTCTTCCCTATGAGGGTGGTGAGGCCCTGGCACAAATTGCCCAGAGAAGCTGTGGATGCCCCACCCCTGGAAATTTTTGAAGGCCAGGTTGGACAGGGCTTGGAGTAACCTGGTCTAGTGGAAGGTGTCCCTGCCCATGGTAGGGGGGTTGGAAGGTGATCTTTAAGGTCTCTTCCAACCCAAATCATTCAGTAATTCTATTACCTCACAGCAGAGAAGTAATAGGCTTGTCTTCTCTCACTGCAGTGTTTTCTGGGTAGCATTAGTCTGATAAGCAGGGATTTAACCTTGCCTCAGTCTTACTGCTTTCAGAAGAGAGTAGTTGAAGGCTTGCTTAAGTACCCATTGTTCTGGTAAAACACTTAATGGTCTTCCTTAGGTACATGTTGAAATATGTTCATGAGTAGAAATCTTGAATTTGTACTATTGACTCCTGAGAAGGAAAACTGACTGTGAGTTCATTGCTGGGTAAGAGCTTTGGGGAAAAAAAAAAGACATGACTTCTGCCAAATTCTGGGCCGTGCTGGTTCAAACCTACCCCATTTTGCTGATTATGGAACTCTTAATTGAGCATGATATGGGGCAAGAGCTAAGTTCAGAGGAGAAAACTGCTTCCACACTTTCAGCAACAGCTACATTCATATTAGCCCAACACAAGGGGATAACACAGGGCTTTACTCATTTAAGAAAAAAATAGCAATAGCCAACAGCTAGGAGCTGAAGCCAAAAAAAACATTGGTTACAAGCAAGTGAGCCTTGTAAATTGAAGGGGGATGTTGACAGCCTAGGCTGATATATCAAGGAATGCTTAAAGTGTTGGCCAATCATTAGGGTGCCTTCAGGAAAAGATACTTTAAGCAAATCCATGTCATTGGGTTTAGTCCAGTTTTGAGGTGAAAGCATCTGTTCTGCAGTATGCTCAAGTCCAAATTAGGAGTTCCATAGTTTCTGCCACTCTCAACATCTCTGAATAAAGAAATGTCAGGAGCAATCATGCACTTCTTAAGATGTTAGAGAAAATGGAAATCAAGTCATCTCACATTGTTTCTGGGACTGTCAGTGATATTGTGCATTTGTATTTTGGCCCCAGCAATCCATGAAACAGTTCAGGCACAGTTTTGGAAAATACTGCAGTGGTGGAAAAGAGATCCAGAACCAGCTGTGCTGTATGTCTGGCTTGACAAGAGGTGAAAGCAACTGACCCATCTGGCTGCTGACGTGAAGGTACCTTTGGGATTCTCCATTACTTCTTACAGGTTTGTTTGAGCACCCAGCATACAGTCATAGAATCTCCCTGAGTTGAAAGAGACCCACAAGGATCATTGAAGTCCAACTCTTGGCTCTGCAAGGATAACCCAAAAGTCACACCATGTGTCACCTCCATTTCCTCAGATGTTGAGTCTACTGCCTCAATTAAAAATGCCAACAATGGAAGGAGGATGGAAAATTAATGTCTTTTAAGGTCCTGGAACCAAAAGAAAGCAACACCGAAATAGTTTTTGCTGTATATTCATGCTTGTCACGAGTTTCTACATCTCAGAGATAGGAAAGAAAGGATAACCCAGTGCAGCCTTTCCTACATTATTATCTAGGGAAAAGCTCATAGATACACAGTAAGAAGTGCAGATGAAAGGGTGAAAAAAGGATGGATTCATTCTGGTTTTCATCCAGGGAGCTGAGACAGCAGAAGATATAAAGGCAAGCTATAGCAAAATGGCAAAAATATTTTGAGTCTAACCACATCTCTGTGATTCCAGTAGCACCTTCTCATGGAGTTGTCTACCTCAGCCCAAAGCTGTGGCTGGCTGCTATGTTACCCATGAGTCTTTGCCACAATTAAGTCATAATAACCTCCCTCTGGTAAAAGAAGTAGCCCTGAAAAAGTTAACAAGCTCAGCATTGCCTTGAAAAATTTAAGTTACTCCAGACATGCTCAGTCTCCCTCAAAATCTGATGCTGCTAAAAAATATTCCTTTTGTTTGAAAAACCTTAAGGATAATGGGAAAATGGAATAGCAGAAAGGAAGAATGGGACAGATGCCAGAAGATCTGATGATAATCTAATCCAGATAATACCCAAATCCAGTATCACCTTCCCTGGGGGCGATACCCAGGACACAGTGCCAGGAGAATGTCAGTGCTAAGACTCCAGTGCTTGCCTGTACCATCAGGGAAAGGGAATCTGCTGATAATTAGTCTGCCAGAAAGAGTATTCCAATTAGTGGATGTCAGATTAAGGCTTGAATGATTCTGAAACACGTAAGGGTTTGGACAAGGCTTACCCAAGTCATGCAAGGGTGATCGCTTACTTAAAATTATTAGTATTTGACAAGCATGTACATCTCCAGGCACTTAAATCAGAAACTTAAATTTACACTAACAGTTGTGGAATGGATCCCATTTAGCATGAATTTTTGTGTTCCCAAAGAGCTGAGCCTGTGCTGATTTCACTGCTTCTTGTCCTCTGGAAACTTGCTTATTCATAAATAAAAATCCACCATTGTTACCTGAAATGAGGGAAGGAGCCTTTGCCACAGAAGGCATGGTGTCATCACTCAGCTGTGTCATTGCTGGCTTCAGTTAGATCCCTGTCCTAACATGGGTACAGTTAATTCTTTCACCAACAGCTGTGGACAAGCCAGGACTTTTTTGGAAATGAAGGGAGAGTAGCCACAGAGCCCAATGGGAACATTCAAGCAAAGAGAGTCATGTCAGCAGATGATGGCATTACACTGGTTCTAGGAAGGGTGCTCCTCGGACCCTTTATATTTTTTCCACATTGCAGTTATTTCTTTTCCCTCAAGTAAGGGCAGGGAAACCTTGCAGATCAAGGAAATGACCAAAAAGAGGCCAAGAGCAATTGGCAGGGTAGAATTTAGGTCTCAGCCTTAAGTACAGACATTAGTTTAATCCCAGTCCCAGATCCAGAAACAGTCAAAATGTCATCAGCCATTACCCATTGTCCTGTCCCTCCAGGCCCTTGTCCAAAGTCCCTCTCCAGCTCTCTTGAAACCCCTTTAGCCACTGGCTAAGAGGCTCTAAGGTCTTTCCAGAGCCTTCTTTTCTCTGGAGACAGGCTGGTAGAGGCTGAACACTCCCCGCTCTCCCAGCCTGTCTCCAGATCAAAAAGGCTTCAGCACTCAGACCATTTTTTTGGCCTCCTTTGAACTCACTCAGCAAATCCATGTCTGAGATATTCACTCAAGATTTTGAATACTTTGTGACATCAGCTCTTGATTTTACTATTATTGTCCCAGAAAGTGAATGAAGATGAAGAACTTTGGCCAAGGTCACTCTTGAAGTGACTGACAAGATGAGACATTGAGCCTGAATCTTTGAAATACCAAGCTGGTCTTCACAGCATCCTAGATGCAGAAGGAGAGCACTGGGGAGATAGAAACAACTATGTTTTAGTGGTGATGATCTGTCCAGACTATGGACAGTACAGTGTGTGCTGAGCTTGCTATCCAGTGACTGCCTTTCAGGCAGCTCTTAGCCATGGTATTTAAAAATAGAAGCTTTAAATAGGCTTATAGAAAATACTTGTTATGAAATGTGTTTTTTATGCCTGAGACCGGAAGAAAACATCCAAAGGTGATAGCAGAAACCGTTCAAACAGAACTAGATCAGGGTGAAGCTCCATAGGCAGCAATGCAACATTCTTGCTTCATATCAGCTGGGAATATGGACCATCTACAAACTTCTGCACATGACCACCACCAACTTCTCCCAGCTAGGAGCTCCTAGAGGTATTGTGTTAAACATTAATAGGGACAGAAATGGACAACAAAGGGGTAACTTAATTTTCGCCCATGTCAGCAACGTGTGTAAGTCAAAGTTGGGCATTATGTCTCAACATAATGCCTTTGGAAAACATTAAATTTATGGGCTAAAGCTCACCAATTTTATAAAAAACAGAACTGAATGGATCCTTTGTGGCAGATAATGTTTCAGAATATTTCACTCAAAGGAGTTGCATGAAGTAAGTGTTGAAATGTTACATTGTTGTTGTTCAAGATGATTTGGGGACTACTGGATGCCCAGGACCACCAGGGACAGTCCCTTCTTCCTGGCAAGCATGAGCAATGCCTAAAAAGCATCACAGAAAGCCCTGCTTTGTAAAGTCCAGCTGGACAAAAACAACAAAGCAAGGAGGATGACTGAGGAACACAGGTTTGTCTGAAATTAGTAAATTAGGAGTAGGTAGGAAACAGTTTCATTCCTTCTTCTCTGAAGTCAAAACAGGTTTTGCAACAATCTGCGGTATGACCAGGGCTTCATCAGTGCTGCTGCCCTTTGGCATATATTGCCTGTCTGAAATAAGAAGGTCAGTTTCAGAAGACTGGTTTTAGGTTCAAGATGCCTGCATTATGTGGACTTAATTGAATGAAATGAGTAGATCCAAACTGGAGAGACAAAACCACTGCTGATTGAAGGTGCATCAAGTTTCAGATGTTGAAACTTCCACTTTGTACCCTGTGAAAATCAAAGCATCTTAAATGAGTGTGAAAAGTCATCATTCACGGGTTTTCAGACCTTTGCTTCTTCACCTTCATGGTAGCGTATACACAGTCCTAGAGAGGAGGATTTTCTGAACACAATGTTTATTAATGGAGCCAAATCTTAGCTGTGTGATCCTCACACCAAGAAACAGGACAGTTCCTTCAGGTCCCCTCACCATGCAGACTTTTGGTGTTTGTAAAAATGAGACATCCAGAAGGGAAACTTTCATCTGAATTTCCCAACAGATGGGACCCAAATGTGTTTCATATTCCATTAGTACTAAACACACACAGCCAGGATGATGGATTCAATATCCTTTCTGGTCCATCAATCTAACAGATTGGAAGGGAAAGGGATTTTTTTCAATGCCATGCAGCTTTCCGTGCCTTGCAGATGATCACTTTCCTGTGCACCCCATCCTCCAACTGAATAAGGAAATTATGTTTAGATCTAAAGACCATGACTGACAGTCAGGCAGATAGATGCATATACAAAAACCAGACAGAGAGATGGATTGTTTTTCTACACCAGTCTCCAAAAACCTGCACTTGGAACAAGGGACTTCAGGGAGGGAATCTGTCAAATCTCCTTAATCTTAAAACACAAGCAATAAATTACTCCCAGACCATACATTTTTCCTCTTCTTTTGTACCATAACCCTCTTCACTTACCCTCCAGCAAATCTGTTATACCGGATGTCAGAGTTCAAGTATAAACAGGGAATTTCAACAGTCAGACCTAATCCTTTCTTTTTCCATTGCTGTCCTTTCCTATTTCACCATTTCTGACAATTAGAGATCCCTCCATTCCCAAAACTGGTTGAAGCATGCTATCATGTTACATTCCCCTGGGCAGATGTTACCTTTGGTAAAGTCCCCTTTTCCATGTGGCTTTGGGTTTGGAGATTTTTGTTTTGTTTTGTTTTTTTGTCAAGAGGAAAATTGGAAATACAAATAGATGAGAGTAATCAATCTCATACATCACATTTCACCATGCTTCCTTTATTATTTCTTTTTATGTTATGCATTGTTTAAGGCAACAACTTTTGGAGGAAGATCAGCTGAATACTTACTACTTTTGAATTATTACATGACTAAATGTCAAATTCAGAGAGGTTTCTCTGTCTCTACCTAATCTGTGGTTTAGCTATGGAATGTTTAGGTAATGTAGGGCTCATAGCTTGCTCACAGAGAGGTAAGATCTAGCAGTGGTCCAGCTGGTCTAGCTGGACCAGAGATTTCACCCTTTGATGCAAAGACCTTGACTATTTTCATGAATTTCTTAAAGTGAGCTGGGGCTGACCTTTGCTTTTAGAACAGGAAACTCTCCAGAATGTCTTTCTTGTGGGAGTATTTTGCACATATTTCTTTTTCCACTGCTAGCTCATGGCCCATCTTTCCTTCTCTGCCCCTCTGGTCAAGTCTCAGCAGGTCTGTAATCTCTTATATCTGCATTTGAAGCTTGTATGTGCAACATGCAAATATACTTGTGGCTTCAAAGAACTGCTTTCTTATATGCTTTATACATGTCTATCTTGGTTTGGAAAGACAGGTGTCTGCTAAGGAAGGCAGGAGCCTCCCCTGAAATGGAAAAATATAGACCTCTTCCCTCCAAATTGTTATAAATTTGAAATTAAGGGGGGCTCTCAGGCAAAAATATGGGAGCAGGAATAACAGGTGTTTATTAGGAAAGAAAATAAAAAGATAAAATAAACAGAGCAGTGAACCAAAACAACATGGACAGAGTCAGAACGCAACTTGACACCCTGTTAGACGGGGTGTTGGTAGCAGTCCAATTGAAATGGTGGCTGCAGTCCTCCTGGAGTGTCAGGTGTGGATCTGTTGGAGTAGTGATCCTGTAGAAAATGGGTGTAGTCTTCTGAAGAGGCAGTGGAAGAGGCAGCTGTTCCACTGGGAAAATCCAGCACGGAATCTCAAGACTATATATGCAGGTAGAAATGCTTGGCTTCTCCCTCTGGGTGGAGTATCTCACAATAGGATGTTATATTTCTTATCAGTCATGCAGTGACGTTCAATGGCCCATTATCAGCAGATGTCTTCCCGGAGGGAGGATTGATTGTGGAAGAGATAAGGTAAAACTACCCACTTAAGACAAGACAACTACCATACAGATGGCAAATAGAATACATCTTGCTTTTCAATCTCGGACAATGTTGTTATATGAAAGTCTCTTACACATTCATGTTTTGTTCCAAGAAAGTCTGGTCCTGGAAAAGACCCCAGAAAGATATTCTACAAGGTCTCTAGCTTGTCAGAAAGGTAAGCTCTGGGTTTTGGCTGTCTTCCTTCCCATCTTGTACTGTCTTTCACTCTCTTTGGTTCCTTCAAGATGTGCAAGTATTTGGACTCTGATGCTTGGATTAGAGAGTCATGCTGCTCTTCAATAAGACTATTTTTCCCCTAGAGAATGACTGACCATGCACTGTCTTTGCCTCCTTCAGCATAAAATTAGCAAATAAAACCAGTGGTTCAGCTTTGCTGTTTGGTCATGCTTGGAGGACGACATGCTGGGACAGGATTTCTCTTCTTGGGTAAATCATGCAAAGTTACTTCAAGTCAAACAAGGTGCCCGCCTGAAACGCTCCTTTGCTTTCTTGTGTTTCATCTGATAGTTCACCGACCACCTTGCAGTCTGAACACTTGTCTGCAATGATGAGGTAGTTTGTGTGGCTTGTGGTGAAAAGGTCGTTTCCTGGTTCTTTCAATAATCTCCTGGGGATGCTGTATATTTTGGTTGTCTCTGTTGCTTGGCCAGAATTTCCTTGCCTGTATAACATCTGCTCACCAGACTTCAAATATACTTCATTGCATTTGGCCAGCATAAGGCACCTCTTAACTTTCTAGTGTGTTCTTAAGAGTACATCTGTTCCCAAAAATCTGGGCACTGGGATTCATCTGCAGTTCTGTGTGAGCCCTCTGTCCCATGCAACTAGCTAATCTCTGTATTTCCAGCTAGTACCATCTCTCTGTCTGGTAAATTTTCCATTACTTTTTTGGCATCCTGTTGGTATCTGGTAAATTTTCTATCTGTTCTGCACTTTCACATAGGTGGAAATTCTCTTTTCCTACTCTCACAGCTCTTGGTAGAGTTCTCATGGGAGCACAAGGGTTCACAATTTAGAGATTTTGACAGCTGGGGATGGCTGTGAAGAATTGTTCTCCTCTTTATCCAGGAATTCACTAAAGGACCTTTGCCTCCTGTATCCTTTACTTCTCAGCCACATTATCTTCCTGCCTTGACCTCTATCATTCCTCTTAGGACTCCCTCCTCCTCCAGCCAGTCAGTGACCATTTCCACCTCCTTTGCTCTACCTCGACTTCTTCTTTAGTCTCTCAGTTTTAGATCTGTGGATTTTAGATTGCATTTTACACAAGCTCAAGTAGCTAAGTAAAGTCAGGAGCACCCTTGACCCAACAAAGACAACGTCAGAGAGCATTTCAGCCCATTCCTTCTGAAAACACCTCTTTCTTTCCATGAACCACAAAATGAACTCTCCAGTGATGTGCTCCTATGTATGAGCTTTACTTCTGTGCTAAGCATCAGAGGTCAAGCCCAGTCCCTGTGTTTCATTGTGTGTCAGACAGCCTGGCCCTTGATGCAGTGGGCAGAGTAACTTCTTTCAGTGTCTCTGTGGCACCATCCTCAGCTTCTTCACCTGTTTTTCATAATTCAGAAGCTCTCCTCTACAAATTTTACCTGCTGCGGAGCAATACTAAAATCTAAACTGACCAGAGGAAAACCTGACTGTTGGTAAATAGCCTGAGCCTTTTATTTCAGACTCCTACATCTTTTGTTCCTATTACAAATTTTGTGTCATTTGGCAGTGGTTTAACCCATCGTTTCTCCAGATTTTTGACCTGTGTCACAAATATTTCATGCACAACACTTTCTGTGTGCTGATAGTGATTTTGGAGTACAATAAACTTTTTTTGGGGTCCTCTACTGAGTTGTGGATGAATCCAGATGAGGGCAGAGCATGTGATGGCCATTGCCTCCTAGAGGTAGCATTGCAGCAGTTTGTATTTAGCTGCATTTTTTAATGCAGGGCAAAGAACATCAAGGTGGTAAGCAGGGCTTGTTGGGGGCTGTCTTAGGTTGGAAATAGGGGTATTCTACTCCTATCTGTTAGAGGAAGAGCAGTTATCTTCTGTTCATTGGGCAATTTTCTTTATCTTTTCCACAACCAGTCCTCCCTCTGGGAACTATCTTCTGTTAATGAGCCATTGAACCTCACTGCATGACTGATAAAAATTACATCATCCCATTGTGAGAAGCTCCACCGAGAGGGATGATCCAAGCATTCCTACCTAGATATAATCTGAGCTCTGAAAGACCACAAGCAGACTTTTCACACTGGATTCCCAGAGGAGCAGCTGTCTTCACTGGATTCCCAGAGGAAGACCAGACCCATCTATACCACCACTGGATCTTCAGAGGAAGGCTACAGGATCACTGCTTCAACAGAACCACATCTGCCTCTCCAGAAGGACTGCAGCCACCATTCAATCAGATTGCTACCAACACCCTGACCCACAGGGTGTCAGGTCATAGTCTGACTCTGTCAGTAGGTCTTTTTTGTTTGTACTATTTCATTTGTATTTTTAGTTTTCCTAGTAAAAAACTGTTATTCCTATTCCCATATCTTTGCCTGAGAGCCTTTTAATGTCAAAATAATAATAATTTGGAGAGAGATGGTTACATTTTCTGTTTCAGGGGAGGCTTCTGTCTTCCTTAGTAGACACCTGTCTTGTCAAACCAAGACAGGGGCCAGGGCTATAATTCAGTGCCAGACATATGATTTTCTCCTTTTTCCTCTTCGAATTTTCTAGATTTGCTCTTAGTACCACAGTCATAATCTAAGTAGAGAAGCACCAAACCCAAACACTGATACATTCTTATTTTATTCTTCCTGCCTCAAACACAGGCCTATCTCATGAAATACTCCAGGCAGTCCTGCCTGCATATCAGATGTTGTCTGAATGTAAGTGTGCTGCAATGGCCCCATGGGGAAAAACACACCATAACTCTCCAGAAGTGATTTTTTTTTTTCTTGGCCTTCCTACATCCTGACATCCCTACTCCCCTGTGCACAGCAGGGATTGCAGTGACTCCTGAGGGCTGAGAGTGTGTTGGAGAGGTTGGAAATAACCCACAGAAGATTTTCCAGGGAACAGATCTGGGCTCTGGCTGCAAAGTCAGTCTGTAGATCAGCTTGTAGCTCTTTGGAGGTGATGAGGAAATGCAATTGCAACCCTCTGTCTAACCCTCTACTAGGAAGTAGAGGCCATGAGATTGAGTAAGTCACTGAACTGGACCACAGAGACTCAACTTTCTGCTTGATGTAGGACAGTAACCAAAGACGAGAGCAAGAAAACATCTTTTTCCTTTGCTCCTCTACCACACTTACAGTATGTCTTTTCCATTTAGAGATTATTTCTTACTATGTGTGTGTGCAGTGCATGAGGGGCCCATATTCTCTACTTTCAAATGATGCTTAAGTACAAAGGAAATAGGAGAAATCTTTACCCAGAGCCTGGGACTGTGTTTGTGTGCCTCATCACCTTCAAAGCTCTGATCAACAGCTTGCATTCAGCTTGAATCCCTTTCTCCTTTGCAGTATCTCCTTCTCTGGGATCATACTTCATTAGCTTTTTCCCCAAGTGTCTCATTACAAAATTCATGGGCAAACCTGTAAGTGTAGCCAAATGTGTTTGTTTGCATGCAGGACCTTGAGAAGGGATCTTGGAGCAAATTCACTGCAAACAGTGTCAGCTTGCTTGAAAACGAGGAAGCCAGACTAATCCTCCTTCCTGCCATAATAGAAGAACCCTCAAGACAGATTATCTCCCTGAACTCAGAACTTGGAGACACATGGAAGGACATCAAATGCTCCAGAGCTGTGAACTTGGTGCAGCAGCCTGACCCCATCTGGACCCAGCATACATAAAGCAAAATAAATAAATTATGCTTGCCACACATCTGTCACACACCTCAGCACTAAAGACACCAGTCCCCCCTTGAGGCTATAAAACACCCACTGAAGAATACTGATAATGAGAAACCTCTCCCTTAGCTATATGTGAAAATGATGGACAGTAAACTGCAGAAACTATTGATGTGACCATCTCTCATGACAGCTTTCCCTCTTGTGAGATGCTGTGGTGGTTTCACCCCAGCCAGCAGCTAAGTGTCAGGCAGCCACTCACTCACTCCTCCATCAGCAGGATCAGGTAGAGAACTTTAAAGGGTAGAGAACTTATGGGTTGAAATAAAGACTGTTCATTAGGGAAAGCAAAGAACATGCACACAAACAAAGCAAATAATTAAGTCATCACTTCCCATGGGCAGGCAGGTGCTTAGCAATCTCCAGGAGAGTAGGGCTCCATCACATGTAACAGTTAGTTGGGAAGACAAACACCATCACTCTAAATGTCCCCCCCTTTCTTTTTCTTCCCTCCACTTTATATTCTGAGCATGATGCCATGTGGTCTGGAATACTGCTTTGGTCAGTTAGGGTCACCTGTCTCAGCTGTGTCTCCTCCCACCCTCCCACACACCCCCAGCCTCCTCTCCTCTTTCTCCATAAAAGGCCTTGAGTCTGTGTAAGCTCTGTTCAGCAATAATAAAAACATGTCTATATTATCAGCTCGCTGTTCAGCACAAATCCAAAGCACAGACCCATACCAGCCACTGGGAAAATTAACTCTACCCCAGCTGAAACAAGCAGAGATGGTAACTTAGGAGGAAGAGACCAAATTTTGTATAGTTCTCTGTCTTCCATCTTCACCCTGCTTTGGGCTCTGCTCTGTGTGCTGCTTCTGTACAGTCATTAGCTGCTGTTAATGACAGTGCAGTAAGGAAACAGCAGCTACTGTGGCAGTGCAGAGCACTGATGGGGAAACTACCTACATTTAATGATTGCCTGAAGCCACAAAAGCAGCCTGTACTTTGGGCAAGAGATATACCAAGGTCCTCAAGCATCCCACTTCAGTGCCTTGGTGGGCTTCTCCTTCCCACATTTCACTACTTGGACAAAACCCGCAAGAGTTAAATGGAATGAGCATTACCCTGTTCTGCTGGAAAACCAGGCCAAAGACAAGTGGCTCTGATGGTTTGGGTCTCAGTGGACTTCCATCTGCTTGCTATCAGCTGGAGGTGGCCTGCAAGATACCCTCTCTACAACGCAGCTGGAGTTGCAGGTCTTGCACAGAGGTTGTGCTGAGCTACTTAAGCATGAGTTTGGCTAATGTAGTCAGGAGTCAAAGCTTTTCTGTGATGATGTGGGTAAAAAGCAATCTCCTGCTAGAAACTGAGAGCTAAACTGCCCCTGCTCTGACACTTCCCTGCTGTGCCGATTAGACTTGCAGGAACCCAACATGAAGATTGGCAGGATGAGAAATGAGTTTTTTCATTTCCCTGGGGACTAAAAAGTTATGAAGGACCAAGTAGTCAGTACAGGAAAGATACAGAGAAAGACACAAAGATTATCAGAGGGCTATGGAGACAGGCTGAGAGAGTTGGGGTTATTCAGCCTGGAGAAGCAAAGGCTGCAGGGAGACCTTATTGCAGCCTTTCAATACTTTAAAGGGGGCTTATAAGAAAGATGGGAACAGACTCTTTAGTAGGGCCTGTTGTGATAAGACAAGGAGTAATGGTTTTAAAGTATAAGAGTGGATGTTCAGGCTAGATATAAGGAGGAAATTTGTTACTATGAGAGTGGTAAAATACTGGCACACGTTGCCCAGAGTGGTATGCCCAGAGATGCTCCATTCCCAGAAACAGACCAGGTTGGACAGGGCTCTGAGCAGTCTGATCTAGTGGATCTAGTTCTTGCCATGGCAGGGTTTTTGGACTAGATGAACTTTAAAGGTGCCTTCCAATCTAAGCTGTTCTGAGACCAGCACCAGACCAGCACCAATATTCATCCAAGGTTCTGGAGGAAGTGTCTACCGAAACTATGAAGTCCCCTATAAGAACCAGCCTCCAAAATAGCAATTTGATGGTTTGATAATGCTGTGTCTGGTTACTTAGGATATTTTGCAAATTCTGCGTGAGTCATTACTGAACACAGCCATAGCTGTTTCCCTGGGCAACTTTAGAGGCACAACAAATTGTGCACTAAAAAATTTAACTCAAGATTATGCATAGAACACATACTTTACACTTGTATGTGTGTATTTTCTCCAGAAACCCATGCTGCTAATCAGCCCAGCAAGGGAACAACCCCCCTTGATTTTGCTGACTGATGGTAGCAAGAGTAATACAAGTTGTCTTTATGAATCCTCATAATTTACCTCTTGACAGCACCTTTCTCTCTTAGAAGCTCCTGGATATTTGCATACAGTTCTAAATTCAAACCCCTCCAAGCTGTGTGAGAATTCAGAGTTCAGATTGAACCTATCTCAAACATGAATCCTTCTTTAATAAACCAGAAATCTCCAGCTGCACACAAACAAAACGACCAGCAAACTCTTTTGGAGGAGCCCTATGCCCCACCTTAATTTTCACTTCACTGGTCCCCATCTTGCCATCTGTTAATCCCATGTATCATTGCTTTATATCTTGCTCATGCCCTTCACCTGACACAGACCATTCCTGCTTTTCAACAAAGGTAAAAACATAGAGGATGTGCACCAATTCTGTTTCCAACCCATCCCATCATTGGGGCCCCGTGCAAACCATGCTATCAATCTGTCAGTCTCTGATGGTGGAGCCCACACGGGAACCTTAGATAATGGACTACAGTGGAGAACATGTATTTTTCAATGTGTTTAAGATGTCTGATAGTTTCTTAAGAAGGAAGAGAAGAAAAATAAAGTCAAATTAAGGAGAGAAAAATGTACCTTTAATCCATGAGAGCTTTTCAGAAAGAGAACAAGAAAAGTCCTGTGTCATGTTGTACAGTTGCACTTATCCCAGCACTGGAGGTGAATGGTAAAAGCATCCTTAAAGCAGAACTCCCACAGATGAGGGCAAGAAGACAAACATTATAAACTTTACACATGGTTTAAATTATCATTGGTAATGAAACCATTCATCATCAATGCCCATGCTAAATATTGGGATAGCTATTGCTCCTGAGGCTCCAGTGACTGAATGAAACATTTGCTGCTTTCTTGCTCTCTTATTTTCTCTGGTCTCCATGTCTCTGGCTCAAGGTCTTTCTACTCACTGAAATAGGGCCTTCTGTAGCATGAGGACTGAATTAGTTCTCTGAAGCAAAGACTAATCACTCAGCATCACAGTTGAGAGAGAGATGGATATGTCCTATGTGCGATTTCCCTGAGGTCTGGTGCTGATGGCAAGTCCCAGACAGATCTCAAAAGGTTGAGGCTTCCTCAGCTGACCATGAAAATTCTTCTTTATATGGTATCTTTTTGTTATCATGTGTAACATGAGTGTTACAGTGCACTCGGGCTATACTTTCCTCCCTTTCGGGGACCCCTGTGATTGGAATCAGATAAACAGGGTCCCTTCCATCCTGCTCCCCTGGGGTTGGAGGAGAGCCAGAAAGCCCTCCCTGTCCAGAACCTAGATAAGGCCATGACCCTTCCTGTTCGCTTTCTTTTCCCCTCCATCTCATGGATTAAACAAGCTTGTAGAACCACATCGGGAATTGGAGCCTCTTTTGTACCTGTGCCCATCTCCTGACGTGCCTTCCCTCAAGGCCCTGTATATCTGGGCTGGCCTGGTGATTTGGGGGGCTGAGAGGGTAGGATCGTCACATGAGGGTTGCAGTTTCTGGGAAGCAGAGTGAGATTACCTCTGAAGATGGACACAACCAGCTTCTGCTCACCCTGCATGGTCTCTCAGAAGTTCAAAAACAGGGTAGAGCCTGTGTTGTCCACTGCTTAAGATCATAACTCAAAAACTATCCATTAAAACCTTTCCAGCAGTATCTAGCTCCTCATCTCCCTTACATTCGCCCTGTCACTTCTCTTCCATATGAATTGTCTCCACCCATACATCTACATATTCACTTCTCCTTTCCAGCTTGGTGAATTTGTACTTCTCTTCACGTCGGTTTGCCCAAAGCAAAAACATTCTGGTTCAACATGGAGAGCATGCAGGGCTCTCCCCAGTCATCAACTCAAAGCTGGACTGGGAGGATCACTGTCAATTAGGTGTATGTGTTCTGTCAAGGCTGGGGAGGGAATAAAATGATTGCCCTACTTGTGCTGGCTGGAATAATTTCAGGTTTCTTGCTTCATGCAGTGCTTTCTTTAGGTAGCATGGAACTGATTGAATAATAACAATAGCAGATTGCTGTGGTCAACTTCTTTCTGCAGCCAGCAATGCTCTTTGGGTATCCTTTTACCTCCTTGACCACACAAGAACAATACATCCTATGCCATATCATGGAAAGAAAAGTGAAAATTATGGTATTGGGTTGCACCATGTTAGAGTTTGGGTGCTGTATAGCAAAAATATTAAGTAAAACTGCCTGAAAAGAGGTTGCAGTCCTATAGGCATCACTGACTCTAAGCCATTTTTTGTACACATTGAGAGTTTTTTATTACAGGGTATTTTATTGCAGATGAGGACACCATACAGCTCAAAAGCTTTTCACACAGGTTTGGGGTTTTTTGTTTTATTGTGTATTTTACAAATAGCTTCATTTACTTCTTTCTTTGTATCTGTTTTACACTGCTGCATCTTTGCAATTGAATATTGTTTAAATCAGTGATGATCACAAACCCTCTGCTGCTGGGAGAACCACAGCCCTTTGGAGGCATGTGCGCATTTGACCCAGCTGAGAGCTTGGCCTAAGGCCATTACAAAGCTGTGATGCTGGGACAAGTGAGGTTGGAAAAAGGCTTCTGGTCATCCAGGTGTTTACTCTGATGCACAGCTCAGATAAAGTACAGGTAAGCTCAGACCCACAGCAACACCTGGAGTACTGCAAGAGTATGGTCACTGTGGACCTGAAAGGGGAGGCATATAGACAAACACCAGGAGCACCACTTCATGAAGTGCAAGCTTACCCTTGCAATGTTATATTAACTGCTCTGGCTTCAAGTTGATGCAATAGCACATGGACCACATCATGTTGCTGGTGAAAGAGGGCAGGAGGAGAGTGGAGTCTCATGGGGTGTCCTCTATCAGCACAACCCGTCTTTACCCATATCTACCTGGAGATTTGTCGTTATCGTTTCAGCACTGCAGCAGGTAGGGAAATTAACAATAAAACGATGGTCATAAAGAGCTACAGAGCTGCAGTGTGATGTCTAGTCTCTGCCCAGCTTGTTAGCTCCACTATAAAACCCCTCACTGCTCTGCCACAGTCAGCAGGTCCCAGATTTACAGATGTCAATGCAGAGCTTTTGTTTCAGTGCTTTATTTGGTATTGAAATGTGTTGCATCCCGGAGTTTGGGTTTAGATTAGGGTTTTTAATTTATGTTAAAATAAGTCAAGTGCTGTAATCCCGCGTTTCCCCCGCGTTGTTCCCCCCCGCGGTTTCTGCCCCCATGTTGCCTGCTGCCGGCTCTTACCCCTCTGCCGCTCCTGTAACCACCCTGCCGTCTGGCCCCGGGAAACCCCGTGCTGGCCGCCCCGAGCCACACGGTCCCGCTCAGCCCGCTCTGGCTCGGTGCCCGCCCCTGCGGGGTTCTCTGGTTGGTCGCTGTTGCTGGCGTCACTGCCACAGCAGCCGCCCCTATTGGGTGGCAGGCCGTGGATCCTCTCGCCCCGCCCCTCCATAAAGCCCTATCCCGCCGGCAGTCAGACGCCATTTGCTCCCATGTGAGTGCCGGGAGCGGTCGCGTCTTTCCATCGAACTGCGCCGCGTGACCAATAAACCGTTCCTGCCAAGCACGGAGTAAATGGACAAATTCCTTCCTCTTTGCCGGGTCCCTAGCGCATGGCAACAGAAGCTGGCCAGTCCACGCGCCCGAGACACGGAGCCGTGTCCGGGAACCTGCGGCAGCAAGCCCCGGCAGCACGTGGAAGCTACGCCACAGCCGGGCTCCCAAGAGCCGCGTGCAGCCGGGGAGAGCAAAAACCCACGCCGCAGAAATGAGTAAGAAATAAGGTGTCTAAACAAGAAGTCAGACACAGAAACATCTTTGTGTATTTGGCCATGCAAGTCTTGCCAATAAATACCTGAAATATCCCATCCCATGTTGACAGCCTGCTCACACTTCAGCTCTCTGAGCCCTTGCTGTTACTGCTGTCTGCAACAGGAGGGTGTGGGTACCAGGGCAAGGAGCACTTTCCATAAATCTGCTGCATTAAAAAAATAGAGATTATCCAGGCCCTCTTTATGATTTGTGGATTTGATGTTATTTAACACATTGTCAATTCTGTAATAAACTTGACACAGCACAGCAAGTTTTGCAGTAAATTTTATCTAGCAAATGAAAAGCAAGTGGTAGGGGGATAGCTTGTTTGTTGTCTGTAGCAGTGAGGTTTTTTGATGGTTTACCTTTGCTGATGCTTCCTTCTCTGAAGTTAGAAGGGTGAACTGAAGCTCTAGTGGGCTTGTTCGAATGTCAAAAAATTACAGAAAATGTTACAATGCGGAGTGTTTTTTCCTTGCAAATACAACTGAAGCAATGACATCAGCTCCCAGGGAGGCCTGCTACTGCCTCAGAATACTATTTTTTGGAGCAGATACAAAGCTGAGGTCTTGTTCTTTGAGATTTTACAAAGACAGTGTCCCTTTTGTTTTCTGACTTTTAGTGCCCCAAAGGAAAACTCCAGCTCCAGTAGGTACAGTGAACATTAATAGATAATCTAAAACAGCTGTGACAGAGAAAGATGCTCCTAGTCTCAGCTTTTCCTTTCTGCCTGTCCTTCTTACCATACATATTCCAGTATTCTTACAGTACATATTCCATGCCAGTGTAATGCCAAAGCTTTTTTTACCCTGCCCTAAAGTGTGCAGGAATGATCTTGTGCAGGAAACTGTGGCATCACACTCTTTCTCCCAGGTCTGGGGCAGCTCCGCGCCCTTCGGCACCACCCCTGCCCGGACTTCCGGGTCTGCCGCTTCTCTCCTGCGTGCCGCTGGCACTGGCACACCAGTCGGGGTCTGCTGGGTTCGGTCGCCCGCGCAAGGGTCCGAGGTAAAGAGGAAGGAATTGTCCAGATCACCCACGAAGGAAGGCAGGAAGGCTTTATTGTTGCAGAGAACTGCAGTGGGGGGGTAGCAACCTGTGCTTCCCACTCCATGTGAGGGAAATGGCGCTGGGACCCGGGAAGGAGCGGGATGATATAGGGGATGTGATAGCGAGGGCAGACGCCACCCCCCCAGTCTGTGCGGGTGCCGTGATGATGACGTAGGACAGCGACCAACCAGGGAACTGCAGGGGCGGGCACCGAGCCTGGGGCTGAGTGGGATTGTGGGGATGGGGCTGCGGGCACGGGGGTTCCTGGGGCCGGACAGGGGACTGGTCACAGCAGTGGTGGGTGGGGGGAAGCCCAATGGTCGGCAGCATGGGGCCAGAAACCGCGGGGGGGGGGTGGGGGAACGACATGAGAGAAGCAGGGGGGTACACAGGACTCAGCTAGCTAACACAAATAAGAACCCCTAAAACCCAATCCCAGGATGCAACAGGAAACCCCTCTGCTTCATTAAGGGTATTTCACTGGAGCCATGTAACTCTTGCACCTGTAGTTTTACAATAGCTTAGGTCTGAAATCCCTCTGCTAACTAGAAGAGTTTATTCTTGTGTTTATCCTGGTGTTTTCTTTGAGCCTACACTGAAAGTAGAGAACCCAGTGGTACTTCACTCTCATACTCAGCTTCCCCAAAAATTTCAAAACACATGTCTTGAAAAAAAAGTTTCAAGCTTAAATTTCCATTAAGGCATTTAGGCTCCCCTCTCCTGTGACCCTCCAACTGCATTCCTGAGATCTAATTATTCTCCTTTCACCTACCTTTTATACCATGTGTGATTTGCCAGAGGGTAAGGCAATGACAACTTATCACTCGATGATGCTACTTTTCAACAATATCTGCTCAGGCCTTAGGAAAGAGCTCCCCTCCCATGGCCAACCGTGATCTTACTTGTCCTGTATGGGGTATGGCTGCCAATCCTCCAACAGCACACAAACATGCCAGATGTTTTTGCAATTGAGAGACATTCTGCTCCAAAGCCCTTTTTTATTGTTATCATGATTAATTAAAAACTACTGAAATGTATGGGTTGGAATCTGACAGGCCAGCCTGCTTCCCAAAGTTAGCCCACTCTGCTGTGATAATTTTTTTTTGTTGTTAAAAAATTAGGGGTTGGTTACAGGAGAAAGAATGCCAATGTGGGTATAACCAAACTATTACTGGCTGTTAATGGTGTGCCATTTGCAACAGCCACCTAGTGCACACCCAAACACTGCAAGGCAGTGTTTCCTCATCTTCACAATGACTCAGCTGTGATACCAACAGTCACACCCATTCTGAAGGGGGTCTCCCTGCTAATGGGCCATCATGAACTCACAGCTTCAAGGACTCCAAAAATATTCTATGACTCATAGAATTACATCATTGCACTGTGTAACTCCCTGCCCTAGAGGAGGTACCACCTGAACCTGACCACATATAAAATTGGGGTTTGGGGACTTGGGACACCCCACCACTGGACATCCAAAGGGGAACCTGAATTTCCACAGCACCACTGCTTTCAACAAGTCCACAACCATCATTTCAACAGCACTGCAACCATTGCTTGATCTGACTGCAACCACCACCCCTGACCAACAGTTTAAGAGAGCGTTTCTGTACTATCACCTTTATTGTAATATTCCTATTAAATTGTAACTCCAACTCTAAATCTCTCACAAAGTATTTGTGTGGGGTTCATTTCTCCTGCTGGTTCACCTTCAAACCAGCACACATTTGCAGAAGGAAGAACAAACAAAAGAACTAATGAGTGAACTATTTCTCAGCCTTGCAGAATAACAAATCTGAAAGTGTTTTCCTTAGACTTAGCAGCAAAAATCCTATAAACTCCAGAGGAGAAGATTATCTCTGAAGAAATGGAGATCTGGGGGGAAAAGACAAACCAGAAAACAAACTCTACAGAATTTAGATCATCCTCTTAAGCCCCAACCCCCTGCTTCACAAGGATCTCTCTTCTTGTTCTAGCTCCATTTTTGATGCATCCCAGATGATGCCAGACCTGGAAGGGTGTTTCTTCACACCCTCACCACCCTCTGTGACCTTGTCCTCCCCACCTCCATAGGGAATTTGGATCCAGTGTATTATGCTATGTGTCTCCCAGGAAGAGGTTTTCAGTTTTGGCTGAGAAGGTAAAGGTTCCCAACAGTGTGACAATACTACTGCTATTCAATTAATAAGGAGTCAGAGTTGCAATATTGCCATGTGCGGCCTTCACTGTGTCATAAATCAGTATTAAGCAAGTTTAAATTACTTATGGTAATGAAGGTTTTCAAGCTCCAGTTTTTATTTCACTGATCAGCATCCTATCAATCATGAAACTCAGGGAACCAGAGAACAATGGAAGGGAGAGCAAAACAGCACTAGCAGATTCTCGAGGATCTATCAGTACACCTCTAGTTGGCATATGGAAAGTTGTGGAAGACACTCTCCCACTGCATGTTATCATTAAAAACAAACAAACAAACAGATGCCTGAAATCCATAGAGTTCAGAATAATTAGGAAGATACTTTGGGTAAAGTCAGAGACAGGGACAGAACATGGGATCTTCAGAAACCCTCTGTCTCTTTGGAAAAATTGCTTGTAAAGAGCCACTTTGGAAGAAGGTTTGCATTTTGGTGGTGATGAAACCCAAAACAGTGGCCTAGCCTCCTTCTCCTCCAACACTGCTCTGACTTCCACAGGCCTGGTCTTTCTTGCAGTCATTAAATTAAGCCAGGCATTTCAGCAAAAACTGCTGTCACGGTTTGACACTGGCCTAACACTAGGCACCCACAAAAGTCACTTGTTCACTCTCCACTGCCACAGATGGGTAGAAGAGAGAAAGAAAAATTAACAAAGGCTTCATGACTTGAGATAAAGGCTGGAAAAAAACACTCCAAGGGCAAATCAGGCTCAACTTAGAAGTACAAAGTGAATTTATTACTAATGAAATCAGAGGAAGATAATGACAACTAAAATAAGCCCTTAGAATACCTTTTCTTCACCCAGCCCCTTCCTCCTTCCCACTAACACTGCAGGGAGACAGGGGTGGGGGTTTGGGCAGTTCATCAGCTGAGTTCTCCTTCTGCTGCTCCAGGAGTGGAGTCCTTCCCCTTTGAGACCATGCAGTCTCTCCCACAGGAGACAGTTCTCTGTGAAATTCTCCAATCTCACTGGCAGCAGTCTCCGTGGTTCCAATCTCACTGGCAGCAGTCCTTCCAAAACTGCCGCAACATGAGTTCCCACCATGTGATGTATTTTGAACCTGATTAGCATAAGAGATTTGATAATCAGGATGCCTTGGCAAGAACAAACAGAGCTTTGAAGATTGCAAGAATATTGGATCAGACTGGTGACAGGGAAGAAGATTGAATCAATTTCTGCAAGTAGAAGAGATGTTGCAAAATGTATAAGGTTTTTTGTGTGATGATTAACCCAATCACTGAAGTAAAAAATTAATAGCCTTCTTAGAATGGTATATAAGCATGTGCAGCCCACAGTAAAACTGGATTCTGATCACCAGACAGTTGTCTTCATTTCTCTCCATCGCTGATACCCATGGGGCAAACAGTCCTCCCAAAACTGCTGTGGCATGTGTCTCTCTTTCCACAGGGTACAGTCTTTCAAGGAAAGGCTGCTCCAGCCTGGAAGCAGGGTCCTGTCTCTCCACTGGATCACAGCCTCCTCCAGGCATCCACCTGCTCTGGTGTGGGCACCTCCCCCATGGGCTGTGGGTGGATCTCTGCATCCCCTGTGGATTCCCATGGCCTGCACAACCTGCTTCACCATAGTCATTACCATAGCCTGCAGAGGAATCTTGGCTCTGACACCTGGAGCACCTCCTCCCCCTCCTTCTCCACTGACCTTCTTGTCTCCATGTTGTTTTCTCTCTCATATTCTCGCCTCTTCCTCTTCTCTGACTAAGAAAAAAGACTGCACCCTTTTGTTTTGATTTTCTTCTTAAATATGTTATCACAGAGGCATTACGACCATCTCTAATTGGCCCAGGCTTGGCCAGCAGCATGTTCATCTTCAGAGCCATCAGGGATTGGCTCTACCAGACATGATGGAAGCTTCTAGCAGCTTCTCACAAAAGCCATCTCCATGCCCTCCCCTCCTGCCCCCACCAAGAATCATGCCATGCAAAACCAAGACAGTTCCTTTCAGGTACTAGAAGGCAGCAATTAAGTCACCCCCAAACCTTCTCTTTGCTAAGCTAAGCAATCAAATTTTCTTAGCCTTTCCTCATAGGAGAGGTGCTCCATCCCTCTAATCAATTTCATGGTGTCCTCTGTACTCACTCCAACACTTCCATGTGCTTCCTGTCATGGGACCTCAGAGCTGGATGCAGCTCTACAGGTGGGTATAACCTAAGCAGGACAGAAGAGCAGAATCCCCTCCCTCCCCTGCCTACATTGCTTTTGAAGTGCACGTGTCTGGTGCATGTTCAGCCTCTTACCCAGCAGCATCCCAAGGTCCTTTTCCTAGGAGAGATCCTTGCTCTGGATCTGTTCATATCCCCTTCAATTGATGCCAGGGATTGCCCTGACATGCAAACTTCCACTTAGTGTTGTTAAACCTTATGAGATACCCATAGCCCCAGTTCTCAAGCCTATTCAGGTCCCTCTGGATGGCCCCATCCTCCAGGTGGGTCACGTGCACCACTCAGCTTGGTGTCATCAGTAAACTTGCTGAGACTGCACTCAATCCTTTTGTGTCATTAATGAAGACATTAAATAGCACCGGTCCCAGTACAGACCCCAGAGGGACACTACACTGTGAGTGACTACTGGTCACTGATGTCCATCAGGACTCTGAGACATTGACTGTTATGCTCTGGGTATGACCATCCAACCAGTTCCTTACCCATCTCATAGTCCACCGATTGAATCCATCACTCCAATTTGGAGAGAAGGATGTTGTGAGGAACCATGTCAAAGGCTTTAAAGAAGTCCAGATAAATGACATCTGTAACTCTTTCCTTGTCCACTGATGTAGCCACCCCATCATAGAAGGCCATTGGGCTGGTCAGGCAGGACTTTGCTTTGGTGAAACAGTGCTGGCTGTCGAATCACCTCCCTGTCTTCCATGTGCCTTAGCACAGCTTCTCAGAGGATCTCTTCTGTGATCTTCCCAGGCACAGGGGTGAGGCTGACAGGGTAGTAGCTCCCAGAGTCCTCCTTTTTGGCCTTTTTAAAGATGGGTATTATGCTTCCCCTTTTCCAATCATCTGGTACTTCATCTGACTGCCATGATTTTTCCAACATCATGGAGAGTGTCTTGGCAAATAAATCAGCCAGTTCCCTCTAGACTCTGTGATGCATCTCATCGGGTCCCATGGACTTCTGCACATTCAAGTTCCTCAGGTGGTAATGAACCCGATCTTACAGTTTGACGGACTTTGTTTCCCCATGTTATAGATGGGTAATGCAATGGCTGGCTCTCACAATTAAGGGATGAATTATTGTGTGTATGCTAAGAAAAGTTTTATTGATGTATAGTTATGTTATGTTCTCCCCATAATCTTCTTTCCCCTCACATTTTACTGTTGTTACTGGATGGCCTTGGTAGTCGGGACATTTGGGGGGAGGGCAGGCTTGTTGCTAGGGGGTGCAGCATGGCAACACCTGACCTCCAATCAAATTGCAAGAAAGTAGTCTCCCCCAATGGCTCGTGAAGAAGAGTTAACTGATGGACTTTGGGAGGGGTTAGGGTTACCCGATGCAACACCAGTAGTATAAAAGGTGGAGCAGCCATTTTGTTGTTGAGCAAATGGTGGTTTAGTCCCACGCTCCCAGTGCACTGTCCTTATTCTTCATTCGGTCCTTTGTGGTATTTTGTTAATGTTTTTAATATACCTTTGAAATTTTTAAAAGTGAGAATTGTTTTCCCACACCCAGTCCCCATCCTGCTGTCTATCCATTCAAGAGGTGCCGGAAGAGAGGTGCATTGAAGACTGAGGTAGAAAAGTTTCCAGGCATGGGGCATCTATCACCTCTCTGGACAACCCGTGTGAATGTTCCACCATGCTTATTATAAAACAACCTTCATCCTTGTATCTAGTCTGTATCTACCTTTTTTTAGTTTAAAACCATTACTCCTTGTCCTGTCACTTTAGGTGCTACTAAAAACCCCATCCCCAAAGGCTGCACAGTTTAGGTGCTGAGCTTTAGGATGACTTCAAGTCCATCTCTTCCTGCATCAATGCCTCTTTGCTTGATGGAGATTACTTCCTTCCTGTGGTACTTTGAGGTCTGACCATGGAACTCATCCTATTATTCCTTCTGCTTTGCATCTGTGCACAGGAATCTGCAAAGATGTAGGATGAAGCATACCTCAAACAAGAAATATTCCTGCACAGCACAAACAGGGCAAACATCCAATGGTAGGAGCACAAACACCTCATATAAAAGTATGAAGCAAGAGAACAAGTGAGAGAAATCCTGAAGTTTCCTCTCTGCTGAGAGAGATGGTTGTAAATACTGAATCAATTTGGGCACATTCTGCAAAATGAGACATTATGTCTTTCTTGTCTGGTCTCACCTGTTGTTATTTCTAATGTTTCCTCTTCCCAAGATGAGGCAGGGTTTTGCATTGAAGTAATATAGTTGCTTTTGTGCAAGAACCAAACAAGCTTCCCCATCCCATAACCAGGACTTTGTCATAAATGAGCAAACGTGTTAAAGTGAACTGTACTTCATGAGAGGCTGGTTGTAGTTTTGGGTTTTTTCTTTTAAAGGGAAAAACCACCAAAAAATTGAATGTGTGATCAGCAGGATACACTCAGATGAAGGCAAGGAATTGGGTGATTGTTGTGGTTTAGTCCCAGCTGGCAGCTCAGTCCCACACAGACACTCATTCACTTGCCTCCAATGACATGAGAGAATAGGGAGGGTAAAAGAGAGAAAACTCATGTGTTGGGAGAGAGACAGTTTAATAGGTAAAGCAAAACAAGGAGTTCATTCACCACTTCCCATGGGCAGGCAGGTGTTCAGCCATCCCCAGGACAGTAGGTCTCCATCATGTGTGTCAGTGATGCCATCACGCCAAAGGCTTCTCCATTCCTCTTTCTCCCCTCAGCTTTAAATGCTGAGGATGATGCTGTATAGTTCTAGGTCAGTTGGGGTCAGCTGTCCCAGCCACGTCCCATCCCAGTTCCTTTTCCCCCACAATCACCTTGCTGGTGGGGTGGAGTAAAGAGCAGGAAGGGCCTTGGCTTTAAGTCCTGCTCAGCAACAATGAAAACATCCTTATGTTAACAGCACTGTTTCCAGCACAAATCCAAAATGGAGTCATATACCAGCCACTATGAAGAAAATTATCTCTATCTCAGCCAAACCCAGCACACTGATTTACAATTTGCAACACACTTCCGTTAAGTGTCTGAAAGAGAAAGTGAGGGGAAAGAGGCTGAAGTGATCTGTTCTTCTAATGAGTTGTGCTTCGCTCCAGGGGAAACATCTTAATTTCAGCTCAGCTCTTTACAACACAAGACAGCAAGATTTTTTTAGGGAAAAGATGTTTTTCAGGACAGGTCAGTGAGTGTTAATTGCTCAGAGATGTAATATTCTTCTCATGATCCTGGGGTTTTCAGCCACAAAATCCCCTCAGCTCTCAGGTTCTTAGCTGGTGAAACTCAAGAATGCTTTCAGGATTACAGCACAAATTTTGCACCAGCTGAAAAACTGCCCACCCCTGGATGCAAAAAGATTAAAAAGAGCAATTCTGAATCAGATCTATATGCACACATATAGTTTGCTCTTTGTAGTCCAGGCCCATAGCAATCAATAGCAAAGCTACTGATTCCATGGGCAATACAGCAGTGTGAACTTGCTAGCCCTGCTTTAATTCTATTCCCAGAAAATTGCTTTGTATTTTTCATAAGTAAATCTTTGTCAGGTCTTTGCTGGATTCCCTGTAGTACATCTAACAGCAGCAATGTAGTTCAGTGACCAATTTGTCCTACAAAAAACTTAGTAAAATCTTTGTACAAAAAAAGCCCCAAACAAACCTCTTTCACCTCATCTTGCCAGAACTGAAAGTCTCCTAATACTGCCTTAGGCACAAGAAATCTGGTAGATAATATTTAAATCTCACCTACTGGAAAGGGGGAGGCAGTGAGGCATGTTAGCTTTGACCTTGTTTCTTGTCCAAGTTTTTACTTTCATTCTGCAGAGGAGAAGTCCCTGTGGGCAGAAGGGCCCACCCAGACTCTGGCAGAAAATTATTAGAAGACTTAAGTGTAATGAAAACTGTTGTAAACTGTTTGCTGATGTTACACCATAATGGAGGCTGTGCCTTCTCCCCAAAGGAGTCTGATGAGATATCCGACATACAATCTTGTTCTTCATGTTCAGTCAGGAACAGATCTGAGGGTAGCTAATAAACCTATCTGCATCAGATTAAATTGCCAAACCTACCCTCTCCCTGCTCCCTGCCCTCATTCCCTCCCCAGATCAGTTAGGTACATCAAGCCAAATAAATGCATGACAAAGTCCATTTGAGTGCTTGAAAATCAAGATGGAACAGCATATTTTTTATCAATTTTATCCCAGGAAATAAAGATAAATTCCCCCTCTTCATATTTTAACATAGGTTATCATAATCACTGATAATAGCTACCAAATGTTTTCTTTTGTTGGGTTTTAAAGGGCGCTGGGGGAACAGTTTCTTGGTTGAAGGCTCATCAAGTCTAACTTTAAATTAGTGTCAGAGGTCACTTCTACTTTATGTTGCATTTCTGATGAGCAGTTGTATTGTTTTGGCACTGCCTGGTTTTTGGTAGCGGGGAAGGCCACGGAGGTAGCTTCCGTGAGAAGCTGCTAGAAGCTTTCCACCATGTCTGGCAGAGCAATCCCTGATGGCTCTGAAGATGGACATTGTTATGTGTATTTCGGATAATTCGTGCTTATAAAAAGATATATATATATATAAAATATGTTATGCTGGTGAGAAATATTCTTATAAGGTTTTAAACACACAAGTCAGAGTCGGGAGATTGCTTCACGGTATGTCGAAACCACTGCTGACAGGAGGGAGGAGGACCTCATTTGCAAATGAATGAACATAGCTCACCCGGAGATGGGTTGTTCTCCAAGGTGATCCAAGGAACTCCCAAGCAATGAATACTCAATAAATATCTCAGATTGAGATAGCCAGAGCCATCAGAAGGATACATCTCAATGCCAAGTTCCAGTAACTCAATGATGGACATACATCACTCCCTGGACACGGTTTTGTTCAGCTCTACGTGGAGAAAAGAAACTACATGAATATGTGGGACTCTGAAAGGAAGAAAAGAAATACTGCCTTAGGCAGAATAGACTGTATAAGAACTGCTCGGACAGAACAGTTGGTGTGAACATAGTGGACTCTATGCTGTATAGGTCAGACCTGTGTCTCACCCAGCGCTGATCCCGGGCTCGGCACTTGCTGGAGCCTTCCCCCAGATTGGGGTGACTCTGGGTGGTGGTAAAGTCTCTCCTCCAACCCGTGCCTTCAAAGAAAGACTCAGTAGTCTTCAGTCATCTGGTCTCAAGGCAGTTTATTGCATGTTATCTCAAGGCACACAGACTCCCTGACATTGTCCCTGACTCCTTCTCCCTCTGCATCTCTCTCCGTCTTCGTCTCGTCTTCCTTCGTCTCTGTCTCTGTCTCTGTCTCTGTCTCTGTCTCTGTCTCTGTCTCTGTCTCTGTCTCTGTCTCTCAAGGGGCTGGTGCCATCTTTTATATCACACATTACGTATTAGATGTTTATATTTTTCCCCAATGCCTATTACCTATGTTGAACAGTGACTTTCTACTCTAAACCAATCTGTGAGTGCCAACACCACCAAGAACATGGGGAATAGGAAGAAGAAAGGAGGACAGGGCACGCCCAAATCCCTCCATCTTAGAACTTCTGACCCCCATGTACAAAACTCAGACCCCTCTGTACAAGGCCTAAAACCCCCCTGTACAGCACTCAAAAATCCTACCTTTTACTTTGTGACTACTTCTATTATAATATCTAAACTTTTGTGATTTCTTGTTCTTCCTACAAAGTTGGTAAATTGTTCCATGGGTCAAACTCAAGACCACAGGGGTTTCTGGCTGCCTGCCAGGGTCTCAGAGGCTTCTGCCCTGGACCCGGAACATCCAAGAGTGTCTGAGGGACACCTTGGGTTCCGACAGGCACTGTCCTTTTGATTGTGGCTATCTTAGACCGAATCTCGATCGCGAAATAAAAATCTATTTTATTAATTATTAATTTGGCTTGATCAGTTTTACCCATAACAGATATGCTGCTGGCCAAGCCTGGGCCAATTAGAGATGGTGGTAATGCCTCTGTGATAACATATTTATGAATGAAATAAGAAGATTAAAACAGAGGGGGCACACACAGTTTTTTCTTTTCGTCAGAGAAGAGGAAGAGATGAGAATATGAGAGGGAAAACAACATGGGGACAACAAGGTCAGTGGAGAAGGAGGGGGAGGAGGTGCTCCAGGTGTCAGAGTCAAGATTCCTCTGCAAGCCATGGTAATGACCATGGTGAAGCAGGTTGTGCCCCTGCAGGCCATGGGGATCCACAGGGGATGCAGAGATCCACCTGCAGCCTATGGGGAAGGTGCCCACACCAGAGCAGGTGGATGCTGTGATCCAGTGAGAGACCTGGTGGAGAGAGGGGACCCCTGCTTCAAGGCTGGAGCAGCCTTTCCTTGGAAGACTGCGCCCCATGGAAAGAGAGACCCACGCTGCAGAAGTTTAGTGAGGACTATTTGCCCATGGGAGGGAACTCATGTTGCAGCAGTTTTGTAAAGATTGCTGCCTGTGAGATTGGAAGCACATTGGAGAAGTTCACAGAGAAGTCTCCCATGGGAGGGACCACATGGTCTCACAGGGGAAGGACTCCACTCCTGGAGCAGCGGAAGAAAAGCTGAGCTGACGAACTGACCAAAACCCCCACCCCTTGTCTCTCTGCGGTGTTAGTGGGAAGGAGGGAGGGACTGGGGGAAGAAGCTTCTTTAAGGGCTTATTTTAGTTGTCATTATCTTTCTCTGATTTCATTAGTAATAAATTCACTTTGTACTTCTAAGTTGAGCCTGATTTGCCCTTGGAGTGTTTTTTTCCAACCTTTATCTCAAGTCATGAAGCCTTTGTTAATTTTTCTTTCTCTTCTGCCCATCTGTGGTAGGGGACAGTGAATGGATGACTTTCATGGGTTCCTGGCATTGGGCCAGTGTCAAACCCCAATAGGAACTTACAGGAAAGACAGGGTAAAACTATTTAGAAGAGCTTTTATGTCAGAACAAGGGGGAATGGGTTCAAACTGAAAGAATAGGTTTAGACTGGATATTAGGAAAAAGTTCTTTACTGTGAGGGTAGTGAGATCCTTGCAAAGGTCGCCCAGGGAAGTTGTGGATATCCCATCCCTGGAGGTGTCCAAGACTGAATGGGGCTTGGAGCAACCTATTTATTCCTGCCCATGAATGGGGGTGTCCATCCTGCTGTAAAAGGGGAGTCATGGAGGATTCTCCTTGATAGCTTTCTTGGACAAAAATAAAGCTCAAGTACAACATTATATCTGAGGACTGTTTATTTGATAAAGAGAGATAAATGAAGGGGGAGAGAAAAGGGAGCAAAGAGGGGAAAAGAGACAGAAAGAGAAACAGAAGGTGCTCTACCCTGGGCACCCTGTTAATACCAGCTCGGCAGATGGAGAGTGTGTACTGCAAGCTGCGATGAGTCTGCGTGACTCCTGTGGCAGGCTAGGTGCAATTTCCAAACAGCAGCGGGCTGCGTGTCTCCCTCTCCCATTGCCAAAGAACAGGTTGTTGTGGCTACGGGCGCACTCGTGCAGCAGCTGCAGGTTGTCAGGGTTGGGGTATGGTGGCTGCAGCTGCTCCATCAGGGAAACAGTGGAGCACTGGGTGCCGTGGTGTCGAGCTGCCTCGGAGAAGCAGTGAAACAGGGCAGACGGACAGATGTGGACAGAGAAGCAGGACTGCAGGAAGAAAAATATGACGGGGGGAGAGGGGCAAAGATGACCACCCAGGCAAGCCCCCGCTCCCTCCAAGAAACTGAAAGAAAAATGGCTGGGGGTTGTGGCACAGTTAATTGGTTAATTGCTTTTATGTGCTAAGGGGCGGCGTGGGTTTTTGCTCTCCCCGGCTGCACACAGCTCTTGGGAGCACAGCTGTGGCGTAGCTTCCACGTGCTGCCGGGGTTTTCCGCCGCGGGTTCCCAGACACAGCTCCGTGTCTCGGGCGCGTGGGCTAGCCAGCCTCTGTTACCGTGCGCTAGGGATCCAGTAAAGAGGTAAGGAATTTGTCCATTTACTCTGTGCTTGGCAGGAACGGTTTATTGATCACGTGGCGCAGTTCGATGGAAAGACGCAACTGCTCCCGGCACTTGCATGGGAGAAAATGGCGCCTGGGTGTCGGCGGGGTAGGATTTTATGGAGGGGTGGGGCGAGAGGATCCATGGCCTGCTGTCCAATAGGGGCGGCTGCTGTGGCGGTGACGCCAGTGACAGCGACCAACCAGAGAACCCTGCAAGGGCGGGCATCGAGCCTCGGGCTGAGCGGGATCGTGTGGATTGGGGTGGCAGGCATGGGGTTTCCCGGGGCCAGACGGGGGGGTGGTTACGGGAGCGGCAGAGGGGGAAGATCCGGCAGCAGGCAGCTTGGGGCCAGAAACCGCAGGGCGGGGAAATGACACGGGGGGTGCATGGGGGTACACCGGACTCGACTAGCTAACACAAATAAGAACCCCTAAAACCCAATCCCAGGACGTAACACTAAAGCTCTTCCCGTAGCCTGATTTCCCAGGCATTTTTTCCTGAGCATCTGGAGTTATAATCCACTGGTCAGGAGGTGGGGGGTTGAGACAGGGCATCGATTGCAGACTGATCGTAGACGCTTTCTTTCCCCTGATTGGTTGCTAGGCAAAGACTCGCCAGGGTCAGGGCTCCCAGCATGTGTACAGACCCTATAGTAATGTTTCACCTCATGTATAAAACATATTGAGGCATAAATAACAATCAAATTGGTCCCTCTCAGGCGGATGTGACTAGATGGCCTTTTAATGTCCCTACCAACCCAAAGTATTCTGTGTTCTATGACCTTCATAAGAGTGAAGATGTGTGCTAGTATCTTTACAAACAGTTCCATGGGTGAGGGTATAAGTGTTAATGTCTTTGAAATGGGTTTTACTAACTTTAAAGCAGCAGGTTTGTTGCAGAGCCCAGACAACTTGGCTCCTGAAACTGATAAGGGGCTCTGCACAAGCCTGAGTTTCTTAACTTTGGGGTAAAAGAACAGGTTCAAGGGGGGATATGTGGTAGGCGGTTCGGGTAGTCTGTACCTTCTTAGTACTTCAGCCAATGAGGAAAGGAAGAGGGTAACATGCGGCCAGGAGTTTAGGATAAAAGGAGGCTGTGCCCTCTGAAACCTCGAGAGAAGGTTGCCCTGGAGGACTTTCTTCCTTTACTTGAATAAAGTTGCAGGACTCCTCTGTCTCCTTTATGGACACTGGCTTTTCATGGCGTGATTTTCTGTACACTCATGGAGAAAGAGAGCCTTCCCAACTGCATCATGACATGCCTGACTGTACATCATGAATTCCCTTCAACTCAAATTAGCTGCAATGGATTCAGAGCTTGGCAGAAAAATGCAACAAATGCTGGTTTGTGTGGCATTGTGCATGTGCAGTAAAGATGCTTTCAGCCCTTTCTGCACTGATAGAGGAATTTTCATGGCAACAAATGTTCCCACAGTGAGGACAAATGCACCCACTGTAGATTAGCAGTGATAGGATGGAAAAGCATATCCCACTCAGTATCAAGAGCACTTCTCTGGTTAGTGTTAAATGTCTAGCTCAGGCAGAAGGGGCCTCCAAGCAGTGAGGCTCTTCTGTGAGGGATTTAGCAGGTTTTGTTTCCAGGTAGATCCCAGAGTCTTTCCATAGCATGAGCCCCCAGGAAAGAGAAGCAGAATCTGGGGGAATGTGAGAAACGATGCTCACTTCTAAAATTTCAAAGGTTTATTAAACCTTAACAAAAAACCAACAATGGACTAAATAAGAAAAAGTTACAGTGCTGGGAGCATGGAACTAAACCACCATGTGCTCGCCTACAAAATGGATGCTCTTCATTTTATACCTCTAGTCCCTCCCAAAGTCTTGTCATTTGACTCCTTCTTTGCTGTCTAGTGGTGATTACTTTCTTACATCTTGATTAGAGGTCAGGCGTTACCACAGTAACAAGCCAACCCTCCCCAAATGCCCCAACTACCAAGGCCATCCTGTGATAACAATGCAAGGGGAAGGACATATTACAGTAATGTAGCTATAAATTTACAAAATTTCTCTTAACATATACATAATATTCACCCATTAATTGTGAGAGCCAACCATCTCATTCCTCATTTTTAACAGGGAATAAAGGAGAGCATTACTGCATAGCAATCTTGTAACAGCCTCTCTGATGACATTGTTATCTTCTATGGTGGTTAACCCACAGCAGATTAATTAACCTGCTACATGTTTACTTGTGCTCTTTTTTACTTTTTCTCACTAACTAGATACGGGCATATTTGCTTCTCTAAATATAATTAAACTCTATCAAACTCAGAACACAGCTTTTTCCATTACTCTTTAAGTTGCAATTTTGTTTTGTTTTTCCCCCTCTGTATCAGTTTTTATAAGTGGTTGCATGTCTCCAGAGTGTTTATAAAAGGTTGCGTGTGCCCCAAGTGCTTATCAGCAAAAATAACTTCCAGGAGTCTTTACTGCAGGGATGTGATCCATGTACGCATGAACCGAGATCTAGATTAGGATGTCATGGGCTCAGAAGAGCCCACTTCTGGAGACACCAATTTGGGACCTGCTTTGTAGCTCAGTGGCCAGAGCTGAAATCCCGATGCAGGTAGGACAATGGCAAGATATTTCTCCTCCCCATGACCAAACTCCCAGTGCTGGAGAGCTAGAAAAGTTCCTCTCTGCACCCATCAGCTATGCTTGGGATTGTACTTTAGGGCAAGCAGGACTTAAGTGCCCCAACTTGAAATGCATGGAAGACAGAGGTGGAGGAAATCTCCCAGTGCTTGCCTTTGACACAGTCCATCCACCACAGCTTTGTGCAGTAGAGCATAGACAATCTGAGAGGTCTCGCCAAGCCCCAATAATCAACCTGGCTTTCAAGAGCCCAAAACAGTGTCAAGTAATGCAATCTCTGTAAAACAAGAGTACTGCAGGGCTCATGCTCACATGAAGCACTGAGTTGTTTATTTAAAATAAAGGGATTGATGCTTTGGCATCTCCTTCTGCAGGGCTGCAACCTGCCAGGACCACAGGTCCCCTTCTGACCATCCTAGAAAAGAACTGTTTTCAAATAAACTTTCACACAGCCTGGCCCACTGCAGGACTTCGCAGCTCTCTTGTCCAACCATGGGCTAGATTGCACATTTTAGGTGCAATTCTGGCTCCACTCAGGCTGAATAAGGTTTCAGTGTAAAGAAGAACCCCAAATCACTTATTCTTCTATGTTTTTTTCTGTGTTCAGTGAATTATAAAAATCAGCAAGCACCTTTGTGTCCTCACCAGGTTTCAGTGGAGGTTGTAAAACCATCATAAGTGCTACCAGGTGCCATAACTGGAAGCAGAGACCAGATAAGTGAAGAAGGGTGACAAGACATGTTTATCTTTTCACAAGAAGCATAAAGAACTCTTTGGATGGCTTATCTATAGATGTGTTGAGTCCTAAATCAAGCAGACACACTTTCCACTAGACTGAGTTGCTCAGAACTCCATCCAGCCTGCTGTTGAACACTTCCAGGGATGAGGCAGCCACAGCTTCTTTGGACAACCTGTGCCAGGGCATCAGCACCAGCACAGGAAGAATTACTTCCCTATATGCAATTTAAACTTATCCTCCTTGATCTTAATGCCATTTCCCCTGGTCTCATCATTACATGACTTCATGTAAGCCTCCTTTAGAAATCCTTGCAGCCTTCTCCAGAGAAGAAAAGTTCCAACTCTCCCAGCCTATCTTCATAGGAGAGGTGCTCCAGTTCTGTGATCATTTAGTGACTCCTCTCTGGACTTGTTCAAACAGGTTCATATCTTTCTTATGTAGGGGGCCCCAAGCCGTACACAGTGTTCCAGGTGGGGTATCCAAAGAGCAGAGTTGAGGGGCAGATACCCCTCCCTTGACCCACTGGTCACACCTCTTTTGATGTAGCTGAGGATGTGGTTGGCTTTCTGAGCTGCAAGTGTGCTTTGTTGAATCATATTGAGCTTTTCATACACAAACATGCCCAAGTCTTTCTCCACAGGGCTATTGTTGATCCATTCTCTGCTAAGCCTATACTTGTGCTTGGGATTGCCCCAGCCTATGTGTAGGATCTTTCACTTGGCCTTTTTGAGCATCATGATGTTTGCATAGGCCCACCGCTCCAGCCTGTCAAAGCCTCTCTGGAAGGCATCCCTTCCTTCCAATGTGCCAGCTGCACCATGCATTATGGTGCTGTTGGGATCTGTTGTCAGATCTTTCCTTACAATGAGCTAGGGAATTCATGGCAGCTGGACTGAGAAACTAGGTCTAGGTAAAGATGTTACCAAATTTGTGGAGAAAAAGGAAGACTATAAATGGAAATTGCAAATCAAAGCACTAAAAATAAATGTGCACTTGTGCAGAAGTGTTTCCAATGAAACACCTTACCACCACTAAAACATCTGTGGAGCATCAGGCAGAAACCTCCAAGTGTCAGCAATATCTTGGCACTATTTGTGTCAGACCCGGGTGAGACCCTGGTACGATCATGCTTCTTGGCTCTAAGGCTTTGTATCACACTACATGGATCTGAGCTCCCTACAGCCACGGCCCAGGCAAAATTTAACTCAGAAAGGAAAAAAAAGGGCTTATGCCTGAATAAGAATTAACAGTATCATGAAAACATAATGCTTTCTGCAGAGTTCACAATTTGCCTACACAGCAGCAGCAGCTGGCTGGGTACATAGCAGTTGCGAACTGCAGACATCAGCCAAGAATCTTGACCATGTGAATTAAAAAAAAAAAAAAAAAGACATTGGCAAAACCACTTAAGGTTCACAAGCCAAGGTTTTGTGAAAATTTCACACCACAAAATCATCCCAAGGCACAGGAAATGTCAAGTTGAGCTGCTGAAGTGTGGCTAAGTCACTTGCAACTTAAAAGAGGTTTGTAATGGAAAGGCAGAACAAACTGCATGGTATGTGTTATGCTCTATTGCCAAAAAACATCCTGAGAGACCTTCCAGTTTGGACTCAAGTGCTTCAGGGCTTTGGGGAGCTGTAATATAAAAAAGGACAGCAGTCTGGCTCCTCATCATGTAGCACTGTGTGTGTGACAGATGGAGCAGTGCTGAGAGTGAAAAGATGATGGATTTTCTCAGTCTACCCAGTAAATCTCCTCTTGTACTTACCAGTATATTTTCAGAGATGTGCAAATTCTTTGAGGCTCCAAAGCTGGACTAGCACTCCTATGAGGAAAGGCTCTTCCTGGTTTCCTTGCATCGCCCCTTTCTAGGCCCACCATCCTTCCAGATGAGATTAAAAAACACTAACTACTGTGAAGCTCCCAAGGTGGTCAGGCACTTGCAAGACCTACAAGACGAGCCTAAGGAGTTCTGCTTCTTTAAGGGGAAGATTTAAAAGCAGCCTCCAGCTTCTGAAGAAATAGCTAGATGGATGGGTAAAGCCTAACAATTTTCTGTAGTGGCAAATAAAATAGGCAATAGCTTATGCTGCTTTTATGTTTGTATGGATGAGAGACCTCCAGAAGTCCCTTTCTACCAGCACGTCTTGGACTGTGAATAATTTTGGACTGATTTTGTTTAGCTTTAAAAGTTAAATGAACTTTTATCATAGGATCATAGAATATTTTTGTTTGGAAAAGCACTCTAAGATCATTGGGTCCAACCATTCCCCCACCACTGCCAAGGCCACCATGAACCCGTATCCCCAGGAGCCACATCGACGCTGCTTTTAAATCTTGCCAGGGATGGGGAATCCACCACTCTGGGCAGACTATGCCAGAGCTGGATAACCCTTTCAGTGAAGAAATATTTCCTAATATTCAATTCAAATATCTTCTGGCACAACTTGAAGCCATTTCCTCTTTTCAAAAGACTTGTTACCTGGGAGAACAGACCAATATCCACCTGGCTGCACCCTCCTGTCAGGGAGTTGTAGAGAGTGAGAAGGTTCCCCCTGACCGTCCTCTCCTCCAGACTGAGAGCTCCCAGCTACTCCTCATCTGACTTGTGCTCCAGAACCTTCTCCAGCTCCATTCCTTTCCCTGGACGCCCTCCAGCACCCAGCGTCTTTCTTGTTGCAAGGGACCCAAAAGCAAAGACAAGATTCAAGGTGTGGCCTCATCAGTGCTTGAGAACTACTCTGTCAAATTGGAAGTGGTTTATTAGCAGCCCTTATTTATCTATATTTTTCTGCTATTTATTTCTTCAATCAATTCAGTTCAAGAACTTTCACTGTTAATTGCCAGAATTTAGTCCTAGAGATATAAATTAACAGTGATGGACAGAAAAGTTAGCACAATCATCTGAGCACGCATCTGGCCAACAGAGAAGGCAGGCACTACTGTGTCCTTGAGAACCAAGGACAAGGAGGTCATGGTCTGGAAGAGTATTTTCAAGTGGAGGAGAACTGGGACCTAGATGGTAACCTAAAGGCATTCAGGTTCAGGAGGACCAAGTGATTAAAGTCCTCCTAGCCCTATGAGCTACTTTCCATCGTAGAGAGAAGGTAAGATGGTCTGAGATGTCCCAGGCCCAGATGGCAATACTGCAAGCCAGTAAGCCATCTACCACAAGTCAAGGAGCAGCTAAAAATGCCTCTAGTTGGGCGTTACCAATTTGGGACTAACATGGGATGATAAACAGAAGTTTCACAAGCAGTATGTGCTGAAGGAATGCACTGTGAAGCCCTGAGATGCGACATTACAGATCCACAGTGGTACTTTGTGCCATTTTCCCTCCTAGCTGACTCCTGCACAACATTCCAGGTGAAACTCTCAGTGCAGCTTGAGAAAAGTGCTTTGCAAATGTCTGGCATGAGACCTCATGCTGCAAGAGCTAACAATAAATTATTACAGTGGAGTGATTCAATTTTCATGTAGCTACCCTGCAGCTGTTTGGCTTGGCTGATGGGTCCCACCTCTCCTGTGTTGTTTTGTCAGATTTCCACCCAGATGGCAAACCTTTTCTCTTAGGAAACCTGTGAAAAACAAAAAATTAGGTCACCTTTTATTCTCTACTATTTTTGTGCTTCTTAATGTGCAAAAAGGCCATGCCTGGGGCAAAGCCTTGTTGCAAAATCTCTACTGAGCAGGAGGCAAAAAAAGAAACAAAAAGGAGATGGAAATCACAGAGTGAATAAAATACAAGTGGAATATTATTCAAAAATTTTCTGAAAATGTTATCAATCTCTTTGCAGTTCTAGCCTGCCATTTATACTTTTGCAAAAGTAACAGGCAAGGCAGTTCTGGAGAATATACTGAAGCACAGAAGAATTACTGTAAATAATTGTCTAGTGCACCCCAGCATGGAGAACCCAGTCAAACAAGTTACCTTTCCCTTTTCTTCCTCTCAGCTCTTTCTTATATTCCCTTTCATTTCTGCCAACCATGCCAAAATTATGAATCTGAAGCAACGGGCTCATAAATTCTAAGGCTGGCCTAGAAATTGTGAGGATTAATGTACTGTGGATTCTTTTTCTCTGATTCCTTGGTTTTGGTACATTTAGGCACACTCAGGACATATACTCCAGCTATTTCAACATCCATGAGAACAAAAATAAACTTTATTTTTCCCCTAAGGAGGAAAGAAATGAAAGCCCACATACTCAGCTCCTGGAACTGGGGCTTTAAGAAAAAACATAGACATTATGACTTGCACAATGAAGTCACAAGAGTTGGCAGCTGTCTGGACTTCATTTTTCAGGAGTCATTTTTCTGCTCTTACAATATTCAGTGTGGTTTCATTGGAAAGGAAAAAGGGGAAGAGACACTAAATATGGGGATTCTTTCCCCCACCATAAGCATGTTATTGCCATGCTCTGGACAGACTGTTCTTGCTGGTAGCTCTTTCTTCTGCCTTGGTTGAGCTCTGGAACAGTGTTGTTTGCAATATGGTAGATCAGTTGCAATAGGTTACATCCCTACTTGGGTGTAATGAGCAAAATTGTATTGGAGCATCCAAGCTGCTGTTACTGCTTCAGATCTCTTAGAACAATTTAGGTTGGAAAAGCCCTCTAAGATCATTGGGTACAACTGTTCCCCCAGCACTTCCAAGCCCACCACTAACCCATCTCCCCAAGTGTCACATCCAGATGTCTACTAAATCCCTCTAGGGATAGGGACTCCACCACTGCCTTGGTGTATTGATTTGGCACAACCTGAGTTTTTGGTAGCGGGGGAGGGCCACAGGAGTAGCTTCTGTGAGAAGCTGATAGAAGCTGTGACCATGTCTGACAGGGCTAATCTCTGATGGCTCTGAAGATGGACATGGTGCTGGCCCAATTAGAGACATTGGTAATGCCTCTGTGATGACATATTTAAGAAGAAAATCAATACAGCACAAGCGCAGTTTTTTTTCCAGGGGTAGCAAAGTGCTGCCGCCTGGGGCCACCACTGCTGCAGCATGTGGCAATGAACTGCCATGGCAGCCGCCATCTCGGCATGGCCCACAGCAAGCCTTGCCTGCCTGGCTGCCCCTAGCCATCTGTGCTGCAGGTGAAAAGGGCAGGGGTGGTGGCAGCTTCTCCTTCCTGGTGAGCCTTGCCTGCCTGGCTATCCCTAGCCAGCCACTGCAGGCAGAAGGTCAGGGATGGTGAGGGCAGCTTCCCCTTCCCAGGACCCCACATGAAAAGAGATGTTAAATAGCACCAGTGCTGCAGTGACCGCTACTGCCCACATGATGGAGGCGGGCCCGCATGGCTGGCAGTGGAAGTATGACAAGTGATTCCCGACATGGAATGTAGGCAAGATAAACTTCTCGGCGCTGCGGGATCTTGCAAAAATCTTTGAATCAGTAGAACTTGTTGACAATGGTACGTACAGGCATAAGTTTTACTTCTGGCCAGAGAAGAGAAAGAAGTGAGGACATGTGAAGGACAACATGGTGGCACAAACATCAGTAGGAAAAAAGTGGAGGGAGGAAGTGCTTCAAGCATTGGAGCCAAAATTCCTCTGCAAGCCATGGCGAGGATAGTGATAAAACAAACTGTCCCCTTGTAACGCATGAAGTCTATGGAGGATGCAGAGATCCACTCACAGCCTGTGGGAAAAGTGCTCACACCAGAGCAGGTGGATGCTAGAGAAAGATATGGTGTAGTGGGAGACCAAATAGAGAGAGAGAGAGGGGGCCCTCCTTCCAGAGATAGAGACATAGGGCCCTTGCTTCCAAGCTAGAGCAGCCTATACTTCAAAGACTACACCCCTGTCGTGGTTTGACAACGGCCCAGTGCCAGGCACCCAGGAGAGTTGCTTGCTCACCCTCCCCTGCTACAGCTGGGCAAAGGAGGGAAAAAGAAAAAAGGTTAACAAAGGCTCCATGAGTGAGATAAGGACTGGAAGAAAACCCTTCAAGGGCAAAACAGCTTAACTTTAGTTGCAAAGTGAAATATACTACCAACAGAATCAGAGGAAGATAATGAGAAGTAAAATAAGCCCTTAAAAGACCTTCTTCCCCCCAGCCCCTCCCTCCTTCCCGCCAACACCGCAGGGAGACAGGGCATGGGGGTTTTGGTCAGTTCATAACCGAGATTTTCTTCCACTGCTCCAGGAGTGGAGTCCTTCCACTGTGAGGCCATGGGGTCCCTCCCATGGGAGACAGTTCTCTGTGAACTTCCCTGCTGTGGGTCCACTCTCACAAGCAGCAGCCATACCGCACCTGCTGCAAACATGGGTTCTCCCCATGGGCAGACAGTCCTCCTAAAACTGCTTCACTGTGGCTCTCTTCCACAGAGTGCAGTCCTCCAAGGACAGGCTGCTCCAGCCTGGAAGCAAGGGCCCTCTCTCTCCACCAGGTCTCCCACTGGATTACAGCATCCTCCAGGCATCCACCTGCTCTGGCATGGGCACTTCCCCCATGCACTGCTGGTGGATCTCTGCATCCCATGGCCTGCAGGGGGACAACCAGCTTCATCATAGTCTTCACTACACCCTGCAGAGGAATCTCAGCTCCAGCACCTGGACCACCTCCTCCACTTCCTTCTCCACTGACCTTAGTGTCTCTGTGTTGTTTCCCTCATACATTCTCACCTCATCCTCTTCTCTGACTAGAAGCAAAACCCCTTACTTTGTTTTGATTTTCTTCTTAAATATGTAATAACAGAGGCATTACCAGCCTCTCTCATTGGCCCAGTTTTGGCCAGCAGCATGTCCATCTTCAGAACCATCAGGATTGGCTCTGCCAGACATAGTGGGAAGCTTTCAGCAGCTTTCCACAGAAGCCATCTTTTTGCCCCCCCCCCCCCCCGCATCAAAAACCCGGCTGTGCCAAACCAGTACACTCCACCCCTCACCTCTGCCCCTTGTGGACAAGTGACTCATGCCACAACAATTCTGGGAAGACCATTTGCCTATAGCATAGCAGAAAAAACACTCCTCTCCCTGAGCAAACAGAAAACAATATTAAGTGATGAACTGAGCAAAACCCCCATGCCTTGTCTCCCTGTGCTTGTTGGTGGGAAGGAGGGAGGGGCTAGGGGGAAAAAAAGGTGTTACTTCTCATTATCCTCCTCTGACTCTGTTAATAATAAATTTACTTTATACCTTTAAATTTAAACTTGTTTTGCCCTTAGAATGTTTTTCTCCTAATCCTTACCTCAACTCATGAGACTTTCATTAATTTTTTTCCCTCTCCTTTGCCCAACTGTAGCAGGAGAGGGTAAGTGAGCAACTTTCATGAGTGCCCGGCGTTTGGCCAGTGTCAAACCAAAACACCTGGGCAGCCTGTTAAAATGCTCAGTACTTTTGATACTTTGCACCTTTCTGTGGCAGGATATTGTCCTTGGTTTGTAAGAAGAATGGATAGCATTGGGCTCTGGGCTGAATTGCATCATCTGGATTTAATAAAACAATACTCTGAAAAAGCAAAAGTCATGTTCCCATGTTACTACATGGTGAAACTTATGATGAGATGATGACATGATGAGATGACTCTGCAACACAAAAGGCCCAGAGGCACTCAACTCACCTTCACTTCCATAAGTGCATTCAACTTCAGTGGAAAACAAAAGCTGAAATATATTCCTGGAGGTGGGCCAAAATTACTGTTGTATCATGATCCCCTCTTGCTTGCTTGTGTCCGTAGAACTATAGGATTGCTGAGGGGTGGAGGGGGAGGTGATGCATTTTCTTGTTACTGGTGAAAAAGGACATTATTTTAACTGGGCATACAGAAAAAGAGAACTCTTTTCTCCCTGTGGTTACAATAAAAAGTTCTCTGGCCTTTTCACCTTGATACTACAGCATCAAGCAAGCATTAATGGGGCTCCATGTGTTCATAATCCAATAGCATTTGGCATCATGCAGATTCTGTGGATTTCTTCTAGGTTTTTGCTACTGCAAAGAATCAGATCCCCAATGCAGCTTCAAGAATGGTGATTAAGGAAATTGTTTCCTAAAAGACAATATATTTTTTGACTTATCTTGCCATAACCTAGCCAATGAGCTAATTCCCCCACCTGGTTTATTCATGGCTGATCATACATGCCTCTTACCAGCTGGTATATAAGTAGCTGATCAGTGTACATTCTCGTTACTTGAACTAATGTTTCTTTATGCCATTAGGGTTCCTAATGTGTTGCATGTGGTTTTCACCTGGGGCTTTTTGGGATCTTTTCCAGGAAGGTTTAGGTCATTACCTGTCCTGGTTCAGGGCAAATTTGAGAACCCCCAAAGGGGTTCCTCTAGAAAGTAGATTCAATCAGCCCCTCCCCTGGTTTGGGAAAAGCACCTCCTTGGAGAAAAGTAGAAAAACCTGTTTATTAAACAATGAAACCTAAACAATATTAAACAATAAAACCTCTTGCCACTCCAAGGAGAGACAAACTCAGAAAGTCCCCTCCATGGGATGTAGCTTGGCTCACTCAGTCTCTTATCAGTCCCTCCAGTGCTGGAAGTGCAGGCTCGGTCCGGTGGGCCAGAGGTACGAGCTGCCGGTGCTCTTCTGGGTGTTCAGTCCAGAGCAGGTTTGAGCAGGTCCAAAGAAAAAAGAAAAAAAATCACAGTCCAGGGAACTTCTTTGCCTCAGCTAGCTAAAACTAACTAAAAACAAAGGAGAGCACTGTCCCGCTCTTTGTCCACCCGCAGACAACACAGTCCAGGAGGAGGAATGTGGAGGAGTGAGTGCAGTTTCTGAAAACAAACTGCACGCTTCTTCTCTCTCCCCCTTCACTCTCAGAACAAGTCTTAAAGGTGCAAAACTTATTATTCAGCATAAACAGAACAGACAACTGGGGATACAAGCATCATATAGTCAACCCAGGACATTACCTCAAACCTTTCTCAGCTGAAAAGGATTGAGGTAATAACTGACAATAATAACAGTAATTACCTTGGGGGAGGAGACAGTTATGAGGAGGTGATGGCTGCAGGCAGGCAGGTGGGCAGGCGGGTGGTTGAAGAGAGAAAAAAAGAGAAGGAAGGAAGATTGGTTTCTATAATGCATTGAAGACAAGAGAATGAAAATTGCATGCAGGATAGATGGAAGGAATGTGGCCTTTGGCCCTCCAGCAAGATGTCATGAAACGTGTTGTTTTGAAGCAATATGTCAAAATGCAAGATCATAAGCAAGGAAAGCAGATGGTGCAAAAGCGAAACCACTGTGACCACCGCAAAGTGGTGGGCCTGATCCCCAGCCCCTGGTCAGCTTTCACCCACAGAGCTTAACACTAATTAGTTAAGAAGTTTCATTAGAACAATGGCTGGCTTTTTAGGATGAATGAGAAACAGAAAGTTCTGTGTGTTAAGAAACCCCTTTAAAAGCTTCCGTCATGAGAGGGGTGGCTTGAAAAGATCATGAGGAATCACTGGCGAAGGAAGGTGAGTTTTAAGTTTAAATGTAAGTTATGTGACCTTATACTCCATTGCAGCCAACGCTATACCTCACTCCGCTATTCACTCCTTTTTCTTGACCTCATCTGAAAATTGCCTTGGCTACAGAAATTGCCATTTACATCCACTTTGTCTTTTCTGGATGAGAGCCAGCTATCTGCTGACCCAGCTAAATGACCCAGGTTCTGCCAAAACTGTTCAACACCTACATCACTTTTCCAGAAGGGGAAAGACTACCTTGCAGGGCGTAAGGATAGGGATGCGTGTTTGCACGTGTGTGTGTATTTATAGCTTCAACACAGGAAAATTACTTTAAAAGTGGGCTTTTCCAAAGTTCTGAACAGTGTGTTCCTCCTGCTTTCACTTAGGGGTAGGGGTGGTCAATAGTTTTTATGACCAATAGTGAATGCCTCAGATGCCCTGGATATTTTGTGAAGCTTTAACTCAAAAAATATCTACAAAACCCTTTCAAATACATCTGTAATTCTCTATTTGAAATGGTTGAGGTTGAAGCCTCCCTGAATGGAAAACTCTGAGTAGAAAAGACCATATCGAATTAGCTTTGGAAGTGGCTTAAAGTACTGATTCTGCAAAAGGGTAGATGGAGCTATTCTCTTTTGCTACATTGTTTTCTTGTTGCTAGCCCGACAGAATAAAAGTGTTTCCCTTCATGTCAAAGGATGGGGTCAGCTGGCTGGATTTTGAGGAAAATGATGGTGGTTTCTAAGTCTTCCTCAATCCATCTGCATCTGATGTCCTTCAAGTGTTAATTAAGATATTAAAGAAACATCATGACAATAGATGGAGGTGGGGGCTGAATTTTACCTTGCAAGTCTCAGATTTCCAAAACCTCAAGATGATTCTGCATATATATATCAGAAGACTTTCTGGCAACCTTGTTTTCATAAGGTGTTGAATAACCCATCTTAGAATCATGTCCCCCATTTTCTTCCCTCTTGTTCAACCAAAGCAGGGATAATTCTGTTGCTGCCTTTTGCCTCTGTTTTTGTAAAATAAAACATCACATACAGCCAAACATTGTTATTTCATCTGTGTCTCTGAAGTGACAGGAAGCAGTGCACTGAACTCCAAAGCACTGAATATCTCCATCTTTCTAAACATTTGCAAAGATGCCTCTCCTTTCTCCACTCTAGTCTACACCACCTTTAAAGATAATATATTATCTTAACATCAAGAAATAACTGCTGTATAATTCCTGTACATTAAGGACCGGCATCTTACAGCTTTCTGAGATTTGACTCAAAAGACTATGTTTTGTATCCAAGGGCAGCATGTCTTTTCCTTCCACTTCTTCCTCCTGTAGTTCAAGGTGCTTGTGTAGTACCTGGCAGTACTATACAGCACAGCTATCCAAAAAATCATGATTCCACTCTATGAAGTTATGAAATCAACACAAGATTCAGGAAGTGTTTCTGGGACAAGATGCACCTCGCTTTTCCTTTGCCTTCTGGTTTCTACAGAACACCGACCAAATACAGAATGTTATTTTGCACCTCTGGCATTTTGACTGCTTGAACATCCATTTGTGTTTGAGTGATGAGTGATTCCCACAATCAATTTCATTGATGACACTCCAGAAGATACTTTTATTGACAGAAAATCTTGTAAATCACTTGCTTCTCATTTAAGGCTCCTTTCTCCAGAAACCAATGCATGTTTTCTCCTTAAATGCAGGGTCGAATTTCAGGACATCTCTCCCCTTGTTTGTCCTGTGCTTCAGAAACACCATAGAACATCATTACATTCACACATAAAAGAATTTCTGAAAACAGGTAAAATAATTTCCCAGACTGAGTACTGTGCTTTGTAGATTTGGGGGAGGGGAAAAAAATCTTTCTGTTGTATGATGCAGTTTGAAGCCTCTATCTCTGGTTCTGGACACCCTTTCAGCAATCGTAATGAAATCCACATGCTTTGCACTAATATCTGAAACCAGAATCATGCCAGAAAGGCTGAAGATGGAGTAGTTTCAGATTAATAAAGAATTTTAGATCATGGTGTAACTCCAGGAGTGATTATTAGCTCATCTGACCTGTATATTGCAGGCTGTTTAATGTTACCCAGTGTCCTGGTTTAGGGCAAATTTGAGAAAAAACCTCCAAAGGGGTTCTTCTAGAAAGCAAATTCAAGCAGCCCCTCCCCAACTAGTTCAGGAAAATATTTCCTTGGAGAAAAGTGGAAAAAAAACCTGTTCATTTAGCAGGCAAAGCATTCACCAGCACAAAAAAAAAAAAAAGCCCAAAACAAACCAAAAAACAAAAAAAACCAACCCCCCCCCCCAAAAAAAAAAAAAAAAACCAAAACAAAACAAAAAACCTCTTGCTGCTCTGAAGAGATGACAAACTCAGAAAGTCTCCTCTGTGGGATGTAGCTTGGCTCACTGAGTCTTTCATCAGTCCCTCCGGTAATGAAAATGTCACGGCCCAGGCCTGGTCTGCTGGGCCACAGGTACTAGCTGCCAGTGCTCTTCTGGGCTTTCAGTCCAGAGCAGGTTTAAACAGTTCCAAGAAAAATTAAAAAACACAGTCTAGGGAACTTCTCTGCCTCAGCTAGCTAAAACTAACTAAAAAGCAAAAGAAAGCTCTGTCCTGCCATCTGTCTGTGCTGCAGACGACACAGTCCAGGAGCAGGATGTGAGGGAGCAAGTGCAGTTTCTGATAACAATCTGCGTGCTTATTCTCTCCCTGCTTTGCTCTCAGAACAAGTCTTAAAGGTGCAAAACTTATTATCCAGCATAAACAGAACAGATGACTGGGGATACAAGCATCACATAGCCAACCCAGGACACCCAGTTACCTGTATATTAAGCTGAATAATCTGTGTTTGAGTGCAGTTCTTCCTGAATAAAAAACCTGCCCATTTTCAAAGACTCAAGAGGTATCTTCCACTTACTTTTGTTTCTGTTCCCAGGACTAACTGTACACACTTCCATGCTTTTACAACCTGAATTTGTTGTGCCTTCTTTATGAGACATCTGCTTACATTAGGTTTGCTCTTTCTCCATTGCATGAGAGCTCCTTATAATTTGTATTCTCTTCTACAATATATTTTATACAGTAATCAAGTCCATTTGTCACTTGATGGCTAAACAGAATTAATATTTAAGTTTCTTGTAAGATATTTCTCTTTTCTCTTACTTTTTCAGTATCACAAGCATAAATTCTCCACTAACTCCAACAATCTCTAGAAGTCAGGTATCAACAGCACCTAAATTATCCAGGTCCTTTTTGAACAATGCATCTGCATTGGGATTATTTTTATTTGTTGTGGGTTTGCCTACTATGTGAATGAAATCTGCTGGGAGAAGTCCCACTCCTGAGGCTTGGAGAAATTTCCTGTAGACCTGAAGAAAACCCAAAACCAATTTATGAAGAAATTGCTTTGTAGTGAGAGATTTAAATCATTGATCTGCTTGGCTATCTAATACTAATTCTAGTGGTGATACTAAAAACTTAATATTCAAGAAAGAAAAAATATGCAAAGCTTAAACAAGTCATCTCTCCATTCTTGCTCTCCAGCAGCTTTCCCGTTTCTCAGATAGAAAGGATCAAAGCTGAACCAGAGATAAGCAGCCTTTTTTTCCCCCTTTGAGTCACTTCTCATAATAGTGAATGCCTGAATAATATTTTTAAAAAAGGAAATAATTTTACCTCTCTTTCTGTTTTTCTCTCTTTCTCCTCATTTTTTAATTTTCTTGACAAACAACAAATTTGAAAGAAATTACCACAAGGGCTTATTCTACTTCTGTTGAAACCACAGGAGTTCTTCAGACAATCAAAATCTATCCTGAACCAAATATAGCTAGGATCACAAGCCCCACAAGTCCAGAGTGCCTCACTATGGCCTAGACAGTCCTTTCCTGACAAATAAGCTTTGAGATTAGGTCATGTTTGAGGAATTGTGTAGGCATAAATAAAGGGGTGTCCTCTTGGCCGGGAAGGGCTTTGTGAAGAGAAGCACTGGAGTGCCACAGCTTCTTAATTAACTTCTTCAGGAATTAGAGTCCAGACCTCACAGGCTGAGAGATAACCAGAGGTTTTGATGCATCACCAAGAATCACCTGCTGATATCTAACTGCCTGTACAAAAGCCTGTACATGAGGTTTTCCAAATTTAAGATCCTGAAAAACAAACTTTCTGGGGTATCACCCAGCACGTGACTCTCTAGGAGTATCATTCCTCAGTCTTTCCTTTGCAATTTCAGAGATTTGCAAGGAGATCCCCGAAGCCAGCTCAGGTTCCCTCCACCCTGAGATGTACTATTGATCTCCCTTCACTCATCTTAAAATATTCTTAAACAATGTGTTTTCCTTAGCAGTCTGTGTAGCACAGTATTATCTTCTTCTTCATGTGTTTCTGTGCTTTCTCTAGTGAATCTCTTTATTTGTTTATTGAATTATCCTTTGAATTTGCTTCTGCTTCTTTTCAGAGACCTCCAAATTATTCTTCCTATGCTAATCTTCACCTTCCTTTCACACCCCACACTGGCCTGTGCTGCCCTTTAATCCTACTGGGGCTTAACGAAGATGAAACTTAAACTGCAAGCTCTTCCAACGTTTTCCACTTTTCTGCAGTAAAAGTCTCTGTGCATTCTAAGATCACAATCACAATTCCTCTGGGAATTTTACATTCCCTCTGAGTCAGCTGAGCAGAGGTCAAAAAGTTTAGTATTGCCTCTTCCAATATTTAATTCCTCCCACACCCTCACAACACAGCAGCGTTGTGATTCTTCTTTGTCTGAGATGGTCTGCCTTCAGATCTTTCTTTTTGCTCTTATCTACAGCTCTGGGACAGAGATTGGGTGTTACCCAGGTGGCACCATGCACAAATGCTTCTCCTCCAAACCCTTGCTTGCAATCAGCAATCCCCCTCTTGCTCTCTCCTGAGTTTTGATTTAAACCATTGAACTTCCAGTCTCTTTTTATACTTCCTGTCATCTAAGTGTAATTTTCTTTTGTGACTACAGTCTCAAAAGGAGACTAGAAATAGGCCACAAACTATCAGTTTTGGCACGTTGGTCATTCCTTCAGTCCAAGTACTTGGCAACTGACAATTTAAGCTTCAGCATGTCCTGTCTGCTTTCGTAAAGCTGAGTTTGCTGCAAAATGAACTGACTTTTTGTTTTGGATATGTCAGCCCCATGTGCTATGACAGGAACTGGCATTCCTGTGACCATGAAATAAGAGAGTTCTCAATATTCAGTTAAGCAAGGAAGGGCATCAACAAAACTTCCACTCTGGACTTCTGGAGGGCAGACTTTGGGCTATTCAAGAGACTAACTCAGGGAGAACCTTGTGAAACATCCCTTAAAAATAAAGGGGTCAAGGAAGGATGGACATATTTTAATAATGAAATCTTGAAGACTGTCCTAGTTTGACAAGGAAGTGAGTTTTCTTGAGAAGTTAGGGTCAAACTAATTAGTGTTAAGATTTGAATATTGACACCTAGTGTGACTACTGAAGACTTAGACACACTTCTGAGAACACAGGGGGTTAAAAGCGGAGAACTCCCAGGGGACCTTTTGTTCTGGTCAGCAGAAGAGTGCAGACCTCCCCTGCCCAGCCACAGGCTGGGTGGGGGAGGGGAAGCAGCCTAAGAAAGGTAGGCCAATGTGTGAATGCACTGGAACCGGGCCAGAAACGGAGATGTCTTTGCTCCCCCTCCCCCCCCCCCCCCCCCCCCACCACCAGAGGGAGAGAGAGAGAGAGAGACAGAGACTGCAGCCACCTGGAAATTTGATATCATGTGCTGGCAGTACGCTGGCAGAGGAGAAAGAGAAGAGGGGGGGAAGGTGCCCAGCCATGGGAGTTCTGGGCAGCCGAAATTCCATCCTGGGAGCCTGAGATGTTCAACCCCTTCTTAGACAATGAAGGCTTTGTGAAACATTAATCCTCCTTGACCTGAATGAGAAGAGAGACAGCCTGAGACCTGAGATGTTAGAAGAAGAAATCCTAAGTGAGAAGAGATGATAAAGTAGCCTTAGCTAGACTTTTCTTGTATAGCCATAGACTGAACCAATTTCCAGTCATTTGCATTCTTAGGGGGATGCAATAGTTTGAGCCAAGGGAGTGGCTGGCTGCAGTGACTGCCAGGGCTGGAGTGAGAGTGACCTGCTGCAGTGATGCCAGGAGACTTACAGGAGTGGAGTAACAGAGAAAGATGAAGAGAGTGTAGTGCTGCCCTCAGTCTTCAGAGAAGAAAAATATCTCTGTTCTCGAGACCCGCAGCCCCAGGGGTGGAGAAAATGAGGGGGACTGTTGTCCCAAAATGAAAAACTGTTGTTCTTTAGTCCTTAGCAAAGCATCCTTAAAAAGAACCCTGTGAGCAGTCTCAGTCCATGCACAGTAGTGAGAGTACTGTACATGGAAGGAAAATGTCACACTGACAGATTTTCTCCAGGCAGTGCCATGTGTGACATGGAAACACAAGAGATTGCAATTGTATTTTCTGGTGGGGGGGGGGGGGGGGTGTCTCTCCCCTGATAGACTGAAAATTGATTATCTGAAGGGTGGTAACTTGATCAAGAGTCCAAGTTTTTTTGTCTCACTGTGTTTTGTTAGAAATTGGGTGGGACGAAGAGGAATGTTTTAGAAAGTTTTCATTTTGTTTTCCTGTGTGTTCCTTTTACCATAGTAGAAGTCAATAAAGTTCTTTTCTTTATTTTTAAGCTCGAGCCTGCTCTGCTCTGTTTCTGGTCACATCTCACAGCACTCATTTGAGAAAAAGATAATTTCATGAGTGCAATGGCATTGCGCCAGCGTCAAACCATGACAAAGACGCAGGAGCAGACTGTCTTTATGTGCTAAGAGATGAGCCGGCAGGGAAGACAACCAGCCTGGATGGGCAAGGAGATTTTTAAGGAAGGAAGGGAAAAAAAGAGGGTGTACTTTGGAAAGAGGGGCAGATAACTCAGGAATTGTTTAAGGATGTTGCTACATCATGTAGGAAAAAATAGAGAGGCAAAAGCCCAATTAGAACTTAATCTGGCCACTTATGTAAAGGATAATAAAATTTTTTTTATAAACACATAAATGGCAAAAGGAGGAGCAAGAACAACCTCCATTCTTTATTGGACGCAGGGGGAATATAGTAACTAAAGAGGAGGAAAAGGCAAAGGTACCTAATACCTTCTTTGCCTCAGCTTTCAATATTAAGATAGGTTATCCTCTGGACAACTAGCCTTCTGAGGTGGTAGATGGGTACAGAATAGCCCCCCTGTTATCCAGGAAGAAGCAGTCAAGAGACCAGGCAAGCCACGTAGATGCTCACAAGTCTAAGGGACCAGGTGGGATCCATCATAGGATGATGAGGGTGCTTGCAGATTAGCTCATTAAGCCCCTCTCCATCACTTATCATCAGTCCCGGCTCACTGTGGATGCCCCAGATGACTGGAAGCTGGATGCCTATCCACAAGAAGGACTGGAAGGAGGATCCAGGAAAACTACAGGCCTGTCAGCCTGATCTCAGTGCCCGACAAGAATATGGAACAGGTCACGTTGAGTGCCATCACACAGCACCTGCAAGATGGCTGGGGGGATCAGACCCAGCCATCATGGAATTAGGAGGAACAGGTCCTGCCTGACCAACTTGATCTCCTTTTATGACAAGGTGACTGACATGGTGGATGTGGAGAAGGCTGTGGATATTGTCTACCTGGACTTCAACAAAGTGTTGACACCATTTCCCACAGCATACTCCTGGAAAAGCTGGCAGCCCATGGCTTGGACAGGAGCACTCTTCACTGGATTAAGAATTGGCTGGATGGCTAGACCCAGAGAGTGGTGGTGAATGGTGCCACATCCAGCTGGCAGCCAGTCACCAGTGGTGTCCCTCAGGGGTCTGTGCTGGGGCCAGTCCTGTTTAATATCTGTATTGATGATTTGGATCAGGGGGTGAGTCCACCATTAGCAAATTTGCAGATGACACCAAGATAGGAATGAGTGTGGATCTGATGGAGGGTAGGAGGACTCTGCAGAGGGACCTGAACATACTGGATAGATTGTCTGAATCCAACAGTATGAGGTCTTACAAGACGAAGTGCTGGGTCCAGCACTTTGGCCACATCAACCCCCTAAAGAACTACAGGCTGGGGACAGAGTGTCTGGACAGTGGTCAGGCAGAAAGGGACCTGGGGGTGCTGATTGATGGCAAACTGAACATGAGCCAGTAGTGTGCCCACATGGCCAAGAAGGCCAGTGGCATCCTGGCCTGTATCAGCCTGGGCAGCAGGCCAAGGGGATTCTTTCCCTGTACTCGGCACTGGTTAGACCACACCTTGAGAACTGTGTCCTCTTCTGGACCATCAGTTTAGGAAGGACATTGAGATGCTCGAAACCATCCAGAGAAGGGCAACAAGGCTGGTGAGGAATCTAGAACACAAACACTATGAGGAGTGACTGAGGGACCTGAGGGGGCTCAGTCTGAAGTAAAGGAGGCTCAGACCTTATCACTCTCTACAGCTCCCTGAAAGGAAGTTTTAGTCACATGCAGGTTGATCTCTTCTCACAGACAACCAGTGACAGGACAAGAGGACACAGTCTAAAGCTGCACAATGGGAAGGTTTAGGCTGGATATTATGGGGAAAAAAATTCACAGAAAGATGATGGGCAATGGAATCAGCTGCTCAGGGAGTTGGGAGAGTCACTATCCCTGGAGGTGTTTAAAAACAGACTGCATGTGGCATTTAGTGTCATGGTTTAGTTGATGAGGTGGTGTTAGGTCATAGGTTGGACTTGATGATCTCAAAGATCTTTTTCAACCTAGTTAATTCTGTGATTCTGTGAAACTATCTGTATTGCTTCTACTGCTGCATTGGCCAGAAGCCCCTCTTAGGACATATCCATGAGGATGTTTTGCAGTCCTGGGCTGATCTGAAGCCTGTTGAATGCAATGTCTTCCAGTGACTCAATGCCAGTTCCACAGATGTTATAAAACACAGTATCATATCTGGGGTGGGATGCACAGGTTTAGGCGCCTTTTCTTTGATTGGTCCCTAACTTTCATTTACACAAAAGCAAGAATATTTAGCAGATAACATCCAACATGGTACTTTGTTCTTGCAAGTCACCTGTTTTAAGTTTTGGTTTAGCCATAGCATTGCAATATCAGATGAGGGTGAGAGCTGCTGAAACCTGGTAGCCTGATAGGAGTGAGATTGTTGCAATTTCATATTCCCACATCCAGCATGTGCACATATACACAGTACAGATATATACATACATAAATATACATGTGAACATCTAACCCATCTTTCTGCAGGGAACTTGCAGGACTGTCAGCCTGACTTTGTGCCAGGGAAGGTGATTAAGCAAATCATCCTGCGTGGCATCACCTGGCACATGTAGAACAGCCAGGGAACCAGGCCCAGCCATCATGGGTTTGTGAAAGGCAGGTCTTGCTTGACCAACCTGATGGCTATCTTGGCAATGAGACCTGCTTGCTAGATGAGGGAAACGCTGTGGGTATTGTCTACACAGACTCTAGTAAAGCATTGTCTCCTACAGCATTCTCCTGGAGAAATTGTCTGCTCATGGGTTGGACAGGTGCGCTATTTGCTGGGTAAAAGCTGGCTGGATGGTTGGGCCCAGAGAGTGGTGGGGAATGGGACTAAATCCAGTTGGTGGCCAGTCACTTGTGGGATTCCCTGGGGCTCAGTATTGAGGCCTGTCTTGTGTAATATATTTATTGATGATTTAGACAAATGGATTGAGTGCACCCTCAGTAAGTTCACAGACAACACCAAGTTAGGTGGGAGTGTTGATGTGCTGGAGGACAGGAAGGCTCTACAGAAGGATCTGTGCAGGCCAGTGGTATGAGGTTCAACAAGGCCAAGTGTCAGGTCCTGACCCTGAGTCACAACCCCATACAGCTCTCCAGGCTTGTGCAGAGTGGTTGGAAAGCTGCAGGGTGGGAAAGGATCTGGAAGTGCTGATCCACAGCAGCTGAACCTGAGCTCAGGTATGCCATGGGGGGAAAGAAGGCCAGTAAGTATCCTTACTTGTGTCAGCATTGGTGTGGCCAGCAGGATAAGAGAAATTATTTGAATGATTGTGCCTCTTTGCTGGCACTGGTGATGAGAGGTGAGGGAGCTGAGGGCTCAGCCTGGAGAAAAGGAGGCTCAGGCAGTAAATTCTCGCTATCTACAAATCCCAGGAAGGAGGGTGGAGCCAGGTGAGGGTTGGTCTCTTCTCTCAAGTAACAAGTGACAAGACAAAAGGAAATAGCCTCAAGTTGTGCCAGAGTACGTCTAGGTTGGATATTGGGAAAAACCTATGTATGTGAGACAGTTTAACACCAGCAGGACTGCAAAGTCCTCCTTCAAAGCAAAGCTCCGGGTACAATTTGCAGCCAACATTTTCCTCACTGTGCTCTGTGTGGTGTCAATGTTCATCACATGTCTGGCAATCACATTCATATAAATGGGATTTTTGCACATAAAATAAGCTGAAGCACAAATCCTCACTGTTGATAAAAACCTAAACAAACAAAGCAACAAATCAAGGTAAGGAATTGTCTGGAACATCTAAAATGCAGGATCTTAGTCTCCTCATGAAATTAAAATTTCTCACCTTGGAAAAATCCAACAGAAACAGAAAAATTCCTCTAACCTTTGCAGAAATATGTTCCCTTTTGCCAGTAAATGCCATTCCTTCACAGCACCATTTGGATTATTTGCATCTATATCTTGTTCATCTGTCATCTCATAGGCTTCAGATTTTTTTGTGTTTTCATCAGTGGTCTGTATATAAGAAAATGAGTGGGGGGAGAAAAAGAAGGCACAGATTTTGGCAAAAATCCTTGCCTGGAATGAATATAAAACTGTTTTATTTAACTGATCTGGTTGTGTGTGTGATAGAAAGGAAACAAATAAAGATAGTTTTTTAAAAGTGAGTGTGAAAGAAATTCCCCAGACAGACAAATAAAGAACTTTTTTATTGCTAATAACACGTGTTCTGGCATGAGCTTTTCACGTTGTTAATCCACCTTGAAACCAGTGAATTTAGTTGTTTTGGGGTGTAGTTTGCTTGTTTTTCTTTTTGAAATTTTTCTTCTGGCTTTTTAATTGTCATAGTAAGAGGAAAAATTATTTTTAAAATGCCACCTAACACACAAACACACAGATACACACCCCAAAATCCCATCTCTCTTCTTGCTATGTATTTTGGAAACCTGAAGAGTGAGAGGGTGATTTCATCCCTTCTTCTCGTTTTATAAGTAAATCTCCACAATGGCCTGGAGTGGCTTTATCATAGCAGATGTGTGTAGCTTTAGGCTAGACAGTGCTAAGATGCATGGTTTCAACTGCTGTCATCTTGCAGGATGACATTTGCTCAACCTGGGCGGATCTGATTGTAAAGAGCACCTCAGAGTGGAAAGAGTGGGAAACATTGCAAAGGAAATAAGAAGGAAAGTACATCAACTATGCTCCCCACTCATGTCTACCAAAAGATATTATACATAATGCATCAATTCAAGACAGAAATGTACATATACCTATCCTTTGAGCACACCTTGGACCAGGGAAGGACCAGAGCATTGAATCACAGAATACTAGAATGGCTCCCATTCCACCCCCATGCCATGGGAAGGGACACCTCTCACTAGACAAGGTTGGTCCAAACCCCATCCAACCTGGCCTTGAACACTTCCAGGGATGGGGTAGCCCCAGCTTCTCTGAGCAACCTGTGCCAGAGCCTGATCACTCTCACAGCCAAGAATTTATTTCCATTATCCCATCTAACCCTGCCCTCTGACAGTGTGAAGCCATTTCCTCTCGTCTGGTCCCTGCAGGACCAAAGTCCCTCTCTGTCTCTATTGGAGCCCCTTTGTGTACTGGAAGGCTGCTAGAAGTCCTCTGCTAAATGTTTTTCATGGCCCAAATTCTTGTGACCTATTTTGAACCAGGTGTAAGTAGGATGTGATGCATACAGTCCCTGTATGGGAGTGAGGAGTGTGCAGTCCAAATGGATCTCCAATATAAAAAAAGAAGGAAATAAATTAATTAATTAAAATTACCACACTCCTTGTGATAGAATTTTCACCATTAAAGTTCTCAAAAATTAGGAATTTTGCATTAGTAGTTCCCACCCATGCTGACCCCAGGTCTCAAATTCAGCCCCCAGTCTACTATGCCATCTGCTGATCATCTCCTTGTTGGACACAGAGGTGGCCCTATATAATCTATAAGGTTGCAGAGTGGGATTTGCTTCCACCTATCCTGGGAGCAGCTTGTGCCCCCCTTTTGCCAGGACTGAGCACATCAAGTCTCATCAAGAAGGATGTAGTCACATCTGTCCCATCCTGTGGTCTTTGGAATCTCCTGGTGGCAGGGTAAGCCGTGCTCCAGGATGGTTTGGACAAGCCAAGGTTGCTCTTGTGCTTTTGCCTGTTTACCCAAAAGCTTACAAAAAGCCAATCCAAGTAAGCCATGCAGCTGGTGTACTCCAGAAGCCTCATACTCCTTTCTCAAGGCAGAAAGGGTCATATAAATATGCAGAAGATTTCAGGGCTTTTCTAACCCAAACCACTTTCATTTGAGCCTTTTTGAATATTTTCTTATACTACTTCACCTCTTTCAGCCCCATTTTTCCCAGACCCACAAGGATTTCCCTGAGCAGGAGCTGCCAGACCAGGACAGCATCTTTGTTATGATAAGTATCTGTCATCAGAGTTGGAAATAAGGGAAGAGTAAGGGTAAAGGCTGCCAAATTCTTCCTCTTGTGAGTTGAACGAGATTTGGCCTTCTCCCCATGACAACCCAGAGCTTTCTCTGGGGGGGTGATAGTAACAGCAGACATTCAGACAGGATCCTGTTCTCCTCTCCCGCGAAGGTATCCAAACACTCAACACTGTGCCATTTGATTGAGGCTGTGATCACAGAAAAGCTGAGCCCAGAGGTATCCAACTCTTGTACAGAGTACTGAAGATGCAGGTGACATGAGGAATGGTGACACTGGTGTGCTGCCTAGAGGGTATCTGTTGGGATACTGGGACAAGACAGATGATGGACTTTGGACCCGGTAAGCATAAGATATTTGATAACAGGATGCCTTGGCAAGAGCAAACAGAACTTTGAGGATTAAAAGAAGATTCAATCAGACTGGTTTACCAGAAAAAGAAGATTTCATTAAACTCTGCAAGCAAGAGATGTTGTGATATGCATAAGTTTGTGTATGTGATTTTAACCTAATCATTGTAGTAAACATTACTAGTCTTCCTAAAACAGTATATAAGCATTGGTAGTGCACAATAAATGCGGATTCTGGTCACCGAGTCAGTCTTCCCCATCTCTCTCCATTGCTGACAGCTATCCCCACCTGCAGCCAAGAAGAATATCTGGGCCCATCATGTCTCCTAACCTACAGCCTGAGACATTTTTGCCTCACATGCTGGACATGGACTTACCAAGGAATTCTACAATATAGGAGCATAAGGCAGAACGGAACCTATCCCCAAGAAGGGAAGGGAGAAGGCAATCAGCCTCTCATCAGAACAATCCATGTCACACAACATGAGACCAAGGGGGACATGGCATAGCCTCTCTCCCGCTTTAGACAACCATGTTTTCTACTGTGGGAAGAGCTCCTTCATGGCAAGGGAAAGCTGTGGGGAACAATTTGCTTATGGGACAGAGCGGACCAGAAGCAATGATGACTTTCACTTCAATATTCTTTATTCTTGCATGGTTTTAAGACAGTTCTGCTCAGGGACCACCACTGTCAGCTAAAGCTTCTGTTGCACATATGGTGAATGCATTTTTGTAGTCATCTGCCATAAACTGAAAGATTTAGCTGAGAGTATGTATTCTATCTGCCATCTATTAGAGGTAGTTATGTTCTGTTAATTAAGCAGTTTTCTTTATCTCTTCCACAAACCAATTTTCCCTCTGAAAAATATCTTCTGTTAATGAGCCATTGAGTGTCACTGCATGACTGATAAAATTACATCATCCCATTGTGAGATGTTTCACCCAGGGGGAGGAGCCAAGCATTCCTACCTAGATATAATCTGAGATTAAGGACACCAAAGCAGCCTGTTTCCACCAGATTTCAAGAAAAGCAGCTTTCTTCTCCTCTAGATTCCCAGAGGAAGACCAGACCCGTCTATACCACCACTGAACTGTCAGAGAAAAACAACATCCATTCAACAAGATCACTGCTTCAACAAAATCATACCTATCACTCCAGGAGGACTGCAGCCACCATTTAATCAGACTGCTATCAACACCCTGACCAACAGGGTGTCAAGTTGTGTTCTGACTCTGTCAGTAGTTTTTTTCCATTTGTACTATTACATTTGTATTTTTAATTTTCCCAGTAAAGAACTGTTATCCCTATTCCCATATCTTTGCCTAAGAACCTCTTAATTTCAAAAATTATAATAATTCATAAAGAAGAAATTTACATTTTCCATTTCAAAGAAAGCTCCTGTCTTCCTCAGCAAACATCTGTCTTTTTAAACCAAAACAGCATCACCTTCCACCTTTCCATCAAATACAATCCCATAAAGGTACCAAGATTTACAAGCAAGCAGAGAAAGACTTTAACCTAAAAAAACAACTCAGCCCTCAAACTGAAGAGCAGACTTTCATTAACTGGGTTATTCCTCAGCCATTCATCTGCAAGGGGACTTTTCATTAATCCCTAACCTGCTGGCTGATTCTGGGGCCAGAGTGATTATTTGTGATTTTTTTTGCCCACTGAGGTGTTTGAAAATTATTTTATGGAGAGGCAAAAGTCAGAGAAAAAGCCATTCTTCTCCAGTGCTCAGTAAGAAAAGCCAGACATTACCAAGGGAGAAACTTGTACAGCATTTTGTCAGGCTAGCTGGAGCTCAGCAGCTCTAGTAGATACAGCGCAACTACTGTCTTGCTACACCCTCATTCTTTCCCTATGGTCAAAGGCAGATGAAGAACAGGGTTCCTCAAGCTGACAGACAGTAAAAGTGCTGCTTCTTCAACTGTTGGAAAAGTCTCTTAATAAAGCAAGAGCCACAGGTTAGCCTTAAATCGTTAAAGACTTCCAGAAGCCTAGTGTGTCCCAATCCAAGAGATTGATGTGGCTTTTTAAGAGGTATAGCACAGCCATTTCATTTTTGACATAGCTTTAGACCTCACCTTCCTCGAAACTTCATTATTTTGAGGCCCATATATCACTGTTTTCTGCCCAACCAGGGGGAAATCACTATATGTTTGAAGAAGCTTTTCTGGTTTGGTGCATTCCTCAGGCTCTGCCATCAGGTAAATTGTGCAAATGGGCCACAGATCATATTGTCAGCTGATAGTGACCATCCCTGTCTCAGTATTGGTCCCCCTCTACTACGCTACATCCTGAGTTTACAACAGCAAACCTGGTTATCTTTCTGAAGTACCCATGTCACTTTTCACTTGTCCAAGTAAAGAATGTTACTTGTCCCTTTCTTAAGATCTCACATGTAGCTCCTCACTGTGATCCTATGGGAAAGGCAAACAGAACTCTCTTGACTTGGAGGAAACTGAGGCACAAAAGGTACACAAAACTAAACAAATTCTTGGGAATGCTCTGAGGTACTTGGTTTCTACTATTTCTTTTCAGAGGCCAAAACAAAGAAACCCACCCTCTGGTTACTCAGATCCTTTGAAGTTCAAGGTATGTTATCGTGGGAGCCTACATCTTAAGTTTACAGCTTTGAACATTTTTGTTCTACCAACACATCCATGGCTGAACAGGGAACTGTCAGAGCTAGCAGGAATCCCTGACTACCAGCACAATTATGTACAGATCAGAGCATCCTGAATCTATTCCCCTGCCAAAGCAGCACAATCTCACCTTCCTCACAGCTGTCCATCCTTTGCATCCTTTGCAAGGCAACAGGAATGGCTTGTAAATCTGAGCCCTGTAGCTGGCCTCACCCACCTGGCTGACACCCATCAAACTGGAGCACTGACTCTTACAACTTTTCTATCCATCTCCAGTGAAGATACCAGTGAAAGTGAAACTCAGTATTAAGCAGATGCTGATCATAACTGAATTTCCCCAGACAGTATTATCTCATCTCACAGCTAGTAGCTTTTTAATCTTGGTGATGCTCTGATGTTCCTCTCCCTTCCTTCCTTTTCCCTGTGGATCCATATTCATGCCTCCTGTCCCTGTTTTCTCTTAGAAGGAAGCCAGTTTCCTGACTTCAGGCACAAAACGTATTTCCATCCTCTCCTCTCACCTTTCCCACTTCTTGCTTGCAGTGATCCTCCAGCAGTTTGGCTACTGCATTTTCTGATCTCCTTTACACCACTATGGCAGCAGTGACACAATCATAATGAAAAAAATTAACAATGTCAAAAGAATGGTAGTGCTAAACTTCAGGAAATCATGTAACAAATACAATGGAAATTTGGAGTGTTGTATCAGTGACTTAATGCCTTTAAAATGCATTTGGCAAATTTTTTAAAGCTACTTAGCAGTGCACTTGAACTTTGGCTTTCTTCCTCTCTTCATGTCTCCCAGGTATAGATATCACCTCATCAACATCTCACACCACTGCAAGGTTTCTTTTCATACAGCAAAACACATGGAAGACACATGTGACCTCACACCTCGATTTCTGCAGGGATATTCATGCCATCAGGTTTCTGTACAGAGCAAAGCAGACATAATGATAACACTTAATGAAGTGCAGCACATATACTATCTCAAAAGTAACCCATCTGACTCCCTTATTATCTTAGCCAGCTACATTATCGTCCCTTGGTAGTAGCTGCTGACATACCAGGAGTTTCTTAGCTGAAATTTGATGGCAACCCATCACCTGGATCCTTCTTATGCTCATAATACCAACATAAGGACTTAAACCTCTGTTGGAGCAAGTCGAGAGGAGGCAACTGAATCGATCAGAGGTCTGGAGCACCTTTGCTCTGGAGACAGGTTGAGAGCTGAGGGTGTCCACCCTGGAGAAGAGAAGGCTCTGGGGAGACCCTAGAGCCCCTTCTTCTGCCTAAAAGGGATCCAAGAGAACTTCCAAGAGAAGGACTTTTTTAAAGGTCTGGAGGAACAGGACATGGGGGAATGGCTTCACACAGGTGAAGAAAACTAAAAAAAAAAATCTTGGAAATGCTCTTTTATACTCAGCTCCTATTAGTTCATTGCAAAAGGGCCAAAACAAATGGTGGGGGCAGGGTTAGATTGGATATTGGGAAGAAATTTTTCCCTCTAAGGGCAGTGAGGCCCTGGCACAGATTGGCCAGAGAACCTGTGGCTGCCCCATCCCTGGAAGTGTTCAAGACCAGGCTGGACAGAGCTTGGTTCAACCTGGTATAGTGGAAGGTGTCCCTACCCATGGCAGGAGGCTGTTCCCTAATGTCCCTTCCCACCCAAACAGTTCTATGATTCTACAGTGCCTCTAGCCTTCTCAAATCTTGTGCTTTGCCTAATGCTTTCAAGGCAGATCTTGAAAAAGTTGTGGTACTATTCTCTAGTCCAAAGCTGAGATGATCATTCTAATGTAAAAACGGAGGGAAATCTCTTTTCTCTCAACAAACAGGGATTTCATGAGATCTTTGTGAGTTGTAAATTGTTACTTCTGGAGTTCTTCTGGTCAAAGACAATGTACTCTGCCATGCAGTATTCTACTCATGCAACTCTGAAGGGGAGGTATGGCATACTGAAGGTGAGGCTCACTAGGACTGGTCCTGTACTCCAAAGAATTAGCCTTCTGGACCAGTTTAAGATGTGAATGGGAAACATTTGTATTATTGCAGAGCAGAGGATGTCTCAGTGCCCATGGCCATTGCACTTTACCAGCTTGTCTTTGTAGGGTGATGAGAGAGACCCGAGTTAAAAGCATGGGCTGAAAAATCTTCATTTCAGATGAAGTTGTGTCCTGGGGTGACTTCATGATGATTGTATCCCCATTGTCTGTTTAGCCCAGAAATAAGTTTTGCACCTTTAAGATTGGTTACAAAAGCGAAGTGGGAGAGAGAAGAAGTGCAGAGCTTGTTATCAGAAACTTCACCTGCTCCCCGACATCCTTCTCCTGGACTGTGTTTTCTGCAGAATGGACAGATGGCAGGAGAGAACTTTCCTTTGCTTTTAGTTAGTTTTTAGCTAGCTGAGGCAGAGAGGTTCCCTGGACTGTAGTTTTTCTTTTACTTGGAACTGTTTAAACCTGCTCCAGACTGAAAGCCCAGAAGAACACTGCCAGTTCACTCCTGTGGCCCACCAGGGCCGGGCCTGGGCCATGGCATTTCCAGCACTGGAGGGACTGATAAGAAACTGGGTGAGTTGATCTACAGCCCATGAAAGGGACTTGAAAGGGACTTCCTGAGCTTGTCATCTCTTCAGAGTGGCAAGAGGTTTTATTGTTTAATATTGTTCTTTTTTTTTTTTTTTTTTTTTTTTTTGTGCTGGTGAATGCTTTGCCTGTTAAATAAACAAGTTTTTTCCACTTTTCTCCAAGGAAATGTTTTCCTGAACCAGTTGGGGAGGGGCTACTTGAATTTGCTTTCTAGAGGGGTGAACCCAATTGGGGTTTTCTATTGGGGGGAGCCCAATTCAGAGGTTTCCTCCAAAATTTGCCCTAAACCAGAACATGCTATTAGTCAATAACCAATTTCTAGGGAGTGGAAGGTGTAATTTCGATCTAGAAGCTCCTGCAGGGAAACTGAGATGCACAATATCTCTGTGTGAGGGGAAGGGTTCATTAACTTCTGTCAATAAAAACAGCTGATTAATTTATTAAGTGCTGATCATATCCCACTTGACTTTGGACTTTCCTTTGCCTTATTAGCAAATTCAGGGTCTGCCAATGGGACATGAAGTAACAGGGTTGCTGCAATGGGTGTCAGTCACATCTTACACATGATGATCAGAGGCATTGATTGAAGAGACACAACAAGAGATGGGTGCCAAGAGGTTATCTGCAGCTCACATTGCCTTGCTCAGGCTTGTCCTCAAAACTTCAGCTACCAGACCTCTACACTTTCCAAAACTATTGATGACTTACCATTTTAGCAATTGGTTTGCTGATGATTTCCTGCTGCTCCAAATGACAAAAGTAAGAGGTGGAATCAAGTTTGGCATGGATATGTATGGCCTTGAGTCTTCTTCCACCAGAAGCAAACTTGTCCTCCAGGAATTTGAACGTGCAGAAGAGGCTGACTGGTAAAAACTGAAAGGCTCCCACAAGTTTATTTTTTTGCCTTTTTTTTGTCACTAAAGGTGCAGTCTCACCACACACTTGGTATCCCATAGCTAAGCATTTCCTCCAGAGCTACAGTAAGCTGTTCTTGAAGAATTCATCCTGGAGTCTTTTTTATGCCCCTACTTTCTTGGAGAGTAACACAATAGAGGAGGTTGAGGGTGGAGGGGCAGGTTTCCTGTCAAAATATCCTCTGTCAAATGCACTTCATATGTAACTTTGCTGACAGAAATCAGGGCTGGGGGAATGTCATTGAAGTCAATCCTTCTGTTTAGAGGGAAAATACAATAATTTCTCTGAAAGCTGGGCTTGGTCTTCAAGGACGATTTTATATCTTTGCTTGAAATATCAGCCACTCTTCCAGCCCCATTCAAGTCCAATAGCAATTTCTTCTTTTTACACATTCTTCTGTTCCTTTAATATTTTCTTTTGCAGGAAAAGACTAATAAATCAATTAACAAACAAACAAATAAAACTCCTTTGAAGTGTAATTGATGAACCCAAATGATTTAATTTTGTTCAGAATCCTACTGAAAAAAAGAGTTTAAAAAGATAACAATTAAATTGGCATTGATCCTAATACATAGCTTAGTTGGAAAAAGGGCAAAGCAAGGTTGACAGAGACAGGTCTCAGGTCTGTCCCCCTGATGTTTTGTTATTTTTCTTTGAAACAATATGTGAACAGACCACACAAGTACCCTGACAGCCAAAGGACACCAGAGGTTTAACTGCAAGCAACAAACCTGGATTATTGGTTTACACTAAGCAGCTTTAGCTGTGCCCTGCAATGTAGAATATATGACACATGAGAACGAGGCATGATACTCACAGATTATTAAGCGGGACAAAACACCCACCCTGCACACAATACCTCATTCTTTAATTGCAACATGACAGAAGAAATTACATAAGCCTATTATTTGATTTTAGAATCCTGTTCTCATCTATACCAGATGCCTTTGTTCTGAGATGATTGACTGTTTCTGTACTCAGCTTTGCCAGCTCCTCTTTGCACATGGAGTGCTCTTGCCTTTGCAGTTCTGAGACTTTAATTTAGCCTAATTTTGAAACTCTTAATAGGGCCAATGTCATGACAAGAATGTTTTTAAAATTGATACTTCCTAGACTATGAAGTATAGCACAGGAAAAAAAAAAAGTTTGAAGGGGAATATTACCAGTGTCACTTTGCCATGCTTGTTTCCCATTTTTCAGGTTCCAGGGGGAATGCAGTCTAGTCACCATCAGTTTTATGCTGACCAGTTTCCAGGTGCCTTCAATTTCATTTATATTCAGTTTCCACATTCTTTTCTACAGTTTCTCATAGGCTGATTTAATGAGGCCACAAATATAAGCTCTGAAATTGCAGACGTTCCTTCTGCCCATGGCGGTGACAACTTGCAACAGCTCATCATCACTGAAATGTGACCTTGGGACTTTGCAGAATATGAAGGACTCTATCATCCTGGTTCTGAAGGACCACACAGAGGAAGGATCAGGTGGTGGTTACATAATGCAGAATTTTTAGCACAAGTTCACAGGGCAGCCCTTTGAAACACCTTTCACATGAACCAAATGTTCTTGTATAGGATTTATCCTGTTCCACTGGTTTTTGAGGTAGGCTGGCAGCTGCCCAAGGATTCTTCTGGAGCTTCTGCGAAGACAGCCTCTTCCAGAGCGCCTTGATTGGAATGACTGGCCAAGAGCTCACATGCTGCATGCAAAGGAGAAACAAATCTGATTCATTCTGTTACAGTGCAATTAGCCTAAAAAAGGGTTGCATCTGTCCTGGTCCTGTCCCCCAACAAACCTAAATCTCTGCCTATAGGTTTCTCACATGAAGACAAAAACATACCAGGGAAATCTAGCAAAAAGATGCCATAATCATGTCAATATTTGCATAAACATATACAGAAAATACACATCAATAGGAAATACCATAACAAGTCTCCATAGCCCCGGTAAGCCTGTGACAATTAATAGCTTTCACTTCTCTCCCTTACCCCACTGCCCCACAGGTTGCTAAAACCCTAGTAGTCATTATTCACTGCAAATGACGCAGCTGGATAAACTCAGTAATCAGACAGGTTGTTCCAATTTCTAATGGGAATTTGGATTGAACTCTGGCCCGCCTGGGTAGCCTTGGGAGAAATTAGCTGATTAAAAATGTCCAAAGGGGAAGGGGCAAGTGGGAAGAGTTTTATTCTTCAAACATGCAATTGACAATGCACTGAGTTAGTGAATAATCACAAGGCATTGCATAACCAGAATATTTCATTGAGGCATCTCTTTTTCTCTGATTCATTGTCTTTCCAGGTTTCATATACTGGTATTTCTCCAGCCACACTCCCAGGGAAGATCTGATTGGGTTAACACAAAGTCCTTTCTGTTTCTAAGCTCTAGGATAGAATTTGTCTTCCTTTGCCTCTGAGTCATAGTGAGTTTGGTTTTATGCATGCTGTTCCCACTCTGCTCAATTCTTTTTTCCTTTCAGTGCAAAGAATGCACTTAACTCCTAAAAAATTAGACCTAAGATATGGTGTGCTTCACTGTCAAGCACCTTTACTGTCACTCTGGAGGAATTTATCATGGTGAAATCTGTCTTACTTGGCTTTCCATCTCTGTGCCTGCAGACGTCTATCTCCATTGGAGCTGCAGACCCCACACTCACCAGAGATTTGAGTCAAGAGAGGAAAACAGGCACTTCTGAGTTGCAATTCATCTCAGCCTCATGTAGACATTTCAACTAGGTCAGAACCATGCTCTGTTTCTCTTCACTGACTATAAAGACAGCCTGGGGGTGACTAGCTTACATGGAGGCCTCTTTCACATAGTTGCCTGTGTTAGATGAGATGAATTTTGTCTTTTAGGTCTGTTTGTGTGGAAGTCAGACACCCAGTTTTATGTCAGAGCTTTGATTTTGGAGCACCACCTGCAAATTTTTGTCCCTCTCTTGCAGCAGGTGCAGAAGGGCTCTGATGGAGGTTAGTCAGCCTGCTGTAGTTTTGATAAGCCTTGAGAGCTTCAGATGGTTGGTGTCTGCTTTGGCAACTCGTCCCTGTTTTCTTTGTATTTTCAGCTTTGGCTTGTCATGTAGTAAAATATATACTTTCTTAGTATGTTACACTGAAGTTGTAAGGATGGTTAGTAGCAATGAGAAGAGAGTATTTTCCTTGTCCCTGTGTTTTCACACTGAATGTAATGGCAATAAGCTGAGTTTAAATCCATAACCATTAGCTGAATACTCATTGATGCTACAGAAGAAATCAATAATGTAGCAAGAAACTGGCTGTCCTGGTGCTGAGAGTGCACACAACCACAATCAGAGAATTTGGCTCAAGAAAAGTATTTACACATGTAGATTTAGGACCAGATCTGTGTGAATGAAGCAATCCTCTCTCACAGGACTGTTGGGATGGCTCAGACATTGAAGTCAATACTTGTCAACCTGACCATGAAGAAGACTGTCAGGGATGGAAATGGTTCATGCCTTAAACATTGCTATGAAGGAGTTTTGCCCATTATAACAAAAACTGTATAAAGAAGCTACAACCACAGAAGCCTCCTTGAAGATGCCTGACTAGAACTTTGGACTGTGAGTTAAGCTGCCTAGATAAGATAAAGTGGACATTATTGTTTAATCATCTCAGATCTAGGGAGAAACAAACAAGGTGGAGGGAAAGGAATGCATCCACAAGAAAGCCAAATCCAGCAGCTGTGCTGAGAATAATCTCTGGCTGGGTTTGGGATGAGGGAGACCACAGCCCACAGAAGCTAGGTTTACACAGACTTCCCCCGAAGCAAGCGTGGCATAACCTCTGGTCAGAGGCAGTGAACACACCTCCACCCTCACACAAACCGGCCCATCTGTGGAACCCATTAAGGAACCCTCAACCCCAGGAAGGCCACATCCATGGGACATTCACAAGAGGCAGCTGAAGGGGTGTCATAATCCATCAAAGACCCCCTGGAGTGCTCCCCAGAGGCCTTGCACCACAGCATTGCACGTGATGCAAAGTGATGCAACAGATACAAGAGTCTGCTGCAAGAGACTGGTCCCGCTCCCCTCCCCCCTGTGGGGAGGTACCTGGGCATTCCCACCTGGCCTGAGAGTATATTAACCAATTGGATTCTATGCTTTCTGCGGGCCATCACCAGCAAGAAGACCAGCTGGTGAGAATCACTGGGACACTGATGGGATCCACAGAGTGGTGATATTTTCTTTATTCTATCTCTGTCACTCTTTCCTGTCCCCCCATTTCTTTTCTACTTCTTTCTCTTCCTTCTTCTTCTCTCTCTTGCATATTTACTATTAAATAAAACCCGTACTTTTGACATTGGCTATGGTCTCATTTGCACCTTAATTCAGGCAGAGGCATTTCTAAAAACTTTAAAAACTGGACCATGACAAAGACCTTTTTTCTTACCACATAAACACAGTAACAGGTTCTGTAACAACTCAGTCCTAGTCCATAACCTTACAATCAAAGAAACAAAAGGTATGGGGGACTTCATTGCTTATTTCTCTGTCCTAAACCTAGTTCCATGCTTTCTTTGCATTCTGTCAGATGTTTTTCAAAACTGGCATTACAAGTTCTGACATAAGAGCATCACTGACTCCAGGAAAGTTGTTATTATCCTCTCAATGGCAGGTGTCTGCATCTGCTCCAGTGAAAGAATTCCTGCATGTTTGCAAACTGAGTCCTCAAGATGTACAAAGATGCCATAAACAATGTGTCAAACAAAGCTTATTACTGTGGCATGACAGACACATTTGGAGAACATGCAGCTGCATAGCATGATAGCAATGTGTCAGGTGCATAGGAGACATGAATTCTCATGATGACAATGTAAATGTGCCTGGATGGATATGTCCTCCTCAGATGTATCCTCCTCCTTTGTTCACCTATTGTCTCATTTTCTTCCCTTTGGTAACCCACCTTGTAATCTTTCTGAGATGAGGAGTGCCTGTTGAGGAATTTTTTCAGGACAATGGCTACATTCAGGAGATGCACAATCCAGCCTTCTGGTAACAAAGTAACCAGTTCAAGGACCGGGGACAGTGAATCCTTGAAGACAGAAGAAGAGTCAGCGAGAATCAGCAAGTTGTCAGCAAAGTTCGAGAAAGTGAAAAAAAGAGGACTAAGGGTGGGCCAGACAACCACAGCAATACGTGTGTAGAATTAGGTGATCCAATTAGCATTTAGTCTTAGACACATGGACGGTTAGGATTGGTCAATTATGTATTAGCTAGAGGGACGTGGACATTATATTATAAATAGAGGTTTCTGTATAATAAAGTTGGATTCACTTGATCACATTGATCATAGCATGATGTCACATTACTGATCCTCTGCACCGCAAGTGCCTTCAGCAGGAGTCCATGCAAGGCCTCAGCCTATCTGTGGTCATATCCCTTCTTTGAACTATCTGGTGCTACTATGACACAAATAATACACTCTGTATTGATAAACAGTTAAGAAATTTCATAGGTCTTAATCTGCCTCTTCCAATCACATATAGTCCCACCAGAAACTCACACAGTTTCTTACACATGAAAATAATATTAGGGAAACATTTAGTGTAAGCTTTGCTTAATTTAGTAGAATTTAGAAGCTAGAAGTAACAAAGAAGAACTAGCATTTGCAAGGGGCCAGCTCTGCACAGACCACCAGCAAGTGCTCCATACACCTCAGTTTGGAAAGACACATGGAAGTCATTATTTTGTTTTGAACAAAATACCATCTGGGGCCAACATTTGCTGTCTGTTATTTGTGAGTAAATCCAGAGAAACTCCATCATGGTCCTTAATAATCAGTCCTGGGACCAATCTTTATTAAATAATTTCCTTGTTGAAATTGGCAGAACAAACTAGGCACCTGGTCATGAGATCTTCTGAAGACACAAACTTGAGTGACTGTGTGGCTAGTGCAGAGGAGGATTCAATATTATATGTGAAGAGGGAAGAGCTGGATGACCTTGAAGGAAAGCTGAGAGAAACAGGTGAATTTTAATGGTAACCAAGAGTAAGACACCGCATTTAGATAATAAGGTGGAAGCTTGTTGATTCAAGGTAATGGTAGAGGAAAAAGGACCTGAGTTAGTCTATCTGACAACAGTGACCTTAAAAAGAACAGCTGCAACTGTAATATATATCACAGAAGATATTTCCAACATAGGGAAATGTTCATATCATGGCACAGAGAACAGCTGAGACATCATCTAAACTGCAGTTAAGTCCTGGTCACGCAAATTCAAGCAAAATTAGTTCAAAGTGGAAGATGTACAAAGAGACCAGACTGTGCATCTCATGAACAGCATGAGATGTTGGCTTATTCAACTACAGAATACAAGTAGGTTCATAAACTACACCTGTACTAGTAAATGAAATATTTCAAAGATGGTTCTATGACACTGAGATCAACCAGAAAGGACTAAAAAATGCCTAGAATAGTTATATGTATCCTGCTGACTGGGCAATCCATGGTCCATTAAGACTTCAGGAACATCATGAGCTTGAGAGCATCCCAGGTGGCACCAGCTCAAACTTTGCTATTGATGTACCAGTGACTGAACTGTCATGACTCAGTGATCCTGGCAGTGCTTACACATCAACTAAGGACAAAAACCATTCTAGTTGAAGGAAAAATTGGCACAAAAAAACCCCCAGCTTTTACACAGACCAGAGCAAGTTAGGGGTAGAAATTGAAGACAGGGATTTGCACTCCTATGTTTAGATGTGCGTGTCAGTACACCTCTGCACTGAACCGAAGGGACCCTACACATGGGGTGACCATTTCACTCTAAGAGGATGCCTAGAGATCAAGATCATCAAGACAGTTGCCCTCTGGAGGTGCTTAGTTCTGTCCTTTGTTACCAAATGCAACAAATGAGACTTACACATCTGATTTACAGATATCTGTGCTAGGGGAAATTAAACCACCCTTGAAATTCTCCAATTAACCAGGGAGCATATTCTGATATTCAGGAAGCCCATACGGTCACGTGCCAGTGTTTGCCTCCTAGAAGAGGACAGTGCATCAACACCTAAACAACATGAGCCAGTGGAAACTGATGTGATCTTGGGAGCTATACTGATTCATAATAGTGATTATCTTGTCTATCACCATTTCTGTGGGAAAAAATAAAGGATCCTCTTTTTTTTTCAGAGCACACTGTCTTGTACCTCAGTATGATTTCTTCCACTTACACTGGGGCTTCTTTCATTATAGTGAAACTGCTCCTTCTTAAGAAGCATCTGGTAAAAGAATCAGAAATCAAAGTTCTAATAATTAACTCCAAAACATATTATTCTGTTTAAAAACTCATTGCTCTTTTAATACAGTGACAAAAGAGAAAATTGCCTCAAGTTTGTGAACAACCTTTGAGGTTTAAAATGTTAGTATTTTTTACAACAGCATAGACGGTATGACACTCTGCAACATGGCTCTGCTCTTCCTGTCACAGCTTCCAGCCTGAGCATCCAACCAGATGGTTGCCCATTAGCACTTTCATGGACCACTCAACCAACTCAGTTGTCTGCCTCAAACATGAAAACTGCTTTGATCTAGGCAGCCTCTAGCATGGGTCAGAGAACTGCTGGGACTGTAAAGACACTGAATGACTTTATTAGTCTCAGTCAGTTTGTAGGCAAAATTAAGCTGAGCAGGAGCATTGAATGGCTTGAGGGCAGGAAGGTTCTGCAAAAGGATCTGGAGAGGCTGCATCCCATGGGCCAAAACCAATTGTGTGAGGTTCAAAAAGGCCAAGTACCATGTCCTGCACTTGGGTCACCACAACCTGTGCAGAATTAAAGGCTGGGGGCAGAGTGGCTGAAAGTGCCCATTGGGAAATGTCCTGGGGATGCTGATTGACAGACTGAACCAAGGTGTGCCCAGGTGGGCAAGAAGGCCAAGGGTGCCTGGTCTGTACCAGCAGTGGTGTGGCAGCATGACCAGAGCAGTGAGCATCCCACTGGGCTGGGTACTGGTGAGGCGCCTCCAATCCTGGGGGCAGTTCTGAGCCCTTAATGACAAGAGAGAAATTGAGGGTCTGAAGGAGGTCCAGACAATGGCAACCGGGAAGGATCTGGAGCACCAGGAGCAGCTGAGGGAGATGAGGGGACTTAGTCTGGAGAACAGGAGGTTCTGGGGGACCTTCACACTCTTCATATTGGCTGCCTAGAGAGCAGTAGCTTCATTTCTATATCTGGAGATGATCCACAGCACAACTTTTGCTTGCCTTTAAGGTGGAAAAAAGGGAGGCAGCAAAGCTAAAGTTGGTTATTTGCTGTTCTACATGTCCATGTTCTTCATTCCTCCAGGCTTCAAGAATTGCATAAATGGGACTTTGATATAGCTGATGGCCTTCACATTGAGACAAGGTAGGAAAAGAAATTTGCAGATGCACAGAAGGAAGGTTGAAAAGCCCATGACAGCAATTCCCAAGATATATTTGGGCCAGCCCTCCTGGACTCCCACATTTCCTACAAGGAAATGAGAACCTTCTAGCTTCTTCAGTGGGGTTTTCTAGACAATCTGCTACCATGAGATCTCCCAAACTGTTTTCCTCATCCCTTCAACTTTGGGAAGTCAACAGGTAGCGAGGCTATGAAAGCAGAAGTCTCTGGCTATTGGAAATTTGCATGGCTGAATTGCTCCAGAATTCTGGGTTGTGAAAGCTGCAAGAATCCCTGGTAGATTAAAGTCTTTCCAAATCACCTGAGGACAGGGCACAGTGACGTTTGGGTATTATTTCTTCTAGTGTCTTCAGGGCTATTTTACACACAAAAAAAAGGTTTAATATGATCAGATTTTCCACTAACTTTATTTCTCATGGTATGACAACACAGTCTATCTGGAAACAATCTCCACATCTCTCATTTTCTGTGTCATCTTTCATTTTATTCTGTGTTCACCACGTGGAGACACAAGTGAGAATCTGTGATTTTCATTTACTGGAATTTGGATGCGGCACCTCACTCTTTCTCCTGGGTCCGGAGCAGCTCCGGCGCCTTTCAGCGCCACCTCCCCCTGACGCCCGGGTCTGCCGCTTCTCTCCCGCGTGCCACTGCTGCTGGCACACCAGTTGGGGTCTGCCGGGTTCTGTCGCCCGCGTGAAGGTCCGAGGCAAAGAGGGAAGGAATGTCCAAATCACCCATGAAGGAAAGCGGGAAGACTTTATTGTTGCGGAGAGCTGCAGTGGGGGGGTAGCAACCCGTGCTTCCCACTCCACGTAGGGGAAATGGCGGCAGGACCCGGGAAGGAGTGGGATGATATAGGGGATGTGATAGGGAGGGCAGACGCCCCCCCGCCCAATCGGTGCGGGTGCCACGGTGATGACGTAAGACAGCGACCAACCAGGGAACCGCAGGGGTGGGCACCGAGCCTCGGGCTGAGTGTGATCATGGGGATGGGGCGGCAGATACGGGATTCCAAGGGGGGCAACAGGGGAGTGGTCACAGGAGCGGCAGGGGGGGAAATCAAACGGCAGGCAGCCTGGGGCTAGACACCGCGGGGGGGGGGAAGACACGGGGGAAGCATGAGGGTACACAAGACTCAGCTACCTAACACAAATAAGAACCTGTAAAACCCAGTCGCAGGATGCAACAATTCCCTTGTTTTTCAAAATATAAAAAAGAAGAACGGCTGCTTGATCTTCTTTGCTGCACATCTGACTACTTCTTCGTTCAGCTTCTGCTCCTGGTGTTTCTGCTGCTGCAAAGGCTGCCCTTTGCAGATGGAGAGGGCTTGCTGTGATGATGCTGGGATGGTTCTTCCCTGGGTGTTTGGGGATAGGGGAACTTGGACAACAACTTTATTACAAACATGGGGACTTGGGACACACACAGACTGGGGTGGCTGGAAGGTTTTTATGGGACTTCGGGGAAAAGCATTTTTTAAAGAGATTGTAGGGTCCTTTTTCTTTCTGCATTGCCTGCAGATTGATGCAACCCCTCGATTGGTGGGGTCATCTGCTGCACTCACAGGCACCCTGTTGTCTTGAACTACCACCTGCACAATTACTTGATAAATCACAGCTCCCCTTAAGGTGCTGTGGCCTGCCTTATTTTTATCTGCATGCGAGGCAGATGCCCATTGTTTTTTCAGTTTTTTTTGGGGGGGAATGGGGTCTCCCTCCCTCCCTCTCCCCGCTCCCACTGTCCCTGGGGGTGCCCTCCCCAAAAATGGACATTGGATAACAAAATGTCCTCTCTGATTGCAGTGGAAGCATTGGTGTCTTGATGGAGGCTGCTTCGGACCAGCGTTTTTTGGAGGCACAACATCCAAGGCAACCACGTGGCTTCTGGGCCTTTTAGGGATCTCAAGCTGTGTGTCAGTGTTCATGGATGCTGCTTCCAGGTCCTGGACCTCTGATCCCTCCACATGCCTCTCAGCTGCCACCTCGACCCGTTCCACAGAATCTGGAAAATGCTCAGAGACCTGCCTCTGCTTCCCCCTCCCCCTGCTTCCCTCCCTCCTGGGTCTCCGGGAACCATGGGACTGTAGAGTCGGGGGCTCCGATTCCCGCCCCCGTCCTTTTCCCTCCCGCCCGGCTGTCCAGGGCCCATGGGAACTTGGAGGTAGGGGTTCCCGTCCTCCCCCCTCCCCTTCCCTCCCGCCCAGCTCTCCAGGGCTCATGGGAAGATGGGGGTAGGGGTCCCTGCTCCTCCCTCCCCCGTCTTCCCTCCCGCCCAGATCTCTGGGACCCATGGGAAGATGGGGACAGGGTGTGGGGAACAGGACGGGGGCTACCTCCCTCAGGCAGCGGGGTGGAGACGGCAGAGCTCTCCCTGGTGGGGGAGGGCAAGGTCGATGACTCAGCGGGGAGAATATGCAAAGGACTGGATGGAATGCCCACATGAGGGGGAACAATGGGTGAGGGGGTAACCTGACCTCCCGAGGGGGTGGCGCCCACGCCCACAGGGAGGTAGGTGGGGGTTGGGTCAAAGGCAGAGATACAGGGAACAAAGGACAGAAAGGGATTATGGGAAGAAAAGACCCTGCCATGTGGCTGCCCTCCATCTTGGGAAGACAAAGGGATTGAGCATGTGGCCTTGGCCTCCCCAGGGAGACAAAGGAAGGGGTTTAAAGAAACAGAGCAGCGCGGGGCAACTCTAGAACCAGGATTTTCAGCAGGGAAAAAGGGATTGGAAAAGGGGTTTAGGGTTGTTGCCTCAGCAAAGTGGCCAATTTAGCTAAGGCAGGGGTGCCAGGGGAGCTTGGGGGAGCCAGGAGCACGGCCCATGCTTGTGGGGCTGCCCTGCGCCTTTGAGCGGCGAAGGACTCCCCCTGCCCACCCAGGTTAGGGGAAAATGGGGTAGGAAAGGAAGACGGGGAAACACGTTCAGGGGAAACAACATATTTGTACAATGGCTCTTTCCCCTCCCTGCTCGCTTCTCACGTGGATTCCGCTTTTACCACTTCCGAAATCCGCAAATGGAGGGTGGCAAAGGAATCTTTCACGGAGGGATCCCTGCGTTTGATCCCCTCTGCCAATTTTGCTCCCACCCGCTCCCAGAACTCTTTTTTGCGAGCATCTCCCATGGTTACACATGGGAAGGAAAAGTACAGCTACCATACAAACTGTTTAACTGAACTTTTGGGGTTGAGGCTCTTCACCAATAGAGTTCCCTTAAGTAGGGTGTAAAATTCCTTCTGGTCGGCAGATAGCACGGTTCCCATGCTACTTCTACCCACACAACCTCACCCCTGGCGCAGAAAAAGAGGAAAAACCCCCAAAAAACGCGAAAGACCCCGGCAGCCGCCGCTTCACGCTGCGCGCTGCGTGTCCGTACTCTCGGAAGCGCGGCAAAGCCCATCCAAGTGAAGGAGAATATAGCCCGGGTACCCTCCTGCTGCTAAGTACTCACCAAACCGGGATCTCTGTAAACAAAAAGCTGGCACCAGGGTCCTTGGTCCCAGGAAGTTTCTCTTCTTTGGCTCTTCATGGTTGTGAAGAGTTTCACTTCCCCTCCCACACGGGGGGCACCGCGTGCCTCCCTGTGCGTGGCGGAGAGTTCGCTGACCTACTTTGGGGAGTCTCCTCTCCCTTTTTCAGTCTAACAAAAAGCACAGTTCTGGCGCAGCTCTGTGCCTGCGCGGCAGCGCTCCGCGTGGACCATGCACGCTCGGCTTGGCGGCAGCACCCATTGATTGGCTGCGTGGCTGTGCGCTGGCGGTGACAGCTCTCCATGCGGCTCCCGGTGCTTCGCGGTGAGTCTCCGTCTGCGCAGGGCAACTCTGCTGGCTCAGGCACTACTGTTGGGCGTCATTTGCAGCATCGTACTCTTTCTCCCAGGTCCGGAGCAGCTCCAGCGCCCTTCGGCGCCACCTCCCCCGGACGCTCGGGTCTGCCGCTTCTCTCGCACGTGCCACTGCTGCTGGCACACCAGTTGGGGTCTGCCGGGTTCTGTCGCTTGCGCGAGGGTCCAAGGCAAAGAGGGAAGGAATGTCCAAATCACCCACAAAGGAAAGCAGGAAGGCTTTATTGTTGCGGAGAGCTGCAGTGGGGGGGTAGCGACCCGTGCTTCCCACTCCACGTGGGGGAAATGGCGGCAGGACCCGGGAAGGAGTGAGATGATATAGGGGATGTGATAGGGAGGGCAGATGCCTCCCCCCCAATTGGTGCGGGTGCCACGGTGATGACGTAAGACAATGACCAACGGGGACACCACAGGGGCAGACACCGAGCCTCGGACTGAGTGGGATCGTGGGGATGAGGCAGCGGACATGGGATTCCAAGGGGGGCAACAGGGGAGTGGTCACAGGAGCAGCAGGGGGGGAAATCCAACGGCAGGCAGCCTGGGGCTAGACACCGTGGGGGGGGGGGAAGACACAGAGGAAGCATGAGGGTACACAAGACTCGGCTAGCTAACACAAATAAGAACCTTTAAAACTCAATCCCAGGATGCAACATTTGCACAATACTGAATGGCTTGATGCATCCACTTCCCCTTGAGAAAACTGCCTTCATATTTGGCTATCCCAGTAGTGGAACAAGATCAGTGCTAAGTGAATTGACTATTGCCACAATATATGGCTGCTGACAAGCCCATAGGGCTGAACTGAAGGTTTCGAAGCCCTGGGCCCTGACCAAGGCACTGTGCTGACAGTGTACATTTCTAGCTAGAGAGATGGGGAGGCAGTAAATAGGTATCATGATATAAGCCACCATCTCCAAAAGGTCACTAAGATAGAGGTATACCTACTCCATCACTAGGAACATTAATTCTGCTCCATATTTTAGATGTCAAGTCCCTATTTCCCGAGCTTTTTAGAAGCAGGTAGGTTGTTATGCATTCCTGCAAGTGGTCAGACTGACAGACTTTCCATGCTGGGGAAAGACTAAGTCATCTGCATAGTGTGCAGAAATCTTGTTTACACGCACCTGGCACATTGGCTGTTTGCAGCTCTTTCTGCACTCTCCAGTCTGCAGTGCTGGGCTTTCAAAAAAGAGTGCCCAGCAAGGATTTGGGAGAGTGGTAGTGTGCACTGGAGAAAGGAAGATAGGGAAGCATCAAGTACAGGCCCTGAATTTGCAAGGCAGTAATAGGGCTAAGGAGGGGACAGAAGAGGATTGGAGGTAAGGGGGTCAGATATGTTATGTTAAAAGGCCTGAAAAGGCCTTTTAGGAAGGAAAACTTAAAAATAAAATGAAGAAACCTGATTCTAAACATTGACTAGGGAGTGTCTAAACCCAAAGAGCTGGTCATGGGATAGATGCTTCCTAGCAGCATCCCATTTCCACATGCTGCAGAGTTTATGACTCCACACTGAACAATACAATAGCTACAGATATTTAGCTCCAGGGAATAAACTTGGTACAATTTCCCAACCCTGAGCACAGTTGGCACAACACATTTTATTTCCATGTAGCTGAACTTTCTTACCTTCTATCTCAGGTAGCTTGGAGCTGTGTCCCAACTTGCTGGGCCAGTCTATCCTGAGCCTGAAATGTACTGGCTTGACAGTCATGGTCAGGCTTTCTTCAATCTCCTTGCAAACCTACTAATTAATTAGATTGCCATGGAGCTCAACATGTTTTCTCCCTCAAGGACATGGCCTTTCTGGAATGCAGCTGAACTCTTCAGGGATTCACGGTGGATTACAGCACATGAGATACCAGCCAAGATAGTTTCTGCAAAGGGTCCCTGAAAACACCATTACTCTGGCTGCATCCCCATTCACCTATAGCACTTCCCTCACTGCCACAGGGCAGACAGCAGCTCCTGTAAGCCAGGAAGATGGAGTCACTCACCAGCCTTTGCACTGTCCATTGAACATCTGGTTGTAGATAGGGGAATGAATAAGCTAGAGGACTGATGTGAACCAGATTGTTTGCACTCAGTGTGAAAAATTGCTCTGCAAGCTTCCAGTGTCAACTTTTTGCTTATCTTTCACACATAGCTTCTCTGACTACCTTCTGGGAAATCAGGAGAAGTATAAGTTTGCATTATCTGAGAAAAAGGATTTGCCATGCTCATCATGCTGTGCTTTCATCCAAGTAAGCAGATTTAGGCTTGATTAAGAACACACTCATCCCTGTTGTCAGAGCCAGATAACGCACCCTGACAAGCAAGTGGAGCAAGAAGGGGCATGAAGGAAAGGACTGTGAAAAGGACCCTACTTTGCACAGGGGATTGAGAAGGAATTCAGAGTGTGTTGGAGAGAGAGAAAGCTGGAGTTTGGCTCAAGAACTGCATTCAAAGCCCCTGCACATTCCAGCTTTTGTGCCTTGTCCACTGTGGCCAGGGGCTGAGAGCCAGTGTTTGCATCTTTCCTGTTCTCATTTTCCTAGACTATGACAATTATTGCATAGCACAGTCTGGCCAGAAGCAGCAATTGAATGCTGAACCCTCTCTGTAGGTGAGGCATGTTTTTTTTGTTAAGCCCTCTTCCTCAATAGTGCGTGAACCAAAAAAGTCCAAGCGCATCAGGAGGGAATCCCATATAAGTTACGCAGTCTGCCTCTCATTCATGAAGAAGATGGGCCGTAAATTCTGCACAAGCCCCAGTGCAAAGCAATCCCATTTTCCTGCCCCATTTTCCTGTTTTTTTGGCACATTCAAATTATAAACTTGAGAACAGATACATTGTGAGGTTTTAAAAACAATATTAAAATTTACTTAATCACTGGCTGGGTGATATTCAACATTAAAAAATACCTCCAACTAGGAAAGAAGGGGTGTCTCTTTCTTTAACTAGCCACTATTGGCATGACTTAAAATTGCAGGACCTCTGGAATGACCACTGTGCAAATGGGTTTTCAAAATTGACTGCCCAGCATCCTTTTAACTAAGAAATAAAGGCAAGCAATTCCAGGAAAAAATCCATCACGGGCTGCTCAGTTTATCAACAACACTATCTGTGTTGCCTGTGGAGGACAAGAGGTAGAGCCCATCTATAGAATTAAAGCCACCACAGTCTGATCCTTCATGTCCAGAGGCCTCAATGATGATCTTAAGGGCCACAGTGCTCAAGATCTCAGTGCTCCAGTAGTTGCACTGCGTTGCCACAGCACCTTTTTCTGCCTTCCAGTGTTGAGGAAATGCTAAGGGTCTACAAATTCCAATTCCAGCATAGGAAAATAATTAAAGTCCCAGTATTATATCTTACAGAGTCCATTTGGAATTGCTAATGGAGGGGACAGGAGGAAAGGAAAATCATTATGCTATAATTCAATGTATGAAAGAAGCCTATGAGAGACCTCTTGAGACATCTGATCAAAATGTTGTTGTCACAGGTACTCTGCCATATGTTCCCATTCACACCTTTAATGCCACTAAAAGTCTTTTCCAGAATTGCATGGACTTTAGTCTTCATACTATTTGAGAAACTCAGATTTGGTGCCTAAAACTTAGAAGAAAAAAAAAAAAAAGTCATAACTGCAAGTCATTGTTGGCAAAACTGGCAGTAGTTCTTAATATCATGTCATATAAAGCAAGCTCATTTTAGTGTAAGAGTTCTGTTTCCTTCCTTCCTGTTCACGCCCCTTCTCTAAGCTGAAACTAAAGATTTCTGTAATTATTACTGCCAAGGCCAAACAACTAAAAAAGAAATCAAATCTGGCATGCAGAACGTCTTTGCCTACCATGTCTTTCAATGGCTTAATAAATATTTCATGTACAAACACTCACACACACATACTTGCACAGGAATGCCTATAGTTAACATTATTTTATGAACCCCCTCAATGCCAAAGAATGAGTAAAGGAAGCTGGCAAATTCTTTTGCATCATGAGGTCAAGGAGATGTAATCCTTGAAATGTCAATGTCAAAAGTCAAAAAGATCTGTCAAGTCAAACTGAGGAGGTTCCTGGAGATGTTGTCTAATAACTTAAATTCATGATGCATATATATGCTGAGGTGCTTCAACCCTCAGACTGTGGCTGTTGATTTTCTTTGGTAATGCAGCTCGACAAGAGGGCAGTAGCCAAGCCATGCCAGTGATGCAGCTGTTTTCAGGAAGAAATGCAAATACATAATGAAATTTAGTAAAGAACTTGAAGAGATTGTGTGGGATCCATCTCACCTGTGTTCGGATGTATGAAGTGTAGAAGCCACCATCCTAACTGTGTGCCCTGACCTCTTATTTCAGTCAAAGAAGCAAATTTGCCACATGTATCAGAGAGACTATTTAGTCTGTTTGAAATATTACTTAAGGTAAGGTTAATTATATCCTGCAAATCCCTGCTTCTCTCCATTGACTTGCAACATAAACATATACGATAGCATTTAAAAAATGTATTTTATGTTTACAAAGTGCACACTTTACTCTGAGATAGAAATCTAAGTTCCATTCAAGGCAGTGGTGCAAAATCCATACAACCAATGGAGTCTTAGGGGGCAACTCAGCCAAGTTATAGATTTTAAACATCATCTTTCTTTATTATCGTATTTACCTTATTCAGTATTGCTCTTGAGTCCCAGTACTGGTTAAATCCCCATTTACTGTCATAAAAGTCTGAATGTTCAACTGAGGGAAGAGTGCACTGAAAACATTTGCATTTATTTGAGATTAATCCCATTGTTAAAGTCAGGTGAGATGAATTCCCACAATGAGATGGTGGGATGGTCTCTTAGGACACATTAACATTTAATACATTTTATACCGTGTTTTAATCACAGAATCACAGGATGGTTCAGGTTAGAAAGGACCACAGCTGGTTATCTGGTCACACCTCCCTGCTCAAGCAGGGTCATCCCAGAGAACATGGCACAGGATTGTGCCCAGGCAGTTCTGGAACATCTCCAATGAGGGAGACTGCACACTCTGTCTGGGCGATCTGTTCCAGTGTGTGGTCACTGTCGAGGTTTGCATGGGTCTGGGGTCTTCAAGGAGACATGAGCAGTTGTTGGTTGCCATAAAGCTGTTTATTGTGTGAATACATCAGTCTTGAAGGCAAAGAATTCAAGGTATTAAAGTCCGTGCTAAAAACTTTCTGGCATAAGGCTCCAAGCAAAGGCTGCAGCTGCAACAGCTGCTCTCTGGGACAGAGTCTCAGGTTCCGTGCAGGAACAGCGGCAACAGCAGCAGCAGCAACAGTTGCTCCCTGGAGCAAAGTCCCTGACATAGAGTCCAAGGAGAATGCAGGCAGGAACAGCCTTTTTTCTTCTTTCTTCCTGTTGTGTTGTGTTCCCAATACAAGGGGATTTTTATACATAAATCATCCAATCAACTAAAAACACTTATAAAACATGATTCTAAAACATTCTTTCTAAACCAATCAAAGCTTAATTCTAATGTGCAAAAGTAGTAGGAAAGTAGTGTCAGTTCTTACCCAAAAACTACGTATATATTATCTATTTACGCAAATGTACTGTTTTCTTACTTAAAATTTATGTATATAAGTTTATCTATTTATGTGAATAATTCTATCTATTTACGCATATAGTTCTATCTGTTCTTAAAACACAAGCAAAGTTCTGCTATGTTTTTGTTATGTCTGGAACTAAGTTAATCCTGTGAAAAATAACACTACTGAACTTTAAACTAGGCTATAGGGCCTTTTCTAGCTAACACAGTCTCTTAAGGCATTTAATATATATTTCTATTTACTTAAAACTAGAACTTACTCTTCTACTTACTTAAACCTACACTTCTACTTCATATCTATGTGGCTTAATATATCTTAATTTCTCTAAAGGCTTTAATTCAACCCCTGCATTAATTTCTCTCTCTGAGGGACTCAGGCTTGCATTCCAATAGGTCACTACACAGGAAAGTTCTTTCTCATGTTCAGGTGTGTCTTGGGGACAGTTTGTATCCCATAACCATTTTTTGGTTTTGTTTTTGTTTTGTGTCCAGTGTCGTGGTTTGACATAGAAGTGAATTTTTTTTTCCAAGAAGTTGGGTCAAACCAATCAGTGGTCAGGTTTGGATATTGGCACCTGAAGTGACCACTGAAAGTATGGACACGCCTCTGAGAACACAGGGGGTTAAAAACAAAAACTCCCAGGAGAACTCTCTCTTTTAGTTCCGGTCGTCAGAGAATGCAGACTCCCCCCCTGCCCAGCCTTAGGCTGGGTGGGGGAGGGGAAGCCACGCGGCCTTGTCCAAGTAAGCCGAGGGGGCTGAGGGTCTGGAACCCAGCCAGCTCCTGTAGACAGAAGGGTAGAGAGAAGTAGAGATGCCTTTGCCCCCCCCCAAGAAGGAAAGAGACAGAGAGCCTGGCGGCACCTAAAAATCTACCAGCAGAAGAGAAAGAGAAAGAGAGAAAATGCCCAGCGTGAGAAGCAAAACGCCAGACTGAGATATCGGCCGTCCAGAGAGTCTAAACTTTTAACCCTTTCCAAGAAATAAAAGCTTTTTAAAAGTATTACTCCTCCTTGATTTGTAGTAAAAGAGAAATAATCCGAGACCTAAGATGTTAGAAGAAGAAATATTTAAGTAAAAAGAGATGATAAAGTAGCTTTTAGCTAGACTCTTCTTGTTAACCATAGACTGAACCAAAATCTCCTACAATAGAGACTGCATTTTAGAGAGATGCAGTAGTGACCCAGAAAGACCTGTTTCAGCTTCAAACAGCACAAGAATAGCGAGAAACGAAGAAAGCTGAAAAAGAAATAGTGATACCCTCTGTCTTCAAGAAGAAGATGAGTCCTGTTTTTGGACCCCTCAACCCCAGGGGAAAATGGGGGGGACTGTAGTCCCAGAATAAGAAGCTAAACTGTTGTATCTTTAAGTCCGTAACAAAGCATCCTTAAAAGAGCCCTACGAGCAGTCTGTCCATGCACAGTGGTGAAAACACTGTAACATAGAATAGAGAGTGTCACACTAGCAGATTTTTCTTCCGGGCGGTTGCCATGTGTGACAGGGAAACACAGGGGGGCAGCTGTGTTTTCTGGGGGGCCTGTAGTGCAAGAGAGACTTCTCTCTCCCTTGATAGTTTAAGCATAGATTACCTGAAGGGTGATAATTTAATCAAGAATCTCAGGTAATGTTTCATGGCTAGGTGTTTTTAGAATTGAGAGGAAGAGGGGTAGTTTTAAAAAGTTTTCATCCTAGATTTAGTTTATGTGTTTTCTGTATTAGTAGTAGTTTAATAAAGTTTTTTTTCCTTTGTTATTAAGCTTAGGCCTGCTCTGCTCTGTCCCTGATAACATCTCACAGCATTTATTTAAGAAAAGTACATTTTCATGAGGATGCTAGCATTACGCCAGTGTCAAACCATGACATCCAGAATGGTCACTGCTTCCCCTGGTTCCAGAAATATCACAATGGGTGAGGGGCAGCCCAGGATCCTGCAGGGGCTGAGGGCTGGGGAGCAACTTCCTCCTTCCAGTGGGAGTGATCAACTCATAAGCCGTGAGGAATGGTGCATCTGATTCGAGTTCCTGTTGCCCTATGGGTTTTGCCTTTTTCTTTTTTCCCTCTTGTTTTTTTTCTTCCTTTGGCACTGTGAATAGGGCTTGCCAGCTTGCTTCTCTGTTCCTCTGCTCTTGGGAGCCCAGAGCTGGTGCATGCTGTGCCAGGACCCAGGAGTTGGGAGCATGCCCTCCCCTGCCAGGCCCTTCCCTCTGTGTGGCAGCCAGAAACCAGCCATCACCCATGTGAGAAATGATACTCAATTTCAAAAAAATTAAAAAGGTTTATTAAAACCTTATCAAAAATACAACGAAGACTACAGCACCAGGAGCAAAGGATTCTATCACCATGTGCTCATCCACAAAATGGATGTTACGCCCTTTATACCTCTAGCCCTTCTGTTGCCTTCTGATGAGAAGGCAGGCGACCTGGTTTCGAGACACAGCACGGCAACCCGGCCTCCCCCAGGTCACTCGGGCCACAGACGTGCACAGACACCAATGTGGTGGATGGTCAAATGGCGTTTATTATCTTATCTTATGGGGTTAAATAGTCAAGGGGGCTTCACTACGTCAGAAGGGGATGGTGGGTCTGGCTAGGGTTAGTAAGGAGTGGAAAACTACTGAGTTTAGGAGGGGCTGCATGCTTTAGGGGTAATTGATTAACTATAGCAGGAAGAAGGGGGGAAGGGTCTAGCTTTCCGTCACATCCCGAGATCTTCCGTTCGCCTGTCCCTATCTACCACACCCTTCCCAAAGTCTTGTCAATCAACTCCTTCCTTGCTGTCTAGTGATGGAGATCACTTTCTTACATCTTGATTGGAGGTCAGGTGTTGCCATAGTAACAAGCCGACCCAAATGCCCTGAGTACTAACGCCATCCTACAATAACAATGCAAGGGGGAGGGGAAACATAACTATACATCTACAAAACTGCTCTTAACCTATACTTAATATTCACTCTCTAATTGTGAGAGTCAATCATCATTACTCATCTATAACACCCATGAGCTGTGCAAAGGAGCAAACCCCTGCCCAGCTGTGCTGCTTACTGCTGCTGCTTCAGGGCTTTTTGCTACACTTTAGCCTGACATCTTGCATTTGCCAGGACCCCCTTGCTTCGGCCACCGCTTAGGGTTTAGTGCTACAATTCAATTCACTGCCCCTGTGAGGGTCTGCTCGCCTCTACTGTTCCAGCCGCTGCTCCAAGGTTCCTGCTACAGTCCAGCTGGCGACCCAGAGTGGCTCCTCATGAGTTTGCAAAGGAAGCTCCCTTTCTCTCTCACCCACTCTCCAAGCCATTACCATATGGTGAGGTGAGCTCACATCTCAGCACCCCCTGCAGCTGTGAAGGAATCATCGCACCTGCCCTGCCCGGCCAGGAACCAACAGCGCCCCTGCCAGCTGTGGCCGTAACATCTCCCCAACACCGAAGCGGATGTTGCTTGACGTCTGAGAGAAGGCTGTTGTTGGGATTCTGTTTTTTGTTGTTGTTGTTGTTTGTTTGTTTTGTTATATATATATCAGTAAATAACTTATTCCTTTTCTTAAATCTTTGTCTGAAAGCCTCGTAATTTCAAAGTTATAATATTTTGGAGAGTGGGTGGTTACAGTCTCCATTCCAAGGGAGGTTCCCACCGTCCTTGGCAGACCTTGTAAACCAAGACAAGGTGGAAATTCCTAGGCATTAGTTTCTGCCCATGGCCTCTTGCTTGGCAACACAGAGCAGAGTCTGGTCCATGCTCTGACTCCTCCTGGCAGACACTGACAGACATGGATGAGGTCTCATCTCAGCTGTCTCTTCGTGAGGCTGAACAGCCCCAGCTCCCTCAGCGTTTTTCATAAGAGAGATGCTCCAGTCTCTTCATCATCTCCACAGCCTCCACTGGACCTGCTCCAGGCACTCTATGTGTCTCTTGTGCTCAAGAGCTCAGAACTGGACATGGGTCTCCAGATGTGCCTCATCAGGGCTGCATAGAGGGACAGGGACCTGCTGGGAAGTGTTCTTCCCAATGGACCCCAGGACACCATTGACCTCCTTGGCCCTCAGGGCACTGCTGGTTCATGGACAGCTTGTTGTCCACCAGGATCCCCTAGTCGTTCTCTAGCAGTTCAGTACCCAGCACAGGATGATTCCTCCTCAGGTGCAGGACACTGCATTTGTCCTTGTTGAATTTCAGAAGGCCCCCCTCTGCCCAACTCTCCAATGTCTTGAGGTCCTTCTGAAGGGCTGCACAGTTTCCTGGGGTACCAAACACTCCTCCCAGCTTTGTGTCATCAACGCACTTGATGAGGAGGCATCTGCTCCATGATCCAAGTCATTAACCCAGCTTTGATTCACATATTGGTTTTGCTTTCTATTCAGAAGAGGTAAAACTGGCATCTCCAACTGTAAAAACCTGTGGAGTATCCAGAACCCAAACATTTGCTGCATATAAACAGAAAAGTTGTTTTGTTTTATAGCCTGCATGGGCTGTTGAAGTTTAGAGCAGATAGAAGAAAACGTATGTGAATCATAATGTAGATTATATTTATATTGCCTAGTGTTCAGGTAGGTTTGTTTGGCATTAGCAACAACTCATGGCTTCCTTTTCTATAATGCTGATTTATTTTTAATAAAATCACATCATTTTAATCTGCATCATCTCAGCCAAGAATTGTCCTAGAATGGAGTCAAGAGCAAGGAAAGAAACCTCTGTGAAATGCATTACAAATGTTCTCCCTCCCTTGTGCAGTGCTGTTTGGTTTTTTCTCATTATAAATAAGAAAAAGAAAGAAAGAAAGAAAGAAAGAAAGAAGAAAGAAAGAAGAAAGAAAGAAAGAAAGAAAGAAAGAAAGAAAGAAGAAAGAAAGAAAGAAAGAAAGAAAGAAAGAAAGAAAGAAAGAAAGAAAAAAGAAAGAAAGAAAGAAAGAAAGAAAGAAAGAAAGAAAGAAAGAAAGAAAGAAAGAAAGAAAGAAAGAAAGAAAGAAAGAAAGAAAGAAAGAAAGAAAGAAAGAAAGAAAGAAAGAAAGAAAAGAAAGAAAGAAAGAAAGAAAGAAAGAAAGAAAGAAAGAAAGAAAGAAAGAAAGAAAGAAAGAAAGGAAGAAAGGAAAGGAAGGAAGGAAGGAAGAAGGAAGGAAGGAAGGAAGAAGGAAGGAAGGAAGGAAGAAGGAAGGAAGGAAGAAAGAAAGAAAGAAGAAAGAAAGGAAGAAAGAAAGAAAGAAGAAAAAGAAAGAAAGAAAGAAAGAAAGAAAGAAAGAAAGAAAGAAAGAAAGAAAGAAGAAAGAAAGAAAGAAAGAAAGAAAGAAAGAAAGAAAGAAAGAAAGAAAGAAAGAAAGAAAGAAAGAAAGAAAGAAAGAAAGAAAGAAAGAAAAGAAAGAAAGAAAGAAAGAAAGAAAGAAAGAAAGAAAGAAAGAAAGAAGAAAGAAAGAAAGAAAGAAAGAAAGAAAGAAAGGAAGAAGAAAGAAAGAAAGAAGAAAGGAAGAAAGGAAGAAAGGAAGAAAGGAAGAAAGGGAAGAAAGGAAGAAAGAAAGAAAGAAAGAAAGAAAGAAAGAAAGAAAGAAAGAAAGAAAGAAAGAAAGAAAGAAGAAAGAAAGAAAGAAAGAAAGAAAGAAAGAAAGAAAGAAAGAAAGAAAGAAAGAAAGAAAGAAAGAAAGAAAGAAAGAAAGAAGGAAAGAAGAAAGAAAGAAAGAAAGAAGAAAAAGAAAGAAAGAAGAAAGAAAGAAAGAAAGAAGAAAGGAAAGAAGGAAAGAAAGAAAGAAGAAAGAAAGAAAGAAAGAAAGAAAGAAAGAAAGAAAGAAAGAAAGAAGAAAGAAAGAAAGAAAGAAAGAAAGAAAGAAAGAAAGAAGAAAGAAAGAAAGAAAGAAGAAAGAAAGAAAGAAAGAAGAAAGAAAGAAAGAAAGAAGAAAGAAAGAAAGAAAGAAAGAAAGAAAGAAGAAAGAAATGTCCACTGATTCTTTTTGACAAAAATAAGGCAGGAGGATGAGAAATTGTTGCCTGGCTTTTCCAGAGCTGTCCTGAGATGTACTTGGCATGCCATAGTGAGAGTTGGCAACAATTATCAGCACAGAAATTTTGGATCCAAAGATGTTTCATGATTACTAGAAAGAACAACTTTGCCCTTCTCTGTGGTGATAGTGTTTGAAGAAGTATATGGGATAACTTAAAGAAAATGTGGAAAAGTACACAGAAGACAGGGGGCTTGCGCAACTTTGAGGGGACTGGACCCAAATTTGTTTGTAGGCATTTGGGGCACATCACATGAGGATGGTTCTTCTCATTTGTCAGTAAAAGCTTTGATGATAGCAGAAGTTCCTCAGATGTAAATATAAGCCTGGCAAGGGGGCTACATGCAGTTCCAGCTACAAGTAAGGAGCCACGTGAAGAAAAAGGCAGGGTCTCCTGTATCACAGACCTCATTTGTGCTGCAGTAATACACTAAAAGGTATCAACCACAAAAGTGTAGCAGAGCAGAGATGGCTGAACAGCAGAGCACAAAATAGTCATCATTCACAGGCTCACCACAGTCTGATAATATGGATGTGATGGCCTTAGCAGTTACCTGCAGGTCCTCTGTTGTAAATAGAGACAAGCCAATCTGAATTAATTAATAGCATAAATTTATTTTGCAATCATGTAACAATTTAGAGTTTGAATTTCCTCAACTGCAGCTCCATTGGGTCAGCCCACAGTCTACAGAGCAGCTCTGGGTGCAAAACGGAGCCCGACAGAGTCAGTGCCTCCTTCGAGATTTTGCACCCCATTGTATTTCTGAAGAGGGTTTTTATACTTTTTATTCCGCCTTTGGCTATAAGTCATTGTGGCAAGCTGCATATTCATGCAGTCTTCCCTCACAGAGAAGGCATTTTGGCAGCTGATGTCTTCCCGAGCAGCAGATCCTCAGCCAGTGATGAGTCCAGATGTCCCCCTCCTTGTCCTCCGTCCTGGTTTTGAGTCTGGGTCCCGGCATCAAAGCCACCTGCCTGAGATTCGCTTGGTGTGACCTAATAGCCAGCTTTTTCAGTCATTGTTTTCTGCTGGCTAGGGTTTTTTAAATGCTAATTATGTGCCCGGCAACTTAATCTGCGAATTTCCTTTCGCCTTGGTTTTTCCAGTAACTCTAAAACATTTTGTGGCTACAGTGTATAACATCTATAACTACAATTTATTACATGCAACCCCAACTGCACGAATTATACATATATAATCATCCTCCCTTTGTATTCCTGGCATTAGGTTTGGCTGCAGAAAGAAAAAACATGTAGGGACTTGTGCTGCTGTTTTCACAAAGTTTTCACAAAGAGACTGCTGGAAGCAGTGTGTTGAGGCTCTGATTATACAGAGATGAGCAACTAAGACCCAGCATCTTGGTTAGTATTCAGGGTATGTCATGAAACATCTTTGGAGGAACACTTTGAGCCCATTCTCAAAACCAAGTTCATCATGTTTACAAAGTTCTTGAAATAACTTCTGAACAACTCAAAACATGCTGGACTTCCAGCCTCAGAAGCTGAAATGCCCAGATAGTGTGAAAAGAAAACCCTTGGCAACCTTTCCAGATGTCTTAGAGCTGCCCTGGAAGGCCTAATCTTGAAATTTTTCTGTCTTCCGATATTTTTGCACTAACACAAAAGATGGGAATGGGAAAACATCAGCTTTTGCCCAGTTCATCCTACTGTACTGAAACAGGATCAAGTCTTCCTCATGCCTGACTACTGATTAGGTAATATCAATGACCATGGGAATTGCAACCTTCCTCTGAGGGTGATGAGGAGTGATATTCCATGGGTCATTGGAGGAGGTACAGGAAAATTAAGAGATATTTCTGAGAGATGTTCACCTAGACAGTGATGGGGATTCCAGGTCCTGGCATTCAGTGTCTCCTTACCTCTGTTCCATTCTCAAGTCAGGCTTCAGCATGCCAGTGGAAACTGTGAAATCAGTTTGGTCCATCACCTTCTTTCTCAGAGACATGGGAAGCAAAAGCAAGTAACTTTATTCTCACAAGCCAAATCAATCCCCATTGCTTCTGCTCCATTAAATGTCAAACCAGCTGTGGCAGGAACAGAAAATGGGCTTTGCATCATGTCCATCTTTTAGGCAAATCATGGCATAGAAAGACCACATTTGAGATCTTTTTCCTTTTCAGTGCTGCCAGTCATATAAAACAACAGGTCCCTAAAATAGTTATTAATAAGCATTAGTAGGAGAAGACTTTGAAAATGTTCCTTGTTTATACATTTGCTGGAGGGTCTAAATCCTGGTAGCGCTTACAAAAATACACTGTTTTCATTAAGCTTTCAACTCAGCTTGGGCAAGAGCTCTACAGCACAGGATAATAAGTAAATGTCATGCCACATGTATACACATTTTCTTCCAAGGCTGTTTTCAATTTCTCTTTTCAGGCATGTTTTTTGCTGATGGTTCCCTTTGCTGGCGGTATTAGAACAGCTTCAGCATGTCTTTGAAAGCTTTCCCAAAGAGAAAGCTCTTTCACGTCCTCAACTCTGAGATGAGTAACAGTTTGCAGCTATGTACCTTAGGCTCCATAAAGCAGAGTAAACTGGATTGGAAGATCACCTGTGTCCCTTACCATATTTTTCATGGAAATAATAGTCGGAAGAAACAAGGGGTTTGAAAGCAATGCCAGAAGGGCCCTGAAGAGTCTGAATTTAACAGCCTCAGCCTGATGTGTTATTTCTGCTAAAACTTCACTTCCCATATCACAAACTAAATCCAGTGTTGTATTCAGGACTACTACATAGATTTCACCATCAGAGCTGTGTTCTCTCAAAGACAGGGAAGTATAGTAGCTTAACACATGGTAGAACTGCTCACCTCACCATGTCCTTGCTGGTATGACAGCTCTCAGACATATTGCATGACCTTCAAAAGCTTCCCACACAGGCTGCTGCCAGCAGATAAGTCCTTCAGCTGGGGTTTGGTCTTTGGTCTGTGACAGAAAGCAGCTTAACAAAGAATCATAGAATCATAAACTCAGAATTATTTGGGTTGGAAGGGACTTTTAAAGACCATCTAGTGCCAAGTTGCCTCCAAAGAGTAGGGATATCTTCAACCAGATCAGGTCTGCGTGTTTCCGATGCCCTTGCCTCAGCAGAATCAGTGACTTCTCAATATCTTGCAGCAGATTAGTCCTAAACTAACCAATTCAAAGCCCTTGAAAATACTTCCCTGCTATGGTCCATGTCAGAGAGAAGTGGAACTCAGAGATGATGCAAGACCAAACAATAAGATTGTTTGAGCATACCATTGATGCTAATGATTTTTGGATACATTTAGCCTGAACTGTAAGCAGAGACAGCCATACTGATGCCTTGCAGACAGCTCATGCTGCCAGGTATGGTGACCACCCCAAAGTGGCAGACTTGGTATTTCTTCTGTGTCTTTGGGGAGTGACCTGAGGGAAGCTTATTTGTCATAATTTGGTCTTGTCTCCTCATCTTGAGTGGTGTTTCCCTTAAAACAACAAACTAATATTGCTTTCCCCCTTTTTAAAATTCTATCATAGCAATAAAGCACAACAGAGTGAATTTTATCAGACCATTAATACATAGCATGAGTGGGTGCCTTGGGGATGGTTTATTATCGCATATTGTTTTTGGGGCGTTTGTTCTGTTTTGTTTTGTCTTGTTTCCAGGGTGGCCGCTTCCCATACCCCACCACCCCCCGCCACCCTCATCCTCCATGGCTCCAGGAGTACTGTGATGAGTGGGAGCTAGGCAGGGGGGTCTGGAGAGAGTTGGGGGTGGGGGGAGAGGCAGCCCCTTCCTTTTCCAGGCGGGGTGTTAAACTGACTACACGGGTGGTATCTCTGACTAGGGATACTGTTACTTTCTGTGAGTTTTACCTATTTTTGGCTTCGGCACTGTGACTGGGCTTGCCGGCTTGCTTTTTCTGCTGCTCTGCTTTGGGAAGCCCAGAGCCAGTGTGTGCCACGTCAGCACCCTCGTTTCCTGCTAGGGGCTGCCCCCACCCCGCACAACCCAAACCCAGGGACCAGCCAGTGCCGGTGAGAAATCCCAAGGAGCATCTCCCTGCCCTGTTCAAGAGCTAGGCTGCTGCAGCCCACTCAGTCAGTGCTCCGGCTATTTCCTTTTTGCTACGCCTTTCACCCCCTGGCTGCCCCTGGTGGTTTATAAAGAAAGCCCCACCTCCATCCTTTTCTGCCGGCTGTGTCCGCCATTGTCCACTCTTGCCACAGCGCCCCTTGCAACTGCAGGGTAACCATCACACCCACCCTGCCCGGCAGAAGTGCTTGCAGTCAAGAGAAGAGTGTTACTGGGTTTCTTTGAGGGGGATGGGAGTAAGGTTCCACAATTTCAATATCTAGCATTTATTCAATTTTTTCCTTTTTTTTCTGTGCCTTGCAGGCACCCTTTTTTTTCCTTAATAAACACGTTTTTTTCACTTTCACCCACTGGTATTAATTTCTCTCATTGGCAAAAAGGGATTACTGGAGCCCTTCTCTTTAGAGGAAACACTCATTTCAGAGCATTTTCTCCTAAGACAATGGGTGAAGGCAGAGGCCACAATGCAGTACACCCTCTTGGGCATATACTAACAGATACTGTAGATAGCCTGTAGAGAGACTCTTTTAGAGCGTCTACGTTCATTAGGTAGCATCAAAAGCAACAGCAAGTGTTGGGAAATGTTGAGAAATTCCTAATGGGAGTTGCAATTTCAAGTTCACTGAGACAATGTTCATGTTTCATGCTAAATGTTTTCCTACATATTGGCCCAACTCAATTTAAAAATAAATTTAAAAAGGAGAAGGAGAAAGGGGGGGAAATCACCAGCAGACAGAAGTGGAATGCACAAAAATTAAAAATAATTTTCTTTCCCCCACCAAAGATCTACTGATGCTCTGATAGCCCTGCCTAGCTCTTTCCTGCTTGCTGAATTATGTGTGAGAAAGCACAAAGAAAACTATATTGGGGATTAAAAAGCATAATAATCTTGGGGATTAAAAAGCACTGGCCACTATTTGTCAGAATGCAGAGCAATGGGGGCACCTCAAAGTTTTGTGTGACCATTCTGAGGCTTCTTGAAGTTGCTTCAAACTCCATGTGATCAACTCCTTCACTTTGCCACATGTCAGGCTGAGCACTCAGATATCCTACAAATACTGTCTCCATTTCACCTTCCTTCAATCTCTCTTTTTTTTTTTTTAATACAAACCAAAGCAGGGTGTTTTGGTAATTATCTTCAGATGTATCCTTTTTTTCATCATTGCCTACTTTAGAACTTCTTGTAGCTACTTTCATGGCATCTGGTATCTCGAGCAGAGATACAGCAACAAATTTGCTGGAGCACAGCTCTGGTGTGGGGTGGTCTGGAATTCTCTTCTACTCAAGTGTCCTTCAGTACTGATCCTGTTCCTGAAAACACCCAGGCTTTCCTAGCTCGGAAAGTTTTACCAGGGAAGGAAGGAATAAAAAAAGAAAGAATGGATGGGGGAGGGGGATTTCTTCCTTGGTGGGCTTGGGATAGCTGGGGATGACCTCTACTTGCTTGTGTGCATGACCTTCAGGACAACCACAAATCTCCCATTTGTAGAAAACATCACCTATAAAATGACTGATAGTTACAGTTTTTCCACAGTCCATCTTCACTCCTCTTTTTCCCTCAGGTTTTAGACACCAGGCACAGCTATATAAGCAATATAAACAGTTTCAAGCATTTCTCAGTTTGGGGAGATAGAAAAAAATAATTTATGCAGTAATCGTATATACAGTCTCTCTACATTTGTAGCTGACCTGTGGAGGTCCATGGTCACAGATAGTTACTTCAAGACTATCTGTGTCATTTTTAGGTAGAGGAATAAAACAATCTACTCTCAGTTTCCTAATGTAAGTGTATAAAAACAGATTGCCACAGTGCCTGCCTGAAGCTTCCTGGATTCGCCTGCCCAGCCGAGGCACGGTCAGCAGCGGGGGACACTCCCCTGTTTCTCAAGGAGATTTGGGGAGCAGCTAAGACAAAGCGCTTTGCTGTTTGCCTTGTAAGGAGGAGAGGCGGCGTCCGAGGAGGTAATGAGGGAGTCAACTCAAGGCCGGGGAAAAAGTCTCAGGTTTAATGCAAGCGCCGGGGAGCTCTGAATGCCATTGTCCTGGCAACCAAAAGTGGCCTTGAGGCTCTCGCAATTGTCTTAAGTACTGGTGTGGTAACCAGAGGGAAGAGACGCCCACCACCCAATGGGGTGATTCAGGGGAGTGGAAGGTGGAGGGACAGACAGACACACAGACCAATGGGGGAAGTTCAAGGGAGGGACCCCTGGCCCTCGTCCACTCACTCAATGCCCAAGGTGGAAGATTCTGGGAGAGCGGGATGGGGAGCCAAGTGATGGACAGGGTACCAGGGAGGGGACAGGGGAATGACTGAGCACTTTCAGGGAGGTCGGCATTGAGGGAAAGGCAGGAAAGCTCAGGGTGGAACCATTGGGAGAAAATGGGGGGTGAAGGGGCAAACCATTACAGAACTGTTACAGAGATATAAAAACACAATACAACAACTCCTCCTTTTTGTTTTAAAAAGGAAGGAGGGAAAACTTAACAAACAAAACTAAAGGTTCCGTTTTTAAAATTGACCCGACCCAGCCCAAGAGTCCCATCCTTTAAAGAGTTCAATCAGCCAGTCTGAATCGGCAGTCTCGCTGAGATGGAATGTGCTGAGTGGGAGCAGCAGCTGCAGGATGAGGCTCAACTTGATGTTCATGCTGGCTGGGTCCAGATCAGCAAAATCTGAAAGGAATTTTGTAAACAAAAGACATTAGGATAGAGGGAGGAGTTAGGGATTTAAAGGGTGAGATGTCTCTTCCTCCTCCAGCAAGCTCTGGCCACCTGTGCTGTGGTCCTGGACTTGGATACTTTGGGAACGTAAGGTTTCACCCACTTGGAGGGGACCCACTTCAAACCTGAGGGGGTGGACACACAGGTGTATCCCCTTCCCCAGGTTATAATTTCATAGGGTCCCTCCCTCTCCCATGTTTCTTTATCAAGACAGGTGGATGAGCCTTTAGGCTGGTCTGACTACTTTCCAGAAAATGCTGGGATAATAGGTGGATTCAAGTTCTCGTATGTGCAATTTAAGAAATTGATGGTAAACAGAGCTTTGGACAACTGTACTTGAGGGGATTCCACCTTCACTGCCTGTTGCTGTTGATGAAGAAGCCTTTTTAGGCTCTGGTGAGTCCTCTCCACCATGGCTTGGCCTGTCAGGGAATAGGGGATGCCAGTTTTGTGCTCTATTCCCTATTGTTGCAGGAAGCTCCAGAACTCCTTGGACTTGTACGCTGGGCCGTTGTCTGTTTTGATGACTTTGGGGATGTGCAGCATGGAGAAGGCCTGCATCAGGTGTTTTTGGTGTCAGAAACCTTCTCTCCTGTGTGGGCTGAAGTATAGACTGCACTAGAGAAAGTATCTACTGAGACATGGACATATTTGAATCTGCCAAATGACTGGATGTGTGTCACATCCATTTGCCACACCTCACAGCTTTTCAAACCCCTAGGGCTTGTTCCTGAACTCAGGGAAGGAAGTGAATTTTGTTGACATGGGGCTACAATGGCCCTGGCCTGTTCTCAAGTGATGTGAAACTGACGAACTAGGCCGGGTGCATTTTGATGGAAGAGTTGGTGACTGATTTTGGCCTGACTGAACACATCTGGTAGTTGGGCCATCTGTACAGGTGCTGCGAGGGCATCAGCTCTTCAATTGCCCTTGGCGATGAACCCTGGCAGGTCGGTGTGTGACCTGACATGCATCACATAAAACGGTTGCTCTCAGTGGGAGACCAATTTTACCAGCTGAGAGCAACTCATACAATGCAATGTTGGAGACTTCTGGCAAGACTGCATTCTCTGCTCTGGACACTACATCTGCTACATAGGCCAAATCTGTGACCAAATTAAATGGTCCAGAGAACCTCTCAAAAGCTCTGATGACAGCGGCCAACTCAGCTACTTGAGGTGATCCTTCCACCTCAGCAACATCTGCCTCCCACTGCTGAGTCTGAGGATCTTTCCAGGTCATGACTGACTTGTGAGATGCCCCCGATGCATCTGTAAACACTGTCAGTGCCTTTAGAGGTGTTTTGCTCTGAATAGGTTTTAGTGACAATGTAAGTTGGACATCCAAATTGAAAATTTTGTGGGCCGGTCCATGAATTGAAACTTGACCGGTGTAACTGTCCAATGCAAATTGCAGTGGTAATGGTGGGCCTGCCTGGCAGACATCATGTCCTGCACTTTCTCCAGTGTGGCCCTCGCTTCCTGGGTAAGGGTCCTAGGAGAACTAGGTTCCTCTCCCCCTTTAAATAAATTGAAAAGGGGGGCTAGGTCTTCGGTGGAAATACCCAGCCAAGGCCTCACCCAGTTCAAAGAGCCACACAGTTGCTGGACATCAGCCAAAGTCCTGATGTTATTCTTGATGGCAAATTTTTGCAGAGCAATGGTCCGCTTCCTGATCTCCAGGCCTAGGTACTTCCAAGGTGGCATCCTCTGAACCTTGTCTTCACAGAGCTCAAACCCTGCAACAACCAAAAAATTGATTGTTAGGTCAAGCGCGTGGGTAAGTATGTCTTCATTTGGAACACACACTAGGATGTTGTCCATATAATGAAGGATGATGGCATCCTTCACGGCTGCATGGACTGGGGACAGCAAGGAAGAGACGTACCACTGGCAAATACATGGGCTGTTTTTCATTCCCTGAGGAAAAACTTTCCAGTGGTATCTCTTCCTTGGGGCTTCTTGGTTAATGGTGGGAACTGAGAAGGCGAAGCGTGGGGCATTGTCAGGGTGAAGGGGAATGTGAAAGAGCAGTTCTTAATGTCAATCATGGCCAGATTCCAATTTTGGGGGAGCATCGCTGGGGACAGCATTCCTGGCTGGAGAGAGCCCATATCTTCTATTACATTGTTGATTTGATGGAGGTCGTGGAGGAGCTGCCATTCGTCTTTGCCTGGCTTTTTAATTACAAAGATGGGGGAATTCCAGGGAAATGTTGTTTCCTGGATATTCCCCTTTTTTAGCTGCTCATCTATGAGCTCCTCGAGCACCTTTAATTTTTGTTTATTGAGCAGCCACTGTTCTACCCAGACTGGTGAATCTGTTTTCCAGTTGAGTTTCTGGGTAGCGCACTTTTCAGTGACCACTGGACCTGGGGGATCTCGGTCTCTGGGATGTCAATTCTGACCCCCCACTGGGCCATCAGGTCTCTCCCCCACAAGGGTTCCGTGTAATCTAAAACAAATGGGCGTATAGAAGCCAATTGCCCATTCGACCCCTCAATTTGGACAACACTTTTTTGATTATTTTGCTAATTAAATGCCCCCAACACCTTATACATGTCCAGCCACGTCCTGCAACTCCCAATGTGATGGCCATTCCCGGGAGGGAATGACAGTCACATCTGCCCCCCTTAGGAGTCCTTAACCAAGGTTTTGTACTCCCCCCACCGGTGTAACCCACATGAGATCTTTGAGTTTTCAGCCCCCAGTACCTGAGTCCAGGCGATAGTATGATATGTGGTTTTCCTCTGTTCCTGGTTCCACGTAGGCTCAGGCACTTGGGATGGCCTGGGCGATGACCTGGCCTTTGGGCAGGTACACTGGTGGGTGAGTACAATGCAGCCAAAGGACAAGTTTCCCTGGGTCTGATGTCACGAGACCCAGGAGGATGTGAATATCTAAAGGTGTGTATTTGGTGTCCCCAAGGATGACATACTTACTATAGTTGTCCGGCCAAGTACCAGGTTCCTTGGGGTTCACAGGCACAAAATGCCACCTGGTATTACGAAGATAGAGGGGCTCTGTCAGACCCAACCTGAAAGGCACATTATGAAAATCAGTGGTTAAAACAGGTCTTGGTTGGTGTGGGTGAGTCAAGTCCAGTGAAGAAGCAATGTTAATGGTTCCCCCCACTCACCGCAGATGTTCTTGGCCCCGCCCCATTTCTATCATCGCACAGGGAGGGACTGCACTTAGTTTTTAGTTTTTTGATAGCCCTCCTTCGGAGGCAACCTTTTGTTTTTGTTGGGCCTTCCTGAAGTTAAGAAATTGTTGCCTCAATGGGCAGTTGGGCATCCAATGCCCTGGATCCCTACAAAGATGACACTGCGGGTCTGCTGGGGGAGGTCTCTTAAATGTCCATGGAGTGTGCGGCAGCTGGCTGCTGGATGGCAGGTCAGGGACATTGATGGCTGCCACCCTCCTCAGTTCCCTGTGTTTGTGATGTTGATCCACGGATGTGATTGTGACCTTCCTCGCGCACACTTCTAACATGGATTGCAGGGTTGGCGGTGGGTTGCCGCCGTCATGCTCTCCCAGAAAACCTCCATAGGTATTTTTGTGGCTTGTTTTTCCCCCTCCGCCCATTCCCCCTCCCCACAAAGCTGATCAATAGACAACACCAACTCGTCACTATCCAGCGCTATGTTATGGTCAGCCCATAGTATTGGTAAAGCTGCCCATGCTTCCTTTTTCCACACTGCTTCCCATATTAAAAACTCTGTCGAGGATAGCAAGCACGAGAAAAGTGCACGGAGATCCACAGGAGTTAAAACATTTCCCGAAAAGGTGGCCCTCAACAGTCCCTTGAAATATTCGCTCTCCCTACCAAAACTTTTTTGAGCTTTGCAGAGCTCTTTCTTGGTCTGGTAGTCAAGTGGGGACCACTGGGGCAGGGGAGCCCTCTCCTGCCTAGGGGTATAGGTGACTGGAGCAGCGGCGAGAGCAGGGATAGAATCAGGGTTCCAGTTCCCAGGCCCCCCCCACCCCTGCAGAAGCCCAAGTGTGGGAACTGGGGGAGGGGTCATGGGGACCATGGGAAAAAAAGATTACATCAGAGGGGGTGTGGCTAGGGCACGGGGAGGAGAGACATGACTGACACATCCCGGAGTGGGTGGAACTGGGGGGTGTGGTTTGGGGGGAGATGGAAGGAAAGGTGGGTCGACAGAAAGAGGGGAGGAGTCAGGAGATAGGAAGGGGTTGGTTGATGGGCAGAAAGGGTTCAGGGGAGGAGCAGGAAAAGGATCATGGGAAGAAGAAGGCCATGTGGTGGGGCCTGCCATGTGGCATCTGACACCTGGTGCCTCATAGGGAGAAGAAGAGCACGTGGTGGGGATTGCCACATGGCATCTGCCATCTTGTGCTTCAGGGGAAACTTTATGAAGGAAGGTAGGGTCTGAGATACTAAAACAAACAGTGGACTTTTGGGACGGGGCTGTACAATGCAGAGAAGTAGGGGGACAGGAAAGATCTTGAGCAGTCTGGCCAGGACTGCTCGGGCTGGGGTCTTGGGGATTCTGTGGGGAACCAGGGAGACAAAGGCAGCCCTGCGGCTTTTGCCAGGCTGTTCCCTTTAGAACTCCCAGTTTGGGGCAGATGGGGGAGGTATGAGGGTTAGGACGAGGAGAACTGGGGTTGAGTTTGCTCCTGTGTGGCTGTTCCTGCATTTTAGAAGAGGCTCTGAAAGTATTTTTAATTTTTATGTCTAGGAAAGCAAACCTAGAAAGGGAGGAATCCCCTAGCCGCAACAACTCACTATCTACTAGATCCCAAAACTTCAAATTATGAATTTGGCCAGCCGGAACATTAGAAAAATGTAGGAACAACCACTGAACAAACTCTTTAACTTCTCTTTTATGAACAACCACTGAACAAACTCTTTAACTTCTCTTTTATGAAATGGAATCCTGTTCCTAAAAAGGACACTTACAACTTGGTAATAGACTCCCTTTTTCAAAAGAGAAAGACGAGCACCCATCATGGCTGATGTTAAATCTGTCTCTTAAAAACACACTTCTTAGGGAAAAAGCAAAAGGAAAGTCCCGCTGCTGGCTGCCTGCTGAAAGGTGCTGCGCAGCAAAATAACAGCTACTGTAGTAGCGAATCCTCCAGAGAGGGAAAAAGTTGACTCTCTTCCCAGAAACATGCAGGGAAAGAGAGTACCAAAGAAAAGCAGGCAAAGAAAGCTCCCCACTACACCGAGAGGGAGAACAAAGGAGGGAGAGAAGATACTCACCACTCTGACGCTGACAGCAGGAAAGAAAAAGTCCTGAGTATTATCCTCCTCGTGGAACTGACCACGTGGTAGCCCATGGCTACCAGTTCCTTCCCTAGGAGCGTTACCCACCAAAATGGGGTCTCTTACTCCTGGGGTAGCTTGCCGGCCATGAGATGGAGTCCAAACGCTGCTGCAGAATAAATCCAACAGGGCGTCTGGCCGTCTCCTTTGTGGGGTCTGGCGATGTCCTCAGCCCCCACGTGGGTGCCAAACTGCTGCGGTGCCTGCCTGAAGCTCCCTGGCTTCGCCTGCCCAGCCGAGACATGATCAGCAGCAGGGGACACTCCCCTGTTTCTTGAGGAGATTTGGGGAGTGGCTAAGACAAAGCGCTTCGCTGTTTGCCTTGTAAGGAGGAGAGGCGGCACCCAAGGAGGTAATGAGGGAGTTGACTCAAGGCCAGGGAAAAAGTCTCAGGTTTAATGGAAGCGCCAGGGAGCTCTGAATGCTATTGTCCCGATATAAAGACAGAATAAAATAACAGATGACTTGCACTCTGGAATTGCCTCTTTGCCTCTATGAACAAAGAAGGGAGATTTCTGTGAGTGCTTCAGACTGTAAACTATCCACTACACACTGAAACTTCAGTGTCACTTATTGTTACTTCAGTCCCTGCCCAAGCTCTTCCTGAGATGCACAGCAATTCCAAAAGGAGGTCAAGTAACAAGGAAACACATTGTGCATAAAAGGCCCCTTTGTAAAGTAAGGCTGATAATGCTTTCTTTCTTCACTCCCCTGCCTCCCATATCTAGACATACTAGACATTCTCTTTTTTCCCCCCCAGGATGTAGTTCTTTACACACCATGGTCTCAACCCTCATTCAGGTTACGAGCTGTTTTTCTAAGACCACTCCTTTGCCCAAACAGTAATGGTGGAAGACACACCTTGTAATTCCTATTGACTCTTGGCCTGACTGTGTTCATGTTCAAATCACAAAGGTGGTTTGAGCTAACAGTGACTGATAACTGAGTTTAGTGTCTTTTAAGCTCAAGATGTTCACTGAGGAGCATTTAGGAACATCCTCAACTGCTCCTGTTAAGGAAGATGTGATCTTGTTACCAAAAACCCTTTAACACCAGTATAGTATTAAGAAGCAGGTATTCTTTATTCAAGCCGATGCACAAGGGGATAGCTTCTCCCAAAAGCTGTGCAAGCTGAGTACAGGAAAGTTTCTGTTTATATACTGTATTTTTCATACATATTCATTGATTGTCCCGGACTAAACATACATACGATAATAATTTCCCCAAAATCATTAACATATTTCCCCTGCCCTTTATGCATTTGTTCTTCTGTCTTGGGGGTCTTGCTGGTGGTCCCTGGTGGTCATGGACCCCAGTGTTCTGTTGCTGATGTTGGAGACAGGCATATGACCAAACACACTGAGGTTCATGTGACAATAGCCAACTTTTATTTGGAACAATATTTTTTATTGAGATCAGTACTTTTATTGAGTATTGTTTTCCCTATATAGCACTGAAGGTCTGTGTAGTTAATCCTGATTGGCTGAACCAGTTGCCACCCAGCCAACCAGCCAAGAGCTTCCTGTGTCCCCAACAGCCTAGGCCTCCTCACCAACAGTCCAGACTGGTCAAGTTATATAATCAAGGTAATTATATAATTAGTTATATAATCAGTTATGTTTCAGTTATAAAATTATACTTAGCATTATTTATAACTGTGAGGCCTTCAGGCCCACTGTTAGCCACTACAGTGTTCCAGTTGACCTGGCTGAATTGGCAGTGAGACAGAATGAAAATTTAACAGGGTAGAAATCCATTTGGATTTAGGTGAAATGTGCAGCTTTGAGCTTGCTAGCGTAAGTAAAATATGCTGTTTAGCCTGGTAACTTTGCAGCACTAGTAAAACTGCCCCAGCTGAGGAGAAAGAATGCAAATTTCCAAGCTGAAGAGATAAGAGATAAGAAAGACTCCTCAGACCTTGAAACAGACAGGGCAGAATGACCCAGGAGTTCTTTCTGTACTTTCTGACAAAAACTGGGTATGAGTATAACTAGCTGTAAGTGCTCCTCCTCTCTGCAAGGGTCCTCAGATGGAGACATTTCCGACTTATAAATTACTTGCTGTAGCTGCCATCTATCAGTGCAGCCACAGAGTATTGTCTCACAGAGAGTGTAATTCCTTTTCTCCCCATTCCTCTCCTATCAAGAGTTTGGTAGCTTTCTGGTGTCAGTCCGCATTGCCAGGCAGGAGGCTTTCCTCCAGTTCCCAGACTGCTTATTTACTTCAAAGGCCAGCAGTGAGTGGGAAGCACAGCAGACCTCATTCCTACAATTTATTTGCCTTGCAGACTGGTTGCTGCACTCGGTTTTCCCTGTCAGAGGTACTGGCAGTCCCCTCAAAGACCTCATCTCACAACTGGGCATATAAAATGGCTCCAGAAGAGAAAACAAGGATATGTTATACTCTGGGAAGGTCACTATCATCTCCTGGGTGATGTAGGCTTTAACCTGCATCTCTGTTTAGCAGGAATTAAAAGCCTGTTCCATCTACCCTTGGTTACATCTGCACTCCAACTCATCACTGGATGATGAGGCAATCTGAGAACAAAGGCCAATGTACCTATAAAGTGCTGGGAATGGGGAATTCACATGTTCCTGGTATGAGAAAACAAGTCATGAAACCCAAATGTAAACCTGGGACAAAAAGACACCACTCAGATAATCCACAGTTTCTGAGGCTCCCCCAGTAACATTCACTTTGATTACAGCTCAATGCATGGAGATGAAACTACTAGTCACTCTGGTCCTGAAAGAAGACATAATTCAATGAGGGGCTTCTGGAGTCAACATTGATTTCTTACCTGTTCCTGAAAAGTTTTAGAGAATTTTTTTGGGCATGGAGACATGTTCATATGTGGTTTGAAACCTAACAAAGGCCAAGAACCATTCCCAATGAGCAGTTCACATAAAGTTACCTACTCAGATTTGAAGGTGTGGATGCAAGTTCTTCCACACCAGATGACCTGAGTCACAGGGCAATCTTGTGCACATTGAATTTATTTGCACAGACACAAACACTGAGTTAAGCGCTTGCTGTTTCAGTTGCCATGTCATATAATCCTTCTCAGAAGTACATGGAGCTCAAGTGTCCAAGATTTCCATGAAACAAGTGGTTAACTGGTAAGGACCTCTGTAAGCTTCTCAGCAGACCTTTGAGGCTTTTGCTAGAAATAAATTAGTGTAAGTTATTTGAAGAAACAAAACCATAAGGAAGAGTTATAGAGGGAAGATACCACAAAATCCTTAGATTCAGAACTTCTTACTTTTGACTCTTCTATTTAGCTTAGTATCAGCACACAAGTTTATGCTATTTATCTTTGCTTTGAATGCATTATAGTAAACGGTGTATTCCTTCTCATTTGTATTAATGCATCTGACTAGTAGTGAGTAGGTGATTAAAAATACCCCCAAGCCCTTGAAACATTGCTCTTCTGACACTGACCTTGTTGCCATTTTGCTCTGGTTTGTGGTTTCTCTCCTGAAGAGCACAAACCATTTCAGTGGCTGGGATTTTCTAGCTTATCCCTACCTTTTCATAGGACTGTTGGTCAAATCCCATGATATAAACGTCCCAGACTTGACTGAATGCTTGACACCATGCTTGACAAGGCACAGGCACATAATAAAGTGACAGCCTTTACCCTTAAGAGGTTTTACAAAGCAGCATTGAAGTTAATGAAGGGTACATGGAAGAGACTAATTGCATAACACCATTATTACTTGTGTTACCCATCAGTTCAAGGCAACTCTTCTGAGGACATTTGCCATGGGAGATGGTGCATGTGTTTATGTGTAAGCATGCATACCAACTGTTTTATGACTATATGCTTGGAGGTGAGATTCATGTCTTCAAAGCTCACCTGGACATTTGAGTCTCACCAGCCTTCCGCTGTCGCTCAGCCTCTTTATCTCCACTCATCTTTCCTGCCAAAATCTGGGCATTTGATGGTTGCCAAGCGTGTGATAAAAATATCTGCCTGCCAGAAAGGCATGTGCACAGAATCTGCTGCTGCTGCAGCAGCTTCTCCATGGAAGCTGGCATACTCCAGAGCTTGGAAGGGGTTCCCAGCTCCTTGCTGCCTTTCTACTGTTAACTACTTCCTCTACACCCAAGCTTTGCACTGCCTTCCATGGCCATAGCACTTTCTCACCACTTTCAGACTCCTGTTTAAACTCAGACAGAGCCCACTTCTCCATGTGAAGAGCACTTCTTGAACTCCTCTATCTATGTCTCTCTCCCTTGATCATTTTCATGACTCCACAGAAGTCTCCATGCACTGCAGTGAGAAAAACATGTTGAGCTGCAATAACGCAAGGGATTAGGGAAACCCACAATTACAAAGAAATCATTTCAGGACACTGAGTACCAGAGGGAGGCACTGGGATCATGGTGCTGAAGACCTAGACTGCTCAAATCTAATCAAGTCAAATCAAATCAAAGCTTTTATTCAAGAAGTCTAGTTTCTCTGACCCTCATTTTCCCATGGTTTTATTTCCTTTCCCTACTCTTCCTATCTGTTGAGATAATAAGTTTGGTCAAAATAACAAGCATGTAGGTCTTAGCCTACATGCCTAGTGCTCAACACCATGACATTTTGACCTTGCAGGTTTCATTGCAGCAAAAATAATGTCACTCTAGTCAGACAGAAGCACATTTACAGAGAATCCCCTTCGTATGGACTTCTACTCACATCTCTACCATGAGATTGACTCCTTTGAGTCAGAGTATTCGGATACCATAGCACAATGGCAAATGAGCAAAGCTGCAAATACTCCTTTTCCTCTAGGAAAGTGGAGGTGTTTACCAGCAGTCACTGTGTCTGTTTTGAGACAAATTTAGGAGGAGACACACTGCAATGACTAGTTTTCTCTAACCCTTTCCTCTAAAGGGTTTCAACAATTCTCCTCCGCCAATAAGAAGATGAATAGACGAAGGTGAAAAAAAAAGCCAAAACCAACAGTTTATTAACAAAAGAATGCTCACAGAACTCACCCCCTACCCCACACACACAGAGGAACAAAGACCCAAAAATGTCTGGAGAATGGGGCAAATGTTGGAGAAATGCCCCTTCCCAACACATGGTGTGAGATGGCACCAGCTTTCATGCTGAGGAAAGTGGAGCTATCACAAGAGTTCCAGCAGGATGCAAAATACCTGGTGGCTGTCTGGCATTGACCTTCTCTCCACAGCAGACAAAGCAGTTGGGCTGGAACCTTTCTGTGTGCTTTCTCTCCCTGGCTCAGCTTCCTGAGGTTTGGGGCTGGAATGGGGTGGCCCCGTTCCTCCAGCCATGGACCAGCAGCTGTTCAGTTCACCTTGAGGCAGGTGAAAGATTGCTGCTGCAGCTTCTCCAAGGGCAGGGAAGGGAAAAGTTTCTTGCCTGGGCCAACAAAACCATGCTAGCCAAGCAAAACCAAACTGCACAGCATCACACAACACTTGGGTGGTGAGCCTTGAAAAATCCTGCCAAAGTGCCCAAAGCTCCCTCTCCCCCTCTCCCACACACACCCAATCCCAGGCCTTTATGCCCTTATTTTTGGGCATAAAGCAGAGGATCATGGACTAGACTGTCATCATAAATCACTCCAACACAGTCAGGAAGAAATCCCCTTTTCTTTCAGTGGCCAAGAGTTAGTCCTGGACAGGAGTAGTGAAGCTGCAATTCCGAGCATGACTCACCTTCTGCGTGCCCAATCCTGCTGAGCATCCTTCCAGCATGCGGGCACAATCACACCCTCCCCTGAAGTTTTGGGGGTTGGACATTTTTTCACTGGTTCCAAGCCAAAAAGGGCTGAAAACCAGTTCTTGCAGTGGTTTTTAAGGAGCAGGAGTGAGGGAAGATAAGTAACACCTTTTGCAGTAGGACACCTTATCTCGGACCAATTCATCATTGTCCACCCACCCTGCTGAGCCCTGGCGGCAAGTTACCAGCGAAGGCCCCAGATCCATGGTCTCTCTAGAAGTGATAAAACAGTGAAATTGGGAAAGTGTAAACTTTCCTGGATGGGATTACAGCCCAGCCAGAACATGTAACACTGAGAAATCCTCCTTTTCATTCCCCCTCTGGGTTGGGTTAATTCTAACTCCTTTCCTGCTGTGCCCAGCATCCAAAGCTTATGAGAGGCACAGTAGAAATGATTTGGGAGGAGTAAACAGTGTACTTTCAACCCAAAAGCCTACAGTAAACTGGTGGTGTGTAAGACTCACCCTCTGCAGCAGCTGTCCTTACACAGAAACAAATTTATCTCAAATTTAATGTTCAGACCCTAAACTCTAAATAAGGTTTAAAGGTGAGGTGAGACCAAAAAGCATTCAGAAAAAAATTACAGCAGAATAATTCTACTAAGACAGATGAACAGAAGCACACTCTGCTTCTGTCTCATGGTATCTCATTTGTGTTGGGTTGTCCTGGGTGTCCAGCAAGACAATGCCAGGCACTGGTCCTCTGTGGCTGCCCTTAGAGAGTAACTGCATGGAAAGGGATGACTCCCAGGCTGGGTTTAGGGCTCCTCAGTCTCCACTTGGGATTTCCTTGCCAGAAAAAAACACTTTGCATAGGTCCTTTCCTCTTGAAAGGTGAAGACTATATGTCTGGGCTTAATAAGTTTTCTTGGTGTGGTGCAGGCTGCAGTAAGGGCTGGACTAATGGTTAGTGACAGAAACATAGAAAAGCCACACATCAGCTGAGACACAACTTTCAAGACAGAAAAGGGACTTTTCTTCCAGAGAGGGAGACCTCCAAAAGAAAATGCCACCAATGCCTGGTAAAGTTACATTCAGTTCATGGCATGTGTCAGGGTCAAGAGGGGCAGCCTATGAGGTTACATGTGGAGTGGCATCCCAAACACTCACCAGCTCTGGAGATGAGCCATGGGGATGCTGAGCTTCTCAAGGAGCTCCTGCTGTGCCCTCACAGAGACACAACTGTCCTGCAGTTGTCCACAGGTGTTGACTGTGCCTGTTTTCCCCATGCCATTTGTAGGGAATACCTTAGGCACACAGGGCTAGAAACCCCATCTGCTGCTACCTTAGCAAGCACATGTTATATTCCACAAAATAATTTTGGCCTCCCCAGCTAGAAACTGACTTTATTACCCCTTTTGCCCTCTTCTCCTGTAGAACAACCCTGGGTCTCTTCTCCCTGTGACTTCATGAAACTTTTCATCTTCTTTTCCTGCCTCACTGGCTTAGATGAAAGGCTCAACATGTCAGCCATGCACTGGAGTTGTCATGGCTTCTTGTAAGCACTTCATATATTGTGAGGAGTGACTCCCAAAAAGGCTTAAGATTCATGGCAGTGTTTTCCAGCACTGCCTTGTTCCTTCCAATTACCCTGACATATGGCTGACACAGAAAAGAAGATCCATGTCTCTCATCCAGAGACTCACTAGAAATTTTTCCCCAACACCCTTGTCTGTCATCCTCGTCATGGATGAGTTACATCTTCCCCATCCACCTGCTTTGCTGAGCAGCCAGAAACTCACACGTAAGGAGGAAATATGCATGCACACTGTTCAGATGGTAAGGGCAGGCAACAGCGTGGGATGTGGCACGAATCACAGCAGTGGCTTGCCTGGAGGAGGTGGGTATCCTGGAAATGGCAGCAGATGTTGGTTATCTGGAGAAGCTTTTATTTTTTTTTGATGCCTCCATGCCTCCTGTTATAATAGGATCCAGTAATTCATCCTCAGCTTGGGTTGTGTGTCTGTTCTCTCTAAAGAAACATCCCAGGGTTGGGTTAGTAATCCAGCACAGGGGGATACTGAACTTTTCCTCCTCTTTGTATTTCCACAGGTGATTTCATGGCAGCCAATATACTTCTAATGCCTTAAGTTTTAGCTTTCATGGCAGCCAATGTACTTCTAATGCCTTAAGTTTTAGCTTTCATATTTTCAAGATTCTGTACTGCATTAGTATATAATTGAACTTCATATAAAGGGTTAGCAAGTTCTCTTCACAGTTTAGTTAGACAAAACAATCCTTTTCCAGCCTGAGAACCAAGGACAACATTGCAGCTTCAGGCCTGAAAAGTACAAACAACAGCAAGTTGAGGAGAGCAATCTGGGAGGATAGGACTTCATAACCTGAAGCTGTAACTGGACAATTAACCCTAATATGTAAATGAACCAAAACTTACAGAAGTGTGTCCATCTTGGGTGGAGCCACAGCCAGGCTCTTGTACTGCCCAAGGTATATTATCTTTTGAAGGCCTTTTAATAAGTATTTACTTTATTCCTTTAACACTGTCTAGTCTCTGTTCTAGCTAGCTTCTCAAAGCATCACTTCTACCACCTGAGTTACATGGAGAATGTGCTGGTGTGTTCTGTCTCTGAGGAAAAATATAATTAAACCCAGTGTTTCTATTTAAATAAAATGTAAGGATAAGAAGATTGACGAAGAGGTGAAATATGAAAGGGGAGGAGGTCTCCCAAATGTCTTGCAGTGGAAAAAAGTATCTCATATGATGGCAGATCCCACAATGATATAAATCACATTATTGATGATCAGCTTTAAAATGCAGCTCAAATACCTGTGTGTCCTTCTTTCTACTGTCAGCTTTTACCCTGAAGGACATTAAAAACCTTTGCAAAACCATGCATAGATGACAGTGATGGTACTTCCACCTAATAAGGGAAGCATGACACTGCCTAGGACCAAGCAGTACAGCTATCCAGATGTCTGGAGCAAGGAGCAAAAGTGTTTCATGCCTGTTTGAAATTATGCTTTGAGAATGTAATGAGCAGCATCAAGCTGGGAGATTGCATTTTACTGGGCAGCAAAGTGAGCAATGAATGCCAATTACTGAATGCCATCCTCATCTCCTAATGAGGGGTTAAGAATGTTAAGAGGTTAAAATGGACCTTAAACACCATCTAGTCCCAAACACCCCTGCAATGGGCAGGGTCACCTTCCACAAGACCAAGTCAAGGCCTCAAAGCCTTGTCCAACCTGGCTTTGAACAATTTCAGAGTTGGGGCAGCCACAGCTTCTCTGGGCAACCTGTGCCAGGGCTCACCACTCTCACAGTAAATAATTTCTTCCTAACATCTAATCTAAATTTCCCCAATTAGAGTTTGAACCCATATCCCCTTGTCCTATTACCACAGTTCATTATGAACCTCCTGGCTTCCTTCAGATACTGGAAGGTGCTATAAGGTTGCCCCACCTTCTCTTCTCCAGGCTGAACAGCCCCAGTTCTCTCAGCCTGTCTCTGTAGGGGACGTGCTCCAGTCCCCTCATCAACTTTAGAATCTCCTCTGTGTCACAGACAGGTAGAGAAATTATAAAAGAAAGGCCTCATAAAATCAGGCCTGCTCTGCTAAATTAAATAGCTAGCCTGTCACTTCCTCTAAGTGCAGCTAAGTATTTGTAAGTTCCATGTGAAAGCAATATTGGTATGAAAGGTTCATTAACACAACAACCCATTCTTGGGGAGAGAAACAACTGGCACCTGCATAAACATTAAACCTGTCCCATGAGAATCAGTGAAGAAAATATGTAAATTTTGTAAATCTCAATTCAAGAATAGAGAGATTTGATGGACAAGTAAAATACCTGTTACTAACCAACAGATTAATTGGCAAGAAAGCTATTAACCAAATAAAGCTGCACACGAGGTCTATAAAAACTGTGTAAAATGAGTTGTGAACAAAAAATGGGCTTTTCCTGCATGAAGAAAATGGAGTCACAGCTGACTTATTATAACACCTCTGGGCTTGCTCCAGAAGTTCCACGTCCCTCTCTGTGTTAGGGGCAGCAGAACTGGATGCAGTACTCTAGGTAAGAGCAGAGTAGAGGGGGAATCACCTCCCTCAACCTGCTGGCTGTGCTTCTTTGGATGCAGCCCAGGATTTTGTTGGCTTTCTGGGCTGGGAGCATTCACTACCAGGTCATGGTGAGTTTTTCAACAAGCATCACCCACAAGTGCCTCCCTGCATGGCTGCTCTCTATCACTTCTCTGTCCCACCTTTAGATGTGCCTGGGACTGACATGACCCAGGTGTAAAACCTTGCACTTGGCTTTACTAAACTTCATGAGGTTCACACAGACCCATCTCTCCACTTGTCTAGGTCACTCTGGGTGCCATCCCTTCCCTCCAGTGTGTGACTGCAGCACACAGCTTAGTGTAGTCAGTGAACATGATGAGGGTGCCTACGTCCCATTGTCCATGTTGCCAGCAAAGCTGTTGAACAGTATCACCTCCAGCACCAGTGATGACGGACCCCACTTGTCACTGGTCTCCACGTGGACAATGAGCCGTTGATCACAACTCTGCATGCGGCCATCCAGCCAGTTCTTTGTCCATTGAATGGTCCCTCCATCAAATCCATCTCTTCAATTTGGAGACAAGGTTGTTGTGTTGGACAGTGTAAAATGTTTTGCAGACAAGGTTGTTGTGTTGGACAGTGTAAAATGTTTTGCAGAAATCCAGGCACATGATGTCGATCACTCTGCACCTATCCACAAACTCTGTAGCCCCATCATAGAAGATCACCAAATGTCACACATTATTTCCTAATTTCCTAATGATTTCCTAATGCCATACACTGAATACACTTTTTCATGGCAAAAGCTATTTGTAAGCAGCATTAAAAAAGGTGTTAAAATGAGAGGTGCGGCAGCATCTTAACCAGACCAGTCTGTCATAATAATACAGCATAGCCATGTTGGTTTTGATCTCCTTCTAAGTATGTAGCGGTGGTCAAAGCAGAGACTAAGGTAAGTATACAGTTGCATCCCAACTCCTAGCAATCTTGTTTCATTTAAGATATTTTCTAATACCACAGTTTATACTTTGGGAGCTCTAAGGTGGCCAATACACAAGGTACACACCTGGGAGGAAGCAGGTAGATCTCACCAACAGCTGTTGCATGCATCCCATTTCTCTCCACCCAGCTCCTTGGCTCATTCATCTTTGCAGCCCTGCTCCAGATTTTTACAAAGCTGGTGTGTCCAGCCACAATAGGTTTTTGCCAGTGGCTTCTAATGCCTCAACAATCCATGTCATGTGGTTAGAAAACATTTCAGAGCTCTGAAGTTCATAAAAATTCCTAGATTATTAGCTTAATAATAAGTCTTTCCGTGTCAGTACATTATAGATCCCCAGTGAGGCATTTTAAATCCAGGACTATGAGAAAATGTTGTAAAGTCTTTAGCCCACAAGACTGGTTTTTTTTTTTTTTTTCCTTTGAAAAGAGAGTAAAATTAATAAGACAATCTAGATAATGGGAACAAATCCAGGAGACAAAGCAAAGGAATGAGATAAAGGGGGGAAAAATGGGGGCAAAAAGGTGGAAAAAACTAGAAGGGAAAAAGGTGGAGGCTGATACATGGCACTGTAGAAAGGCATATAGAAGCTTTGTTCGTAGTCTTATGGTACCAGAGCATGCAGTATTAATAGCCTTCAGCATCTTATAAACTCAGCAAATCTAATTTTGCAGAAAATAAGACCTTTCCCAGCATTCTCCTCTTTCTTGCTTAGCATGCATTTTCTAGGGCTGACATGCCCCCTTTCATCACAATGGCAGAAAGCAAAAGGGAAAATTTGCTGGGACACCTGGGGTGATGCCCCATCTACTCTTGCAATGGGAAAACACAAACTCCATCAGATCTTCAATGAACCCAACCATCCCGTAACAGTATGCTAGGACAATAGCTGTAAGGTGAAGTTGTAAACTTCACTTGTGAGGTAGCCAGTCATTATTGTCCTATTCTGACAGATAAAGAAGCTGAGCAGAGTAGTTCAGGGTTACACAGAGAGGTGATGTCAGAGGTGGAACAGAAGCAGTGGCTGTGTCCTGTGATCCTAATGGCAAAGCACGGGCTGATCTGTACAGCGTGTTCTTTTACCACCATGTTTATGCACCTTTGAGGCATAGCCATACCAGTGTACCCAGACTGAAGTACTCTTCCTAATTCATCGACTTTACCAAATGTGTAGCATTAAACAATACCTAGCGTCCTAGGACCATGAACCTTCCAAGGACCTTCTGGCCAACTCACTGTTCAGCATCAACCACAAGATGCCCAAAGGCCCTTAGGGGTATATGAGGGTGGCTGGACAATGTGAGTCACTCCTGTACCTCAAATGAGGTTGATATGAAGAATGGCATGCTCCAAACTTGTCCCCTAGTGCACCTCAAAGCTCAGCCAAAAGCCCTGCTTCAATGGGTTGCCTAAAAGCAGTCTGTTCTCCAGACACAGAATCATAGAATCAAAAAATGATTTGGGTTGAAAGGGACCCTAAAGATCATCCAGTACCAACCTCCTGCCTTAGGCAGGGACATTTTCCACTAGAGCAGGTTGCTCCAAGCCCTGACCAAAATGATCTCAAATAATTCTAGGGATCAGATACAACATCTCAACTTCTCAACATTGCACAGAGTTATTGAGCCATACTGTGATGCTTGATACATTCCCTCATGCTGAGGTACGGCAGACCTGTATTAGCATTCCCACAAGAAGGAACCATCTTTGGGTCTTTCTCACTTATGTGTGATGTCCTCCCGAAGGACAGAAGAAACCTTTCCACCAGCCATGACTGTGGGGTACAAACTTCAAAGGTTTCCATCCTTGCCAATCCTGAGATTGCAGGAGGCAGGAAGAAGGGATTTTGAATAATGGATGCTGGAAGGCTTATGCAGGAGCACCAGCAAAAGAGGCAGGGAAGGGTATAGGAATGGTTTTTACTAAATGTATCTAGCTATTGAGAGAGACCAATCTGATTTTTATTTATGCCTCAAGATATGTTATACATGAAGTGAAAGATTCCTATGCTGGCAGCCCTGTCCCTGAGGAGGCTTCTCCTAGCAACCAATCAGGGCAGAGAAAGCCTCCACAATTAGACTGTGAGTGACCACCCCCCACTTGCTGGTGGGGCAAATGCCCAGTTGCCCAAGAAGAATGCCCACCAAAAATGCCTGCAAAGTGGTACTGTAGGAGGAGTCAGCTCATAAACCAGCTAACTGCAATACAATGAGGGCTTGGAGGGAGAGAGGGCTCACCTGTAGGGTCTGCTAGGCTGTCCTCCCCTAGTTGCCTTTTCCTCTCTGTGGCCCTGCTTGCTTGCTTTATCGTTCTCACAGATGAGCTTGTCATCACGACGAGCTCATGCTCCACTGCCTCCCCTATGGAGCGGATGCTGCCGCAGCCAGAAGTCCCCATTGTGCTTCCTGGGCACAGCTGCCACTGCTTACCTGCACTAGCCAAGCCTGCAGCACAAGCCTGCTTGCACCTGACCACAACTGCCACCACTGCTGCTGTGTTTTCTGCGCTGCCAGCCTCCACCAACTTGTCATAGCAGTAGCCCATAGTGACCAGCCTGCTGCCACCACCTGCATTCAGTCATGCACACAGCCATGGCACCCCAACCCTGAGAACCTGCAGCTGTTCCAGGACTGCACCCATGACTACAGCAGCCTGTTCTGCACCAACGGAAGGAACATGCAGCCTGCTGCTGTTTGGAAATTGTGTCCAGCCCACCATGGGAGAAAGGCAAATGCACCGTGGTTCGCAGTGCACATGCCTCCACCTGCTAGGCTGATGCCAACAAAGAGCCTCTCTCTTTTTCCTCTCTTTGCTCCTTTTCCTATCCCCCTTTAGTAGGAACACTAACTCTTTTTTTGTCAATAAACAGTTCTCAGATATAATAGTGCTGTATTTATGCTTTATTTTCATCCAAGAAATCTATCAAAAGCATCCTTACCAATTCCCCCTTTTATAGCAGAATGGGATACTTTCTACCTAAAATTAAATTTTGCATTAAATTTCTCCTTGTTAATATTCCCTATAATGATTTTTTTCATAGAGAGTTTATCTGATGATTGTTCAAATTTTCCATTCATTCTGCTCCAGTGAATATTTCCCTGTACTTTATGGAACACTATGAAAAAGAGAGCAAGGATAGCTACCCTGGATTTTGGAAATGACAACCACCTGCACTGCAGGAAGTTGACAACAAGGGTCCAGTTAGAAGCTGGTAAACCAGTATTATCTGCTTCCCTGCCCTTTCTGGGCTTTGTGTGATCATCTGTTCTAGGGCTGATATTTGTCTGTCTTTGGCTTGGGGAATATTGTCTTCAGTAGAGTGGAGAAATCATGAAGGTTCACTAAAAGAGTCAAATTTTCATCAAAAAAAAAAGTTGAGTTTGAGGAAATATTTTGTGCACAGTAGAATTTTATGATCAAAGCCATTTATGAGGGAAAAGATGGGGCAGGTCCCAACACCTCCCTCTTCCAAGAAGGGGATGTAATAACTGGGTTCAAGAAGGAGCTGTCCTTGAGGTGCCTCCTTTCAAGGAGCAAGGGATTGACTCCAGCAAGTTGTAAAAAGATCCAGTTTATGTGTGTCTCAGTTTGAATGACAGATGTGTGCCACGGGAGGTAGGAGCCTCCCTTGAAATGGAGAATATGACCTGCTTTCCTCTGAATTATAACTTTGAAATAAAGGGGTTTTCAGGCAAAGATATGGGAAAGGAATAACAGTTCTTTACGAGGATATATGTCTAAAATAAGGAAAACAAACAACAACAATGGCAAGAACAACAAACAAACAAACAAACAAAACCAACAAAACCAACAAAAAAACCCCACCAAACCAATAAATATTCTCTTCCCTGCTCTTCAGGCAATTTCCCCTTTGGTGTAGTTACAATAACAGCCAGCAGGGGAGCTGGCAGGCACCCAGCAGGCAGGGTAGGTGCAATGATTGCCCCGCGACTGCAGGGGGCGCTGCAATGCAAGCTTGGAGACTACGTAGTTAATGGCGCCTTGGCCAAGAGCCAAGACTGGAAGTCACAGGTAGCAGCTGGTCTCAATTGCTGGGCTACTGCGCAGAGCCACATGCCAGCTCTGGACCCTTCCCACCCACAAATGGCTGAGGAACAAAAAAAAAAAAAAAAAAAAAAAAAAAAAAAAAAAATTAAGCAGACTTGCAGTGCAGGTGACCAGGATCTCAGAGCCCAGTGCACAGGAGTGGCTGTGGCAATGCACTGTGCGCAGAGGAGGCAATCCCGATGTTTCAGCACCACACAGGCTGGTTCTGAGCTCCAAGTAGCTAGGTGGCAGGGCAAATAGCAAACAGCTCCCAGCTCCTTTCTTCTCTGAACGAGGAGACTGGACTGACCAAAAACCCAGCCGCAAACCTCTGGGATAGCCTTTTCTCTCCAGCTATTACTTGCAACCTGCCCCCAGCCAAGGCCATTTCAATGGAATGTTGGGACACCCAGCTATGTCTTTGTTTTCTTAACTCGCAAGGTATTGTTTCCTAGCAACATGTGTGACAAAATTCCATGAGGGAAGGAAACAACAGGAAAAATCCTAATTCCCAACAATGGGCCATAGTCTGCTTCCAATTATGGGCTATTCTTGCATCCTACTGCTGGTAACATGAGCTAGATTTGCTCACAGATGGATTAGCTGACAGCCATAAAAATCAGTCTCAAAGCATGACTTGGCTGTGCTGCCTTTACCACGCACACCTTCCCTCCAGGCTTCCATCACTGTTGCAAATCTCACACATTGGTTGACTAAACTTTTTTTCCCCCCGGTCTCCAGTGAAGTTTGGCTGGAAAATTTCTGAACCCTTTGGTAGCATGGTGACTGTTATAAATAAACTTGTTTTAGTAGGCGGGTTTAATAATGGTTAATTGTGTCAAATGAGTTGTAAGGAATTACCAATTAATGTAATGAATTGTTAATTCTGTAAATTGTTGTAAGTTACAAAGTTAAATGTATTGTTAGTCAAGTGTGTGCGCATAGCTGTCAATCCAGGGGGAGGGGACAAGCTGCATCGGAGAGTGATATCATCAGCTCAGCCTGCGATTGGAGGCTGATCAACCAACCAATAGTGCCTAGTAGTTCCAGAATGATTGGCCAGGAATGCACCACCTCATGGACCAATCAGTGACCAGAAAGAGGGCCAATCAGCAAAAGGATCAAGAACGCACCAATCCAGCAGCTTCAGAGACTTAAAAATCCCCCAGGTGCTGGCCTCCTGGGTTTTTCTGCGGATTCTGTACCCTTGGAAACACCCTGTGCACACTGATACTTGTTACTCTGACTTGCCGCTGAGGTCCTGGGCTTATCCTGGGGCCTCACCCTCAGTTGTCTTTGTTTTTAATAAACAGGCCCAGGCTTTTGAAAACTATTTTGGCTCTGATTCGCCTGCCTCTAACAGTGAGTGTCAAGTCAAAATCAACTCTCCCCATTTCCAATGAAAACAAAACAAAGCTACCCATTCCCTGCTCTCAGGCTCTCCTGAGGTCACAGCAGTCTTGCAGATATTAACCCTCCCTTTTCCACCACTGCTGTGACAGCACAACAAGCTCTGTTCTGCAATGAGCTTGACTCAGCAGGAAGGAAAAACACCAATTTATGTGTTGAAACTTTCTTTAAAATTTCTTTCAACAAATTGTTGAGTCCTTGTTTCAACTGGAAAGGTCACTTCTGGGTCTTAGTGGTTCACTGGTGGAAAAAAACAAAACATGAAGCAAGAAGCTCTGCAGGACACTGCCCACCAAGAGAAACCTTATTTCAGATACTTGTCTGGTTTCAATGGTGCTGTAGACCTATCCCAAACTCGGCAGCAGGAAGGTGATACTCATGACCCACATACCAAATCATCAAGAGCATTCAGTTCTTCTGCCAACAGTTGAGACTAGTTTGATTAGCAGGTGCATTGGGTTAGTTGTATATACATTTTTTAAGTTTTTACATGCTTGGTATTACTGAAGAGACAGTGAAATTTCTAATGACAGAGAGGAGCAGCACAAAACACATAGCAAAGAGCTCAACTGTACATTTGCAGCAGCACAGTGTAATCACTTCAGAGCCTTGTTATCACTGGGTCAAAATAGGTGATTGTCCCAAACTATTCAGCTCTTGTGAGAACACACCTGCAGAGCTACCTCCACTTCTGAGGCCCCCAGCATCAGAAGGACATGAAGCTGCTGAAGTGAGTCCAGAGGAGGCCATGGAGATGCTTCAAGAACTGCAGCCCCTCTGCTCTGGAGACAAGCTGGGAGAATTGGGGGTGTTTAGCCTCAAGAAAAGAAGGTTTCAGAAAGAGCTTAGGTCCTCTTCCAGTGCCTAAAGAGGCTCCAAAAGAGCTGGAGAGGGGGTTGTGAAAACAACATGGAATGACAGGACAAGGAAGAATGGGTTCAAGCTGAGGGCAGGGTTAGATTGGATATTGGAGGAAATTCTTCCCTGAGGATAGTGAGGCCCTAGCACAGGTTGCTCAGAGAAGCTGTGGGTGCCCCATCCCTGAAAGTGTTCACGGCTAGGCAGGATGGGGGCTTGGAGCAACCTGGTCTAGTGGAAGGTATCCTTCCCATGGTAAGGGGATGGAGCTGGATGATCTTTAAGGGCCCCTTCTAACTCAAACTATTCTGTGATTCTATACTCACCTTTGTTATGTCAGCATGAGATGGGACTACATACCTAGCAGAGATTACCTGGTGAGAAGGACATGAAAGAGAGATCCTGGTCATGGAAGAAATTTTGGGGTGAAAAATGGATAACCTTTGGCTTGTAAAATACAGAGAGAGTAGAGAAGGTTTGAGGCCCTTCTAAGCCACTCTTTTCCAAAGGGGTCCCAGTATTTGTGCTGGGTTACAAAACTATAGCATGTGCAAGAGAACTAAAAAACTCCAAAAATATGAAACCACCTAGTCTGCTCCGAGTAGTAATGTAACAGGACATATACCTTTCTAGTGCTGAGCTCCACCACAGATGATATTTGTTTTTCTTTTGAGGGGACTATATGGGAAACAGAGATTTCCAACCTACTGAGAACTGACCTTATGAAACTGGGAAGATGTCCAGAAATATCTGCCATGTCAATGGAGGGTGAAGAAGAAAGGCTGGGGAGATTTTGACATGCAGAGATGATAGAGCAGGATCTTCACACTATTTGCTGGGTTATGTAGTTTAAGGGCAGCACAACAGGCTCATGGCTTCTCCTACCTGCTTAAGACCTGGTGTAAGAGACGGTCCGAAGTTCCCCTCATTTTTGCCTCACGTTTGCCGCAATAGCAGAGACTGAGATCCTGGAGACCCCAATTGTAATTCTGGCTTGGGAGAAGTGGATGATTATTTGCAGGTGAGTTTGCTGTGCCACCATGGAACACTGCTTCGAGCAGGGCCTGGCAAGGACCTGGCAAGGAGCGGCTTGTTCTACAAGCTTACACTTTCTTCACGATACCTACCCGAACCCATGAATTTTCCCACCTCTTGGCCAAATGAACTTTCTGGGGTAACTTTGGTGATCTCCCACGGAAGGTCCCTCATCTGCCTCACAACCACCGTGACAGACGGAGATTGAAGCTCCCTCCCAAGGATTGAGACTGAGACCCCTATAATCCTAACACTTGGGTGAAGGCTGGCCTGAGTGAAGCAGGATGTCTGTCAAGTGGTGCCTGCAGGTGTGTTTGCTGGACCAAGAAAACAATGGATCTCACTCACTGCTGAAATTGACTTGCCCTGCTTCAGAACATGGATTGTCTGTACCCGTTTTTCTGTAGACTCATTCCTCCATTACCTGTTCCCCCCCACTCGCAGAGGACTATAAAAGACCCCTAAGTTAACCAAGACTTTGGTGAACCCCCATGGATGACGGCGAATCTACGTGGCTGGACCATTGAGGATTTTGTCTCTCCGTTTGGTAGCTATATCCCCCCTCCTCCCATTCTTTATCTCCTTTCTGATTTCTTCTATCACATTTGCTGTTGGCACTCAATAAAAGGTGCATTTGTTGTGAGTAAACTGATGGTCCCCTGCTGTTTGCCTTTTGCACTTTTGGGATTGGTAAAACGAACCATCATGACACCCCACTTGCTCTAGCAGATCGTGACACCTGGCATCCAACTTGGCAGCAGTGGATTTAGTATCTCAGAAAGGATTTGAGATAAAACCATGCAGGGTTTAACACTTAATGAGATAGTTGTCTAATGTCTCTGGAATATCAACTCATCAGAAACATATTGAGCAACCAGTAACAGAGACTCATCCGCAGCTGTTCTTACAGTCAAGATTAAACATTTTCAAGCAACAGTTTAGGCGTGATCCTGAATTTCAGCATGCATTCAGACTGGGAATTGGTGATGCTCTGCTCTTCAGACAGGGAACATGGGTCCCATCTTGCCCCAAAAGAGCTGGCTCAGTCTGTCATCTCTTCAGTTGAGAAGGAGGAGTGGACAGCAGGTATTTGTTAAGTCCTCCAGACATCAGCCTGGCAGAGAGGAGATTCAGCCATTGAAAATCTTTGTCAGAGTCTCCCTTCAGATACCCAGGAATCTCCAGATGCCTTTGGATTGATGTCCTTTACCATGAAAAAGGCAAATACAGTCAGTGCACTGTAAAATCCCAATTTGTCAGGCCCACCAAACTTCCAGTTTGGAGCTGAAAGTACTAAATTTAAAAAGATGACACCCACAGTGGTACCTGTGTCATTTACATCAACATTTAGTCCCTTAAAAGTCAGATCTTCAGTCTTGTCCAAAGATAATTGTATTCAATAACCTTGTAGTCCTTTAGATTGTGCAGGGCCTTTAACCAAAATTTGATCCTTTCCTGTATGTTTTCTTGTTTTCCACTTAAATAACATATATTATAACAAGTTTCTGATCTTTCAGCAAGTTTCTGCAGTGATGCCCTCTTCTGATGAGTCTCTGTGGCTCAGAATCAAGAGGAAACACATTGAGTACCACCATCTCATCTAAACATTCAGGAATGTAATCCACTACTAACCTTTCATTTCAAGATCTACATTTATGCTTGTTCATGAAGTCAAAAATATAATCCCAAAGCATATCTGCTCTTCCAATAAACACTTCAAAATGTGCTGGGTTTCATACTTTTATGTGGAACAGTGCAAAAGGGTCCCTGAAACATCTTCACCATTAAGGGGCTTTTCCAGAGCCACAGAAACATGCAACCCCAAAGGACTGGGAAATTCTGGACTTACATGACTCCACAGCTCCTGCTTTGAAAGGCTAAAAGGAGCCTGGCAAATGAGCTGCAGAGAATGCAGCAACATGTAGACACCCAAGGAATTCAGGGACTGTTGGTGAGAAGAGAAGCTTAAGAACTCGGGCACCTCTGGCCTTGGTTCCACAGCAGTCAATTTGCCCAAGATGAGAGATCCTAGAAGATGAGGACTCTTCTTCAACCCACCAGCTGAAAAATGAAGCAGGATGAGCTAGACACATGCCAATATTCCGTCAGTCTCTTGATGAAATCCAACTGTCTCCATGGTTCATTTAGCTGTGGGATCTATGGAGGTATTTTCATGGTGGAAGGTATGGATAAAACTGAGGAAAATCTCACAACTAACAATCCCCTGTAAGCAGAGGGGGAAAAAAGCTAAGGTTTTATAAGGGAAATAGTTAGTGCTGGATCCAACCAAAGTAATTTATTTAAAATCCCATGTATCTCAGGGGCCTTCATCTGAAACAAATGCAGCTTTTTTTCTTTCTGTTGTTTTAACCAGACTGAAGCCTACAAGACAAAGATTTGAGACACTAATAACTCTGGCTGATTTCTGCCTGGATTTGTTTCAGCCCTGTCTCTTAATGCTAACCAGGAAAATGAAAAATAATAACAATCAAAATTCTCCATGCTAAGTGTGAAGTGCCATTGTTTCCCTTGCATTCCTGGTGCTGATTCTGCAGGGCCCCACCCCAACAAAGCAATCAAACACATGTGTAACACTGACAGCCTGATTAGCAGCTTTGGCTCCAAGGAGATCAAGGCTAGTATTTCATCGAAGAAATGGTGCTGAGCCATTAGTTGACAAACTATATGGACATCTTGAATAGGTTCTTGCCTTATTTTTGAGTATGACCACTTGTGACTTGATCTTTTGTGTGGGATTCCGTGTTTTCAAAGCTGGCCATGATAATCCAACCCTAAAGCTTTAGATGAGCTTCCAAAATAGTTTCAATATCGGTTGATGCAGAAAGAGTTGTGGTGTTTTCTCCAAAGTTTCTTTTCACCTGTGTCCATACAAGAAAATCAAAAAGCACCTGGGATTCTTTCCAGACATGAGAGCTCTCTTCTCCGGATGGTTTAATTTTTAGAATGCTCTTGGGACCATTCAGGTCTGGACAATCAGACTGTTCTATGCATGCCTTCCAGGCACAGCTCAGAAGGCAGCACAAGTCGACAACTCCAAACAGGCAGTTTGGAAGAAGCCACTTAGTTTTGGATAGCAAGAAGGGACAACAATGTGGACACAACCCTCCTTTGCTGTTTGGCCTCAGGAGATCAGCACTAGGCACATTTAATTTACTGGTATAGACCCAGTGACTAAATCCCTCTCTTAACCTTTCTGTTGCCCAGTGGTAATGTATCATGTGGCAGAGATGTTTATAAACCTTAATCCATCTGGAAACTATTATCTCAAAATGAAGTTTATTTGAAGAAACGGTATTAAATGAGTACATGTTATTTTTGCCTTGGCTAGAAAGCAAACTGCTGAGAGCCTCTCTTTGGTCCAGATTTGTTTTAGTTTTTTATCTAGACCATCAGCATCAGGCAGCTAATTTGGCTGCTCTGCTACAGTTGTCTGGTGATTGGACATAATTTATTAGGAGTTTAACTATTTGTTTAGGTTTATCTGTTACCGTTTCTCTTCTCCATCTTCTGTTAGGGCCTGTATTACCCGTCTGAATTGTCTCTTTATTTACTTTTTACTTTTCACTGTGAAGATTTGAAACACATATTAAAGTCTAGAAGAAGAACATCTAAAAAAATATCACAGATAAGTTGCCAAAATAGTGGCACTTGTGTACTTGGAAAAAGCTGGACTAGACAGTTCTGGGGCTGATTCTTCTCCCAGTGATAATTGAGGAAAAAACCCAGGGAGCCCTAAGGCAAAGCAATGACCTTCAACAAATGCATAGATTTGCAGACAAGTGGTCAACTTCTATAATGGTGCAATCTTACAGCAGATCTCTATGACAGATTGATAATTCATAATTGAACAAGAGCTTTCATTTTGAAGGGAAAAATAACAATTGGGTTTAAATATGTTAACTAGTGGGGAGTCTGATAATTTCTGGCATTTGTGTTCAGTTCTGGCTCCTTGCCTTACACACACTGCCTCTGCAGCATGCCCTTTCCAACCCATCTCTACCACCAAATCCTTGTGTGGGAACCTCTTTTCCTCTAATCTTGACAAAAGCCATTCCATCCCACTGACATTAATCCTGAGTGTATCTTGGATCAAGTCTTTTCCTCCCCAGACAGCTCTTCTCAGACTCCTCCATCTGTGCCACATCCAGTGTGAGCTGCTTCTCCTTGCTTTCATCAGGCCTTCCCTAATGCCAGGTTTTGCATCTACTGCCCATTTCAGGTTTCTCAGATGTGTGCTCTCTCTTGGTCAGAGCCTGGATTCATCAAGGCACATGAGTAAATGAAGTTCAGGAGAGAATGCTACTCAGTCTGGGGCTGGTGGGTTCTTCCACACCCCTTCTGGGTTGCACCTCAGGAAGATAAAAGGGAGAGCTTTTGGGGCCCATGATGAAAGGGGCACCTTAAGTGACTGTGAGGTCCAAGGCATGAAAAAGTTTTGAAGTGATTGACCTACCAGTAGTTAGAAGTAGTGTTAAACCATAATATATTTGTTTTCTGTGTACCATTTTTCTCCACTACTAATCTGGTCAGTATGGTTGTTTTGTAGCAGAACTTTTTATTCCCCAAATCCTGGGAAAACCAGAAATATTTCTTTTTTCCCTGCATGTTACAAATTTCCCCCTGGGATGGTGTCACAGACCAGATCCACTGGTGTGCTTCCCTCTGACCAGGGGCCATATCCCTCTGCTATATTTGCACCATGATAGGCACAGCAGACAACATCTGCCATATAAAAGCTAACTAGAAACATTTGCTTTTATATTCTATGGCCACACTTCCATATGCTTCACAGTGATTCCTTAACTCTTTAGTTAAATGCCTTTAACAAGCAGGATAAATGTCAGCCAGCTACTACATTGGGTATACTTTCAAGGTTACCAAGCCTATCCTTATCAGTTTAATTTTTCTCTTTATTTCTCTTCCTAATGACATATTTAGAAAGGAATTCCACATTCTGGCAGGTTTAGAGGCATTTATTAATTACATCCTGCTCTTTGTTTATTAATGAGATTGGGTTCTCATTTTCCCCTGTTATGACTGTGAAGGACTTTTATTCCCCTTTAGCCCTAACACTCTTAACATTAGCTCATAAATGTTTCCTTTCTTATGCCCAGAGATTTTGAGTAAAAGTTTAATTGACCAATGGTTCATCTCAAGTAGGGAACTGACTCATTTTGCTCTCTACAGCTGTCAGCAAATCAGGAATGGATAACATGCTGGGCCCAAGCTCAGGACAGCTTAAGAGACAGAGAAAAGGAAGTCAAGACTGGAGTTCTCCAGTATATTTGCATAATTTCTGGCATGATGTAGGCCAGAGTAGCCACAAAGTTTCCAGGTGTTACCTCAACAATAATAAATAATAGTTATCATTAGCAATCAGCAATTATTATTAATAGCATAAAGTAACAAGAAATAATAACAAATAGTATTAGTTATTTAATAACATGCGGGAGGTGATGTTTGAAAAAGATGGGGAATTATTTCCATAAAAACATTTTCTAGATGCTTCCATTTTCCAAGAGTTCAAATGACCCATTTTCCACATGGCACTGCAAATTCTTCTAGTGAAAATCCCAGTAGTACTTGAGAAACTAGTCCTCTGGTTTAAAAAAAAAATAAATTGTTAGTGGAGATGTCAGAACAAGGTTAGCATTGTTGGGATGATGGTCACTGAAGGAGCTCTTGTGTGAATGCTGCAGATCAAAAGGGCCAGCATTGCCCTGGATCAGGAGTTTCTTTGGTGATCAGTAACTACGAGAGAGCAAACCACTCTGCCCAGAAGCCTTCAGGAGAGGAAACAAGCCACAAACTGACAATGAAGCCATTCCTTAAGACATCAGCAACTCATTCAAACATAGCATTAGAGTCACAGAATGCTTCAATTGGAACAGATCTTTTAAAAGTCATCTAGTCCAACCCCCCTTTCCACTAGACCAAGTTTCTGTAAGCCCTATCCTACCTGGCCTTGAACACTTCCAGGGACAGGGCAGCCACAGCTTCTCTGGGCAACCTGTGCCACAGCCTCAACACACTCCCAGCCAAGAATTTCATTCCAATATCCAATCTAACCTTGCCCTCTGTCAGTAGGAAGCCATTCCCCTTTGTCCTGTCCCTCCAGCCCCTTGTCCAAAGTCCCTCTCCAACTCTTAGAGCCCCTTTAGGCACTAGAAGTAACTCCAAGGTCTCCCCAGCGTCTTCTTCTCTCCAGGTGAACACCCTCAGCTCTCCCAACCTGCTTCCAGAGCAGAGGGGCTCCAGCTCTTGAAGGATCTCCACGGACTCCTCTGGACTTGCTCCAAAATTCTACATCCTTCTTATTTTTGGAGCCCCATAGCTGGACATTCATGCCCTGTGTTAGTTGCCTTGGGGCAACAGCATCCCTTAGCTTACAATTCCACATGCTTCAAAGTGCCTTGCTGATGCCAAAGATGTATCTTCATGTGGCATGAAATCATGAGCCCTTACTTGGGCTCATCAGTGGGGTGGGATGGAGCTGTGCTTCCCTGCAGAAGGGTACAAAGCCCAAGCTTGATGCAGCTCTCTATGTTCATCACCAACAGGGGGACAATTTGGAAGTCAGAGCTAGAGTTCATGGTGCATCATCTGTGTTAAAAGTTGGCTCTGTATCCCTTCAATAAGAGCTGAGTAAATGTAATCTTGTAGGATATTGGGGTGTTAGCAGAGAGCTGACCTAGAGTTTTGAGGTCACAGAGTGGGAACAGAGATCTCTTTCCATTACAGATAATAGGTGATTCTGTCATCTGCCTTTGCCAGTTTTCCCTCTTGGTCCTTCTTCTCCCTCTGGCCCTCTCCACATCTTTCCCATTATGCTTCAGACCCAGAGAACAATCTCCTACACCAGGTTCCTCCACCGACAGATTCAACTGGCCCAAGAAAGCTCCTTATGCAGGCCAAAACATGCCCTCAAATGCATCACAGGAACTTGGAGACCATCCTACACATCAAAGGAGACACAGCTCTTCTGCCTGTTTTTTTTTTCTCCCTAAGCTGCAAGATTCCTCCTTTAGACTATATCTTTGATTTATTGCACTTTTGCACTTATGAGCATTTGTAAAGTGTTCTTGTCCCATTAATTTCAACTTGGAAGTTTTAGTGTTTCCCAGAAGAAAAATACATCACTCAGGATGGGAAGACATGCCCCACAAGCCCCCTCTCTTGTCTTCCACTTTCTTTTCCCTCCTACTGTTCCCTTTCCCCCTATTCCAAGAGGGAAGAGGGGTGATAAATGTGCCACACAAGGTATGCCAACTTCACAAACCAGGAGCAAGGTAATCCTGTCTATTCAAACATTGCTTTGCTGAGCACCTAAATAAGGCTCTCTGCATTTAGCACATTTCCTATTACCAAAGATGAATACTGTGGTCCCAGAAAGAGGACAACCAGCTGCAGGGGTCTAATCTCTGCAAGGATCTGTGTCCACTTTCTAAACACTTGTTCCCAGAAGTTTGAAACACTTTGAATACTCAGTATTCAGCTGAAATTGTGTTTCCTTTATGGTCTCCCCAATGGTCTCAAGACTCTCACCATGCAGTATAGATTCTCTCACTCTCCCAGGTTTTCTCTTAGCTTATAATCATCCTCCTTGCAAGGAAACAACCTACAGAAACACTCACTGGTCTTCTTGAACAGATGACATACCCCAGATAAAGTCTTTTCCCATTTTATCAGACATTGGGAGATAGTAATGAAATGTATGTACTCTTGTTTTTTATGGCCAGTCTTATGCACCTGCCCCAGTCTTCAAAGAACATAAATTGTCAGGTTGGACAGGGCTTGAAGCAGCCTGGTCTAGTGGAAGGTTCCCTATCCATGGCAGGAGGTGGAGATGAGAGGAGATTTAAGGTCCCTCTTAACCTGAGCTATGCTATGATTCTATTATTCCTTGCTGGAATCCTGCTGTGTAAGTTAAACCACTGGTATCTGCTACCAGGATAACTCCTGCTCTGCACTGGGGCCACTACTCCTTTGCTTTAGGCTAATCAACAAAGACTCAACAATTAGGGTTTTATAATATCCTCAACACATGGACAAGTCATTCAGATTTCTTCCAGTGATGAGCACATTATGGACAAATTAGATACGCTTGGCACTAAAGGAAGTGCTTCAAAATCTATGAAGTGTTTGTCTTATCAAGACCTGTTGTAAAAAACTGAATTTAATTGAAAAATATCCTGTCTCCAGATTCAAACCTGGGTTAAGGTTTTCCACAATTCATTTCTCCTCCATTCAGTACAGGAAATACAATGACAGAACCCCCTGTGAGTTCATTTCCCCATTTATTATATAAACTTCCCCACAAGAATTTAAATTTACTGGTCATTCAGTCTGTCATCTATCTGCCCCCCAGAGATTTCTCCACTTGTTGATTTTTCAAACATTTTTGACAGGAAACTGAAGGTCTCCAAAGATACTATGTTCCTATTTCAACATTAAAATAATTATTCAGAGAAAGGAATTATTTCAAGCTAAACAATTTCTTCTTAATTTTTATCTTATTATCTGATTTCTACAGGGCAGGTGATTGTAGCAGACAATCAGGTGATAGCAGATTGTAGTAAACAAAATGTACAAAAACCCCAAGGGAATTTTAAAGGGGAAACAGAAAAAAAAATGGACAATCTTAAAATAAATCAGTTTAACAAGCCATCAGCTTTGAGACAGAAATTCATCACAATCAGACTCTGCTTCCTGTCATTCTTTCTTCTTCTCATTTCTGTCTGGATTTGAGTCCACTCAAACCCTGCTGGAAAGGCAATTCCCTCTGGTATTTCCAGGCTCTCTAGAAATATCTGAATAAAAAGCATCAGAAATTCTTCAAGAACACACATATTCAGATGGTTTTCAGTTATATTTTGCACACTGCAGTCTCTAGGTAGAGTGTGTACATCACAACAAGGAGGCAAACCATTCACAGTGATATCTGGTGCAGCACAGAGGCCAGAGCAACCAGTGCCTAACTGGTGGTGGCTTGAACATCACCACCTGTGCTGATGGTAAGAAAAAAAGTGTGGGGGGGGAAATGGACATTTTCTTCTAGGCTGGAGTTTTGAATTGCTGAGAGCTATCATCAAGAGTATATGTAGCATATAGTTTCTCTCAGCACAGACTCTGGCAGTACGTTGAATGAATTACATCACCAAGTTTCTCTCCCTTAAAGGACCAACTTAAAAGTAATGAAAATAAATGAGACTAGAAAGATAAATCACTTCAATAAGAAAATTGCTAAGAATCCAAGTCTCCTCACTGTATTATCTTCTGCCCTTGCAAAGGGTGGCATTCAAGAGCATCAGAAAGAAGTGTCTCGTGCAATTCTAGAAGTACAGCTCAACAGAACTTTATTTTAGTCCTGCCTCGATCAAATTCCACCAGACTGTGAGGATTTCCTGAGGGAAAACCAGCTTAGGAAAGGAGAAAAGCAGGCAAGTGAGTTTTATGAAGCAACACACACATAAGTGCTCTACCTCCAGTGTCATGAAGTTGCACAAAAGACATTCAGCTCCAGAGGGATGTGGGGAGTGTGGTAGTTGAATGTCAAATATGGTGCTAGAATCACACTACTTGCACACTACATTGTTAAGGGGCCCACTTGAGAAAGCACAGTAAACATGATTATTTAATAGCTCTGTAGTGCCTTTTCATTCAAATATCTCCCAACACTGTACAAACATTTGCTACAAACCCCAGGCGAAGCCACACTATCTTTGCTATGTGACAGATAGCATGTGAACCATTCAGGAGCAGGAGGTGGAGCTTCCTTCGTTCCTGAGTGACTCATTATAAGAGGCCTCTGGGGAGCGCGGCGAACAGGAGTGAGCAAACAGGGTCACAGCACTTTGTGCAGCAGTTCGTGCAGGCAGGGTTCAAGGTTCTTGCTAGTTAGGTAAGGTGTTTTTTTACTGGTTGCTTGATTTTGGGCTTTCTCCTAGCAATGGTTTTAACCCGGTCTAAATCTGTGGTTGGCACAAGTGTATGTGACCAAATAGAGCCCTCCAAAAAGGATGTGGCTATACAGATCTATTCCTGCCTGGAGTGTTTGAGCTTATCCATGGTTTCAGGGGATGCTGTGGAGAAGGTCTGCCTACGGTGTGAACAAGTGAATGATCTCCTTTCACTGGCCGATCTTAGGGAGGAAGTTGAAAGATTAAGGAGTATCAGGGATAGTGAAAAGGAAATAGACTGGTGGAGTTCAGCCTTTACATCTTTAAGGGAGGCCCACCAAAAATCAGAGGACTCATATGCCTCTCACTCTCAGGCAATAGAGGGGCACCTGGTAGATGAAGGCGAGTGGAAATGGGTCCCTTCTCGGGGAGGTAATAACAAAAATTCCTCCTGCCCCCCATCCCCTAGCCAGGTGCCACTTCAGAATAGGTATGAGGCCCTGGATCTAGAGAGCCAGCCAGATGGTTTAGAAGAAAATGATCTGCACAGTGAGCCTCCCAATTATGACTTGTCTAAAAAATGGATTACCACCTCTAACATCAAGAAGAAAAAGGTAATCATAGTGGGTTATTTCCTTCTGAGGGGGACGGAGGGCCCTGTATGTCGACCAGACCCATCCCACAGGGAAGTCTGCTGCCTCCCTGGGGCCCAGGTATGAAGTATCACTGAGAGACTTCCTAGGCTGATTCAGTCCTCTGATTATTACCCACTGCTGATACTCCAGGCTGGCAGTGATGAGATTGAAAAGAGGAGTGTCAAGGCGATTAAAAGGGAGTTTAGGGCACTGGGTCAAGTGGTTGATAGGACAGGTGTACAGGTAGTGTTCTGCTCAGTCCCTTTGGTGGCAGAGAAAAATGATGAAAGGAATAGGAGAACTCACATCATTAACAAGTGGCTCAAAGGTTGGTGTCATCAGCAAAATTTCAGATTCTTTGTTCATGGGGCAACCTTTACAGCACCTGCTCTACTAGAATCAGATGGGATACATCTCTCTGTTAAGGGCAGGAGGTTTTTAGCTCATGAACTGGCAGACCTTGTTGAGAGGGCTTTAAACTACGTCTGAAGGGGGAAGGGGATGCAGCTGGGATGTCTGGAAGCAGGCCCAAGGATGGTAAGACTGTGTTAGGGGAGAAATCAGCAGCCCAGCTGAGGTGCATGTACACCAATGCACGTAGCATGGGCAACAAACAGGGAGAGCTGGAGGCCATGGTGCAACAGCAGAACTGTGACATAGTCGTCATCACAGAAACGTGGTGGGATGACTCACATAGTTGGAGCACTGCACTAGATGGCTACAAGCTCTTCAGAAGAGACAGAAAAGGGAGAAGAGGTGGAGGGGTAGCCCTTTATATCAGGGAAGTTTTGGATGTCATAGGTATTGAAACTAATAATGATGAAGTTGAGTCCCTATGGGTAAGAATTAAGGAGAAGGCCAACAAGGCTGATATCCTACTGGGAGTCTGCTATTGTCCACCCAACCAGGATGAAAAGGTGGACAACTTATTCTATAAGCAACTGAACAATATTTCAGGATCATCAGCCCTTGTTCTTGTAGGTGATTTCAACCTACCAGACATCTGCTGGGAACTTAATACAGCAGAAAAACAGCAATCTAGAAAGATTTTAGAGTGTGTGGAGGATAACTTTTTGTCACAACTGGTGGGCAAGCCCACCGGGGAGGGACTATGTTAGACCTATTGTTCACAAACAGAGATAGACTGGTGGGTGATGTGGATGTTGGAGGCTGCTTGGGGCACAGTGATCATGAAATTATAGAATTCTCGATAATTGGTGAAATAAAGAGGAATATCAATAAGATCTCTATGTTGGACTTCCGCAGGGCAGACTTTGGCCTATTTAAGAGACTTATTCAGAGAGTTCCTTTGGTAACAGCCCTTGAAAACAAAGGAGTCCAGGAGAGATGGGTGTGCTTCAAAGCAGAGATCTTGAGGGCACAAGAACAGACGGTCCCTGTGTGCCGAAATATGAGTCGACGTGGCAAGCGTCCAGTCTGGATGAGCAATGAGGTTGAAGGAACTTAGAAATAAAAAAAAGATGTATAATTTTTTTAAGGAGGGACTGATTTCTCAGGAAGTATTTAAGGGAGCTGCCAGGGCATGTAGAAAAAAAATTAGGGAGGCCAAAGCTCAGTTTGAACTTAACTTGGCAACTTCTGTTAAAAATAATAAAAACGTTTTTACAAAGTTTTACATTAATAGTAAAAGGAATGGTATAACCGACCTCTGTTCCTTATTGGATGAGGCAGGCAACCTAGTAACTAAAGATGAGGAAAAGGCGGAAATTCTTAATGCCTTCTTTGCCTTAGTCTTTAGTGGTAAGACAGCTTGTCCTCAAGACAACTGTCCTCAGGGGTTGGTAAGTGATGCCAGGGAGCAGAATGGTCCTGTTATCCAGGAGGATATCCCAGTCAGAGAACTGCTGGGACACTTGGATATTTAAAAATCAATGGGACCAGATGTGATCCACCCTAGGGAGATGAGGGAGCAGGCAGATGAGCTTGCAAAGCCACTCTCCATCATTTATCAGGAGTCGTGGCTCACTGGTGAGGTTCCAGATGATTGGAAACTGGTCAATGTGACACCAGTTTACAAAAAAAGGTAGGAAGAAGGATCCTGGTAATTAGAGGCCAGTTAGCCTGACCTCAGTGCCAGGTAAGATAATGGAACAGTTCATACTGAGTGCTATCACACAACACTTACAGGATGGCCAGGGTATCAGACCCAGTCAGCATGGGTTTACGAAGGGTAGGTCATGTCTGACCAACCTGGTCTCCTTCTATGACCAGGTGACCTGTCTGGTGGATGCAGAAAAGGCTGTGGATGTTGTCTATTTAGACTTCAGCAAGGCCTTTGATACTGTCTCCCACAGCATACTCCTGGAGAAGCTGGCAGCCCACGGCTTGGACAGGAGCACTCTTCGCTGGGTTAGGAACTGGCTGGATGGCCAGGCCCAGAGAGTGGTGGTGAATGGTGCTGCATTCAGTTGGCAGCCAGTCACCAGTGGTGTCCCTCAGGGCTCTGTACTGGGACCAGTTATATTTAATATTTTTATAGATGACATGGATGAGGGCATTGAATCCTTCATTAGTAAATTTGCAGACGACACTAAGCTGGGAGCTTGTGTTGATCTAGTGGAAGGAATAAGGGCTCTGCAGAGAGATTTAGATCAGTTGGATGGATGACCAGAGTCCAACAGCATGAAGTTTAATAAGTCTAAGTGCCGAGTTCTACATTTTGGCCACAAAAATCCCCTACAGCGTTACAAGCTGGGGACAGTGTGGCTGGACAGTGTTCAGGCGGAAAGGGACCTGGGGGTGCTGGTTTACAGCCAGTTGAATATGAGCCAGCAATGTGCCTTGGTGGCCAAGAAGGCCAATGGCATCCTGGCCTGCATTAGGAATTGTGTGACCAGCAGGAGCAGGGAGGTCATTCTTCCCTTTTACTCGGTGCTGGTGAGACTGCATCTTGAGTACTATGTCCAGTTCTGGGCCCCTCAGTTTAGGAAGGACATTGAGATGCTTGAGCGTGTCCAGAGGAGGGCAACATGGTTGGTGAGGGGCTTGGAACACAAGCCCTAAGAGGAATATTTGAAGGAGCTGGGGTTGTTTAGCCTGGAGAAGAGGAGACTTAGAGGTGACCTTATTGCTCTCTACAACTTCCTGAAGGGAGGTTGTAGACAGGTGGGGGTCGGTCTCTTCCACTGGGCAGCAACCCACAGAACAAGAGGACACAGTCTCAAGGTACATCAGGGAAGGTACAGGCTGGATATTAGGAAGAAATTTTTCACCGAAAGAATAATAAAGTACTGGAATTGTCTTCCCAGGGAAGTGGTAGAATCACCATCTCTGGATGTGTTTAAAAAAAGACTGGATATGGCACTTGATGCTATAGTCTAGTTGAGGTGTTATGGCATAGGTTGGACTTGATGATCTTAGAGGTCTCTTCCAACCTCATTATTCTGTGACTCTGTGATTCTGAGATAAAGGAAATAGAGGTTACATTATTTCCAGGAGGCTTTGACAGGGGCCAAAGTAACAGCCAAGAGTCCTTCCATTTATTCACATTTGCCACTTGGGAATGATGGAAAAAAGTGAAAATGGAGGTCTGAGTCTGTGGTTAGCCTGTGCTCAAGTTGAGGGACAGTCCGGCTATGTTTTC